>NC_056730.1:779135722-779395722 GCF_019279795.1 Protopterus annectens
TACTCTGGCAGCTCCTTTCAAGAAAAATCTTGATGAGTGGATGGGAAATAGGAAATGCACCCCGGGATCACTTCAGCAGGAAAATAACCTTCTTGGGTGGCATAAGCAAGGTACCCTGGTTGGCTAGGCTTACGTAGACCCTAGGACCAATAGCCTAGTGCCTACCTATGAACCTAAAAAAATGAGAGAAGGTCTAAAACAGTAATTTGATTAGGTAGACTGCTCCAAGAGGCAAGGGCAAGTTTGAAAAAGACAACATTTTCAAAAAGAGCTAAAGAAAAATAAAGCCTATTCAGTTTAATTTTAGTATTATTTCAGAAAGCTTAAGTAGGTTTGTATACTCAATTTGTTTGCCAGTGTTTGGCATTAACAGTCTTAAAGCAGCTTAAAGTTAAGGATACTGAAGAGGTAGTTGGGCCAGGTAGTAACTGTGATGAATGGAGATACTGCCTGCCCAGCTATCTGGAATTTTATAAATTGTCATTTGTGAATATCAACATGATTTATATAAAATGCTTGTGTTACAACTGCATTAGAACTGTATGTCATGTGCATATCAAACTGGTTTGTACAGATGTGTTTTGAAAAGGTATTTGCAAAATGCTTTATTTAAAATGTATCCACAGTGTGCCCTGCTGGAAGAGAACATAAATGTACATGCACTATTGTAAGTGTTTAAATGTATATATTTGAACAGTAGAAACTGGGATACAGGAGGTTAACTTCAGAAAAATAGCTGACATTAAATTACTTTACAGGCAGAGCTGCAGACATAATGTCTTTACTGGGAAACTTTCTCTAGTGTCTTTACGGTGACATAATTACTAGTCTTGAAATGTGAAGGAATGTAATTGTTTTAAGACTTCCAGCATCTGCCAAAGATCTGAGGTCTATGTATTTTTACAGGTAGATGCTAATACTGCTAGCTTCCAGCCATGGGGGGTTTCATCTGGGATAGAGTCAGATGACAAGAAACAATGTCATCCTGCAAGCTATCCCAGTAGTAATATTTGAGATTTAATTTAAAAAGTCTCTTAGAGAGACAGGGCATTCTGCATTATGTCTTGCAGATGACAAGAACACCCATTCACCACACATCTGCCTTGCTCTGTAAGTAAGTTTCTAGGGTACAGTAACTCTCTTAGATATACTCAGGAATATAGTAAAACTTAATTTAGATATTTTTCTTTATTTATTTGAGACTGTCCTGCAATGTTGTTTTAAATATTTCCTGTGATTTTGAACTCTGATGTCACTGTGAATACATACTGAGTATTTTCCTTGTTCTTTTATTATTTATTATTAGATATATACATAAACCTTTCATTGTGGCTGATCTTTGTAGAGATATTGAAACCTAATAGCCTGGCTCTTGGTTAACTACCATTTGTATTAATATTAATACTACACATTAAGACTGGATACCCTTTGCTAAGAGCCTTAAACAGCTGATAAATAGTTGACTGGTGGCAGTGGTAACTACCTTATAGTCTGGGCAGAAGGGGGGCATAGCTAGTAAACCTGTGCCAGCCTCTCCCAGGGGTGTGTGTGTGTGTGTGTGTGTGTGTGTGTGTGTGTGTGTGTGTGTGTGTGTGTGTGTGTGAGTAAATCAGTCCTCAGAGCGTGTGTGCCAGCTACTTGGGTAGGGACACAAAGCACTGGTTGGACAGAGGGAGTGCTGGTAGGTCTTGGTTTGGTCACTCAGCTGAGATCTCAATTCTACAGCTGTGCCAGTGGGGAGTCTTACTGGGGATTTGGAGAAAGACAGATGAACCAGCCCTAGACTGACTGCTCTGTGTGTGCTCTTACAGGAAATTGCACTTGATGCATCAGGAAATACTGTGTGTGTACTTGTTATCCTCCCAGTGCACATCCCCCACTGGTGCTAGTGGTGAGGATTTAGGCTCCTTGATTACTGGTCTGGTGGTGGGTCATTATAGTGATGAGAAGCCATTTTGCAGTAGTGTTCAGTAGCACTAGTAAAATGTGTAAACCCTGGAATCTTGTTTTCGGTAGTGTGCAATAAAGTTGTACTAATACCTCCGATGGTGCAGTGGTAGCATTGTTGCCTCACAGCAAGAGGTTCTCCAGATCGATTCTTCGCTGGGGTGCCGTCTGTGCGGAGTCTACATGTCTTCCTTGCCTTTGTGTGTGTTTCCTCTGAGTGCTTTGGTTTCCTCCCACGTCAGAAAGACAAGCGTCTGGAGCGTTTCTTCCCAGGCCTCCACTGAAAATTGACTATGTTCCAAGTCTGACTTTCCCGATAAACAAATGTTAAATAAAATAAATAAATAAATCTGTTGAAGAGGCAATGACAGGCGAACACATTCATGTCTTGGAGTTAAGAGACTGATGGTCATAGCATTCTGAGCACTAGAAGTACATGTGAAATACTGTGGGCCACCTTAAGTTTTTGTGTTACATTAGCTACAGTGATCTGAATCAGATTGTGAAAGGCAAGAGCTTCCTCCAAAGAGCATAAATGTTGATCAACCAATAACACTGTTATAGAGTGCTAAACAATTGAGAAAAAGGAGCAAAACAACCTTCATTGAAATGAAGATAACTTTTTTTTGCACCCCTATATGGATGGACACTACCTACACTCCCTGAACTCAAACATACCTTTTCTGAGGTCACGCTATAGTGAGCAAAAAGAAAACTCCACTGTCAGTGATAGTATTTCTGTTCGTTTTTTTTTTTTTCTTCAGTCACCCAACACTCAACAGAAGTGTTATCCATCAGATAACAGTTACCCATCCAAAGTACCCAAAGATATTTTCGTTGTCTTTTAAAAAGGTTATATGCACTGATGCCAAACTCAGAATATATTCTCGTGGGTGTTGAACTCTTCAGATCCATCCCATGCAAGTCCTGCTAACAAGCCATATGCCCTAGCTCCCACTGCATAAGTACGTTTGAGGCAGTCTTTGCAAACTGAAAATTAGCTTCAAACAACAAAGGGTGTACTTCCTCCACATGGATCAGTAAGAGTGTTAAAACTGGTGGCACAATCAGCATGCTCCTCCAACTGATAATTAAGTTTTCACCACAAGTAGGTTTACCTTCTGATTGCATGAGCAGCCAACAGTGATTACCAGTTTAGATGCCTTAATTAATGTTTCCAATTTTGGTTTAATAGGAAAAAATACCAAGAAATAGTTTTGGGTAAATATGTGCAGACAGACACAAATAATCATGGAAAATGTAAACTCACGTTATTGTAATATATTCAACAGATACACTATGATAACAGAAAATTACAACATATTCTTTGTAAATTGTTCACATAAAGAACTTGTGATACAATTCATTTTTAAATCAGACTATTACCAGCTATGTGCTTTTTAGTGATCTGATTGTATTCACAGTACTTAATGTGCAGTAATTCCATTGTAACTTTCATTCAAGGGACTCACTAAGCCAGATGCCTGGTGTCAAAGCCATGGCCTCAAGCTCAATTTCAAAAAGTGCATTGTCATCCCCTTTAGTAAAAACTCTGCGCCGCAGACTACAACATAGGCGGTAGTATACTTAACTTACCGAAAGTGTGATAAGAGACCTTGGGACACAGGTGGACGTGAGTCTCTCCTTTGATAATCACATCATACAGTAGTCAGGAAATCCTTCTACGTTGTACACCTCATCTAAAAGGTTTCTCATACTGGAAGAAAGTAGTCATTGTTCCCTTCTACTCATCACTCATTAGACCCATTATAGAGTACAACTCCCCTTTTGGTATGTACCTCACAAGACATCTACAACAACTGAAAAGGCCACAGAAATACCTCAGAAAGAGGATTACCGGCCTCAAATAGATGCCCTACGCAGACTGTCTCAAAAAACTCCAGCTTTACTCTGTCGCATATTGCCTACTCAGAGGTGATCTCTGCCTAACATACAAAGCTATGTCAAACCCAAAGAAATCCCAATCCCTCTGAGCTACACGCTCTAGGGACCTAAACCTTGCCACCACAATAAACAGAACATGCCGGAGGGATAGATTCCTGTCCCAGAGACTTCCCATACTCCGGAATAAACTACCTATGTATATCAAACAGAGCTCCTCATTAGCACAAGAAAAATCTTGATGATTGTATGGGAAATAGAAAATTCACCCCGGGGATCACCTCTGTGGCTCTGCTCGACAGTGGCACAGGAAAATAATTTTCTTGGCTGGCAAAAGCCAGGGTACCTTTGGCTGGGCAGCATAGGCCCCAGGGCCGATAGCCTAGTACCTACCTATGAACCTATGAACAAGCTCTGAAACCACTTCGTATCTTATAAACGAGCTCCATAATAAGTTCCGTCTGCTTAATAACTCTGTTTGCATAATAATTTCCCCCACAGAATCACTAGAATTCCTATTCTTTAACTAAAACCTTAGTCTCATTGACCTCTGCCACAGATTTTATCCAGTCACACTAGTAGCTTCCAGCATTTGCTAGCATTGTTTCTTCATTCCCTGAGGAGCTACATACTGCTTTTTCTATTCCCTCAGAGATTTCTGTGCAGAGATGAAAATTTTAGTACAGCTGGTTCCCTACTCATTGCACATATGCTGCGTCAATCCACCATAAATCTGCATAATATAATCCTGAACAGAAAATGATCTGCTTATGGAATGCAAACTTATCAAATATAATGTTGAGCACAATCGTATTGGAATGCATCTGCTAACTCCTTAAAATCCGTGCATTACTTTCACTAGCTGTGTCTCTTGCACTGAATGAAGCATCATATTTCTACCATACAAGCATAGCAGCATACATGTTAAATATATAAAACATGGGTTTAACCTGTTTTCTTTAGGACTAAGGCTTATGTGGAGGATGTGTTACTTTTCCAAGTCAAGTTCAACACAATTTATTTTATTGCTATTATTTTCTAGAAAACTATGATGAGCTCCATGTATAACTTTATGCAGTTATTTCCTTTTATGTACTTTACTTGTAAAACCATAACAACTCAATAAACTGTTTTATTTCCAAAAATAGAGGTTACACACTTTTTACACAATAGAGTTTTCTCAGGCACACTGCATACCAGCTAATAAAGTATTTACATGACAAAGCAGTATTCTCCATTTTCATGTGGAGAAGAGATGGCAGTGCAGGAAAGAGCAAAATGTTTTATTTTTCTTCTTTTCTTCTTTGTTTTGCATGGAAGAATAATGGTCTAAATAATTAACAAAAGTAATGTCATGTCGATGTTAATGAAAAGGTTGTCAATCCTCCACTGTCTCATTCAGTGAGAGGGGATGGGGGCCCCCAAGGCTGATGAATTAACTATGTACACAAACAAACTGCCAATGAGATACGTTAACATGGCTTGTTTTCTTTTCTGTTATGTGCATGTTTGCCTACATCTTAAGCGTCAATTTCTTAAATGTGTTTCTAAAAAAATTTGGCAATTTCATCACATCCAGAATCTTCCTACATGATAAAAAGCTAAAGGCCTTGGATAATTCAAAACAAATGACATATGCTGGTATATCACAGTAGTGTAAACTTGATTTGATTACTTGATATGATTTACCAGTTATAAAGCTATGTTGCATTAAATCAAATAATTGTCTGCTATTAAAAGAGAATGACAGAATAGGCTAGGCTTCTGCTTAAACACAGCAAAAAGTACTTTATTAATGAAAATATAACTTGCAAAATAGTATAATTAAGTGCTTTCATCCCGTTTTGATCAAGACTTCTTCAGAATACCTTAAGAAACCTCCATTTGTGTGTAGCTTGCCTTACCACCTTTTGATCACTAATTAATTACTGCCCTTTTTCAACCATTTCCAAGTGGGAATACACCTAATAAGGGTAAACTTCCCTGGCAGAAATACAGGCATCAAACCCAGAATAAGCTTTCCTAACACGAAAGCAGCTTTGCTCGAAATGACATTCTGGAAAGAACATTTTTAGAAGACAATATAGATGTGTTGAGAAGGGTCAGGCTAAGAAGCAATGACAGAGCTTGGGAAAAATTTAAGGGGGTGACAAGATCTGGTCACCAAGTGCTAGTTTTGATGGCCCTGGAGCGAGACTATTCATTATCACACCTACTATAAACTAGATACAACTTGTTTCTGAGGAAGATGGAGAGGTTAGTGCTAACAAAAGCCTGAAAAAAGGAGCTTATGACTGTGTGGACACTTTTAAAATGAGAACTTGGTAAATAGGGGTTTCCTCTGGACATGGCTCATCTATTGCTCTTCATCATCATACTTAATGGACAGGACAGAATGAGTAAGAGAAAATGACAGAAGGCTGGATAATTAGTAACCTCACCTTAGAAAATAATACACATATACAGCAAGCAATGTTACTAGAGCTTTGATAGGCAAAAAAAATTTCTTCTTTGGTTCCTGTTGGTCGCCCCACACTGTCCGCTCATGATTGGCAGTGGAGTTTTACAGTGTCGAGTTGCCAGCCCAGCACCCAACTCCAAGAAGGCACACACACGCACTCAAGCCTAGGGCCAATTTAGAGTGTTCAATCCACCTACAGCATGTCTTTGGGATGTGGAAGGAAACCGAGCCCAGGAGAGGACCTGGGTGGATTCCCAGAAGCCAATAGCAATGAAAATACATGTCACGCAGCCAACTCCAGTGCGGTAGGCAAACCTCTAAAAGGGCAATATATTACAGATGTCCCACTCTAGATAGTGAAACCCTTAAAGAAAAAAAAACAATGGACAGGTGAGGGTTTTGAATGGGAATTAACCCAAAAAAAGCAATTCTTATAGGATAGTACCTTACAAGAGTGTCCTCTACATGCCCGGAAAATATCGCCATAAGCCTGACATTTTGAAACTTTAAGATCTCATGATCATAATAAATATTGGAACAACATGATCCTACCCAGTTCTTGTGACAGATGCTTTAAACCGCTCTAAAGTCACAAGCAAGCAGAGTGGTCAACAGCTTCGACCTCGAAAGCCTTTACTCCCCCCCCCCGGGGATTATAATAAGCCCTTTTCAAAACCAGGGCCCCCTTAAAAAAAATTTATAAAATTTTACCCCCGAAAACTCTGACCTAAACCCATGGGGTTAGCTCCAAACCCTTATCCTATTAAATCGCCTAAAAATTCATGGAAACACTAACCCCGAAAAAAAGGAAAAACCCAAAAAATTTCACACTCCTCAAAACAGAGGTGGAATCCTTCAAAGCCCCCGGGCCTGTGGAAAATACGTCCCAGACTGCAGAATCCTTTATAAATGCATTCTATGAACACCTTCAGGAATGCATGGATCATCACAATCCCAAATAAAACCAAGACCCAATCCTCCAAAGGCAGGCGACCTGTCTGGTGGACCCAGCCATAAACAAACTATACAATAGAAGGAGGAAGCTACTACATGATAGAGCAAAATCCCTAAAAGGGAAGGCATCTCTGATCAGTATTAGCAAAAAATTAAGGGCACTCATAAAATCGTCAAAGGCCAGCTTGAGAAAAATTGCACAGGACACTAAGGACAATCACAAGGCTTTCTTTAGTTATGTTAGGAACCTGGGTGGGAATTCCCAGATATGCTCAGAATTAGTCCAAAATGACAAAAATACACTGATCCACAGACATTGCCAACATCCTAGCTGACAGGTTCAGTGCAACTTCTCCCCCCTCCCACCAAAGGGCAAATATCTATCCCAGCAGAGTGCTGCCCCTGACATCTCAGATGCTCAGGTGGGAGCCGCCCTCTCCAAAGCAAAAACACAGCATCAATGGGACCAGGCGGTGTCCCAGGCTGCGTCCTACATGAACTCCAAGAAGAGCTAAACCCAAACATAAAACTACTGTTCAATCTCAGCCTTACTACAGGATATGTACCCAAAGAGTGGGTAGAGCAACAGTGGTCCCTCTCCACAAAGGTGGTGCCTCAACGGACCCTGGAAACTATCGCCCCATAAGCCTGACTAGCTTGGTCTGCAAAGCTATGGAAAGGATCATCATGGACCTCATAAATAAAGATATTGGGGACCTACAGACACTGGATCCTACCCAGTTTGGCTTTGTTAAGGGCAGATCCTGCCTCTTAAACCTGGTTGACTTCTTTGAAACAGTCACCAAGGCCATTGGCCGAAGGAAGGTGGTCCACACAGCCTATCTGGACCTCGCAAAGCCTTGATACAATACCCCACTCGGGCATTATAGATAAGATCACCAGCTTAAATATAAACCCCTATGTCACTAGATGGTTTGCAAACTGGCTCAAGGACAGAACCCACATGGTTAGAATTGCTGGAGCCATGTCAGACTCCAAACCAGTTACAAGTGGCGTCCCACAAGGCTCAGTCCTGGGACCTCTCTTGTTTGGTATATATTTCTCGGAGGTACAGGCCAACACAGAAGGACTGTGGCTGACCAAGTTCGCAGATGACTGCAAAGTGGGCGCCATAATCGACTCTCCAGCCGACACAAGCATCCTCCAAAAGGGCCTCACAGAAACAGACAACTGGTGCCAGAGCCATGGCCTCAAGCTAAACGCCAAAAAGTGTATAGTCATCCCCTTTGGCAAAAACAAAGTGCCCACAAATTACCACATAGGTGGTAATCCATTAAGTTCAGAAGAAGTAATTAGGGACCTGGGGACCCAAGTTGATAGCAATCTCTCATTTGACAACCACGTGGCCAAAGTGGTTAGAAAAACATTTTATATAGCCCACCTAATCATGAAGGGATTCACATCTAGATTAGGGGAGGTCATCGTGCCTCTTTACTCATCCCTCATCAGGCCCATAATCAAGTACAATGCCCCTTTTGGGATGTACCTTACCAAACACCTGCAGCAACTGGAAAGACCCCAAAAGTACCTCACCAAGAGGATCAAAGGGCTCAAACAGATGCCATATGCTGCCCGGTTAAAGAAACTCCAGCTCTACTCAGTGGCATACCGCCTGCTCAGAGGTGACCTGTGCCTGACGTATAAGGCCATGTCCAACCCGGAATTAAGGGACATGCTGCACCTCAAAAAATCCAAATCCCATCGAGCTACACGCTCGAGAGACTTGAACCTCAGCACTGAAATAAATAGGACATGCTGGAGGGACAGATTCGTAACCCAGAGGCTCCCTTCACTCTGGAATAAAATACCAGTCCAGGTTAGGCAGAGTCCCTCACTGACTCTCTTGAAGAGGAATCTTGATGAGTGGATGGGAGATCGTAGGTTTACCCCGGGTATTACTTCTGTGTCACTGTTAGACAGAGGCACAGTATACTAACCTTGAAAAAGGGCATAGCAAAATTAATTTAAAATGGGTGGCGAAAGCCAAACACACTCTGGCTAGGCTTATAAATGCCCTAGGGCAGATAGCCTAGTATGAACCTATGAACCTAAGACATCTACAACAACTGGAAAGGCCACAGAAATACCTCAAAAAGAGGATTACCAGCTTCAAACAGATGCCCTACGCAGACAGTCTAAAAAAATTCCAGCTTTACTCCATCGCATATTGCCTACTCAGAGGTGATCTCTGCCTAACATACAAAGCTATGTCAAACCCAGAGCTGTTGGACATGCTCCACTTAAAGAAATCCCAATCCCTCTGAGCTACGCGCTCTAGGGACCTAAACCTTGTCACCACAATAAACAGAACATGCCGGAGGGATAGATTCCTGTCCCAGAGACTTCCCATACTCTGGAATAAACTACCTATACATATCAAACAGAGCTCCTCATTAGCACTCTTAAAGAAAAATCTTGATGATTGTATGGGAAATAGGAAATTCACCCAGGGGATCACCTCTGTGGCTCTGCTTGACAGTGGCACAGGAAAATAATTTTCTTGGGTGGCAAAAGCCAGGGTACCTTTTTGGCTGGGCTTGTATAGGCCCCAGGGCCGATAGCCTAGTACCTACCTATGAACCTATGAACAAGTTCTGTAACCACTTCGTATCTTATAAACGAGCTCCATAATAAGTTCCGTCTGCTTAATGAACTCTGTTTGCATAATAATTTCCCCCAAAGAATCACTAGAATTCCTATTCTTTAACTAAAACCTTAGTCTCATTGGCCTCTGCCACAGATTTTATCCAGTCACACTAGTAGCTTCCAGCATTTGCTAGCATTGTTTCTTCATTCCCTGAGGAGCTACATACTGCTTTTTTTCTATTCCCTCAGAGAT
The DNA here is from genome assembly GCF_019279795.1 of Protopterus annectens. Classification (NCBI taxonomy): domain Eukaryota; kingdom Metazoa; phylum Chordata; order Ceratodontiformes; family Protopteridae; genus Protopterus; species Protopterus annectens. The sequence goes on from NC_056730.1 coordinate 779,145,847, forward strand.
TTCTGTGCAGAGATGAAAATTTTAGCTGAATACATGGTTCCTACTCATTGCACATATGCTGCGTCCAATCCACCATAAATCTGCATAATATAATCCTGAACAGAAAATGATCTGCTTATGGAATGCAAACTTGTCAAATATAATGTTGAGCACAATCGTATTGGAATGCATCTGCTAACTCCTTAAAATCCGTGCATTACTTTCACTAGCTGTGTCTCTTGCACTGAATGAAGCAGCATATTTCTATCATACAAACATAACCAAAGCATACATGTTAAATATATAAAAACATGATTTAACCTGTTTTCTTTAGGACTAGGCTTATGGCAGAGGATGTGTTACTTTTCCAAGTCAAGTTCAACACAATTTATTTTATTGCTATTTTCTAGAAGAAAACTATGATGAGCTCCCTTGTATAACTTTATGCAGTTATTTCCTTTATCTACTTTGCATATACTTTTAAACCATAACAACTCAATAAACTGTTTTTATTTCAAAAATAAGAGGTTACACACTTTTTACACAATAGGTTTTCTCAGGGACTAATCTGCATACATTGCATAATTAAGCGTCAGATAACTAGTCTTTACATGACAAAGCAGTATTCTCCATTTTCATGTGGAGAAGAGATGGCAGTGCAGGAAAGAGCAAAATGTTTTATTTTTCTTCTTTTCTTCTTTGTTTTGTATGGAACAATAATGGTCTAAATAATTAACAAAAGTAATGTCATGTCGATGTTAATGAAAAGGTTGTCAATCCTCCACTGTCTCATTCAGTGAGAGGGGATGGGGGCCCCCAAGGCTGATGAATTAACTATGTACACAAACAAACTGCCAGTGAGATACGTTAATATGGCTTGTTTTCTTTTCTGTTATGTGCATGTTTGCCTACATCTTAAGCAGGGGGCGGCCCGTGCTATTGGACTGCAGGACTGCAGCCCCCTCAACTTGAAAATAAAAAATAAAAAAGAAATAAATAGAAAAAAAAAATTGTAGACTTCGCGCATGCGCACTAGTCCAGACTGCTGCTGAGACAGTCTGGAGCATGCACAGATGTCCTGACTGGGAAACATGGACAACAGAGCTTCCCAGAAGTCTATGCAGTTTTAAATTGCATAGACTGCCCTGGGGAAATGCGTCGGGGTCGGTGGATATTTACGTGGATGGATTGTACTGTGTGTGTGTGTGTGTGTGTGTGTGTGTGTGAGAAAATGCCCCAGGTGCAATATAATGGTGGTTAGACTCATGGTGGTGTGGTAGGGAATACCTCAGGCTTGAACCCTGTACCTTGTATGCAGGTGTTAAAGACCTGAATTCCCTACCCACCACCATTTGTAATAAAATTGCAGATTTTTGCCTCATATTTGATCTGATCTATTCCTCATAATATCTGTGGTTTGTAAATATTGTAATGCTTGATATTTGATGGTGCAGTGGTAGTATTGTTGCCTCACAGCTGCAGGTTCTTGGGTTTGATTCTTGGCTGGGTTGCCTTCTTTGTGGGGTCTGTATTTTCTCCCTGTGTTTGTGTGGGTTTGCTTTTGTGTCCTCCCATGTTACAAAGACATGTCTGCATTATTTCTTCCTGGGCCTCTGCTGAAAAATGTTTTGTTCCAAGTCAGACTGTCCTGATTAACAAATGTTAAATAAAATTGACAGGCATTTGAATTTCAGACTTCAGGTTTCTGAATGTTTAATTCCTTGCATATTTGATGGTGCAGTGGTAGTATTGTTGCCTCACAGCTATAGGTTTTCTGGTTTGATTCTTGGCTGGGGTGCCTTCTGTGTGGAGTCTGCATCTCCTCTCTGTGTTTGTGTGGATTTGCTCTGGTGCCCTGTCATTTTACAAAGAGGTGTCTGCAGTATTTCTCCCTGGGTCTCTGCTGAAAATTGTTTTTGTTCTGTCAGCAGTAAAATTGACAGGCATTTGAATTTCAGACTTCATGTTCTTCAGAAACATCGTAACACAACCTTTTATTCTAGCAATTTTCTAAGTTTATAAGATGAATATTTGAAATTTGTCCCTATTTTTGGGACTGTATTCCCCCATTATTGGCTTCATCCAGGTTTTTTGTGCTAAGGTTGATAGCTATGGCAAGAACTGAATTCACTGAATATGTTTGAGGGCTGTATTCCCTCATTACTGGGTTTGTCCAGGTGTTTTGTACTAAGAGGTTGACAGCTATGGTGAGAACTGAATTCACTAAATGATAGCCATTTAAGTTTCAGTCTTCCTCTCTTTTACAAAGCAGCTGATTTGGAGTAGTGGTATGTTGCTCTGACTGTTTTTCACAGGGACCTTGGCAGTAAAATGTATGGTGGTAACGCAGCATTTCTCTTTCACAAAGCAGCTGATTTGGCGTAGTGGTATGTTGCTCTGACTGTTTTGCACAAAATGTATGGTGGTAACACAGCATTTTATTCTAGCAACTTTCCAAGATTATACAAGCAATGTTTAATGTGTCCCTGGTTTTTGGGCATTTGACCCCCCCCCCCAATACATTTTGGCTTTTTCCAGTTTTCTTGTGCTGCAAAGTTGAGATGCAGTTGAGTATTGAGTAGATTTTACAAGGAGCTGAGAGCTGAAGGGGAACAGAAGTTTAGTGTTGGTTAAGTGGGGTTGGTTTGCCTTGTTAATAGCACAACAGGTTGTGTACTTGCTTTTGATGCAGAAGGCTGTGGGTTCTACTCCCACAAGGGGTGGATGCGGCCGTACTGATAATGTTCTCCTTGGTGAAGATACTATGAGTCTGTTATCAGTTTGCCATCCATTTCCTCTTGCAATATTACTAACTTATCATTTTTTTAATGTAATATAGGCAATGTATTCCTGACGGGCAACAGACACTTTATTTTTCGATGAAACCATGAAATATAAAGGTGTTTGCTAGCAGCAACCTTTTCATTAGTTACAGATTTCTTTAATGTGGAATTATTTAGATAACCTTTACTTCTTCAGAGATTGTGCATATTTACTGATAATGGACTGTAGAATTGTGCATATTTATTACTGATAATGGACTGTAGAACTGTGCATATTTACTGATAATGGCGGACTGTAGAATTGTGCATATTTACTAATAATGGTGGACTATGGAAGTCTGAGTAGACTTTTATGATAAATGTTCTGAACTGGGCAGTTTTGCCATTATGGGTGCATGCGTTTTGTTTCATTGCTTACTGGAAAAATGTTCAAAACAAATTTAAAACGCCCTCTAACAACTGTACTGTATTGTACAAGGAATATAATTTAGTACAATGAGGAAGGTGTATCAAAGAGCACATGTATGTTTCATATGCAAGGGGCCTATGATTTGAAAACAGCCCCAAATTAATCTTTATCTGCCACTGCAAAATGTATTTTCTTTGAATGTGGGTTTCAATGTTGTTTCAATGAATGTGAGTTTCAAGGGCAGAGAAGTTTTAATGCTAAGTTTTCATTGTGAGACTGCATTGCTTTGTTTAGCAGATGACTTGGTGTTTGTGCTGTAAAATACAAAATAAAACTTTCAAATGAAGTCCAACTCATCATAGAAGTAAAGCAGTATGCACATTAGTGTTTATGGTAAATGGAGTGAAATAGCCAAGTAATGGCTCATTGGAATGGCTGCAGAGGCTCCATTCAACCATGTTTTTGTCAGGGGGGAAGGGCAGCAATCTCAGACAGGCCCAGCTGAACTATACATCCCTACTGTCCAGATTTTCAAAGAATGAATATATTTTTGCTTCTTATTTTTGGTTTGTTCTTCATTTAATTTGTAGTTTTCTGGCAAATCATTTAGGAATTAAGTCACTAAATAATGATACACTGAGTTTCAGACTTCATAACCTTCAGAAAAATGCATGCTAAAGTAAGAACTGTTATTCTATCAACTGTCTCAATTTATACAAGAGCAATTTTTAGTACTGTTTATATGTTCCCCCAATATATTTGGCCTTGTTCAGATTTACTGCATTAACAGGTTGAGAGGTACATGCAAATAAATTGCTTTATAGAATTAGGCATAGCCAACCTCTCAACTGTCCCCGATTTTGGCTCAAAATGTTGCTCTTCCCCCTAATAATCTCTCCGCAAAATAGCAATTTTGGAAGAAAACATGGAGGGTTTACAATTAAGAAATAACTGTAATAATCAAAGTTATAGATTACTTGAAATGCATGTAGATTCTTTTATTTTGTCAGCTGCTCAAGTTAACAGCACTAATATTAAAGTGTCCCTTCTTTGACAGGTTCCCAGCTGTATTGTGTTGCTATTTTATATTTTTGCATCACATTTTTGGTCCATTTTTCATAAAATTGTGTTTTTTGGCAAATTAGTGACAAATCACTAAAGACTGAAGTTAGAAAATAATGACAGACATTTGAGTTTCAGATTTTATACCCTTCAGAAAATTCATACTAATGCAAGACCTATTCTATTAACTTTCTAAGTTTATAAGAGCAATATTTAAAAATTGTCCTTATTTTTGGGCCTTTGTCCCACTTCTGTGTATGGCTTTGTCCAGATTTCTTGCTCTGAGGTTGAGAGGTATGACAAATGTGTCAGGGCCATCACAGTCAGCCAGAGACATTTCAAATTGTGACATACTTGTTGCACCCCACTCCCCCATGTAGTGACTCTGGATGTGTCCAAGCAAGACAAGGAGTAGTTATGCAGTGTAAATGTGCAGTGTGTCCCCCCATCCAAGGTAGACACAAGTAGTACAGTGGCTTTTCATCTGTCCTTGATTTTGCAGAACGGTCTGGTTTCTGTCATATTTTTGTACTGTTGATTTATGCTTATTACTTAGATTTATGCTTATTACACAGAAAGTGCCTGTTGCTCTGTGTTTAAGTAGCAATGATTTAATGACCATAAGGTAAGCTTGTCTGAGATCGTAAGATGCAAGTAAGCTTTAATAAGCATACTGTTAAAGAATTGCCAACATTGAAAGCCTTTCTGTTGTTGCCATGCAGAGAATACTTGACTAGATAATGTATAAGCCTTGGGTATTAAAGGACAGGATTCCATTATTTTAAAAAGCTCATTACACTTGTTGGAGACTTCCAGTAATCTCTACAGACTTTACCCGTAAACTAAACAGAATGCCAATCATGTGTGGTCCATAACCTGTACAGTAATCCTTTAGGCAATGTATCTTGAGCTTGTTTCTTGTTTGCTTTTCATTTTTTACTTTGATCATGTTTGCCCCATGAAACAAGTAGATAGTTGTCAGGCAGCAGGTCTTTTTGGATAAGAAACATTTTTACAAGTGGGGGCATCACAGAGATTTCTACTTTCAGCATGTTACTTGGTACTTTAATAAAGCTGAATATAAATTATAATTAGAACTGCAGTGCAAGGAGAAGTGGTTTGAGTTGAGTGCTTCTTGTTTTTCTTATACTTGATTTTGACTGGTATTCCAGTAATGTACTTAAAAACTAATTTATTTTTTCATGCCTCACAATCTTTTGTTTCCATCTAGATATTAAGTAAGCTGTCATGCAGCCAATGCATTGAAATATTTTTATTCTTCTACACTTATTTTTGTCTTGATTGGACTCTCATAATGATGGTTTGCCACCCAGGGCAGCGTATTTAATTACAGTTAGTTTTTGTGGTTTTAGCTCCTCCCCTTTCTAGTTGACCACACCCCATTCCCTTGACCCCACCCATTCAGCTGTCTCCTGCAGCCCCCCTTTGATTTGAAGTCACCAGCCGCCACTGATCTTAAGCGTCAATTTCATAAATGTGTTTCTAAAAAAAATTGGCAATTTCATCACATCCAGAATCTTCCTACATGATAAAAAGCTAAAGGCCTTGGATAATTCAAAACAAATGACATATGCTGGTATATCACAGTAGTGTAAACTTGATTTGATTACTTGATATGATTTACCGGTTATAAAGCTATGTTGCATTAAATCAAATAATTGTCTGCTATTAAAAGAGAATGACAGAATAGGCTAGGCTTCTGCTTAAACACAGCAAAAAGTACTTTATTAATGAAAATATAACTTGCAAAATAGTATAATTAAGTGCTTTCATCCCGTTTTGATTAAGACTTCTTCAGAATACCTTAAGAAACCTCCATTTGTGTGTAGCTTGCCTTACCACCTTTTGATCACTAATTAATTACTGCCCTTTTTCAACCATTTCCAAGTGGGAATACACCTAATAAGGGTAAACTTCCCTGGCAGAAATACAGGCATCAAACCCAGAATAAGCTTTCTTACTAAGTACGAAAGCAGCTTTGTTCTCGACAAGCTGACATTCTGGGGGAAAGAACTGAGCCTTTTAGAAGACAATATAGATGTGTTGAGAAGGGTCAGGCTAAGAAGCAATGACAGAGCTTGGGAAAAATTTAAGGGGGTGACAAGATCTGGTCACCAAGTGCTAGTTTTGATGGCCCTGGAGCGAGACTGTTCATTATCACACCTACTATAAACTAGATACAACTTGTTTCTGAGGAAGATGGAGAGGTTAGTGCTAACAAAAGCCTGCAAAAGGAGCTTATGTCTGTGTGGACACTTTTAAAATGAGAACTTGGTAAATAGGGGTTTCCTCTGGACATGGCTCATCTATTGCTCTTTATCATCATACTTAATGGACAGGACAGAATGAGTAAGAGAAAATGACAGAAGGCTGGATAATTAGTAACCTCACCTTAGAAAATAATACTCATATGCAGCAAGCAATGTTACTAGTGCTTTGATAGGCAATGTGAAACGTTTTCTTCTTTTGGCTTTTCCTGGTTAGGGGTCGCCACAGCACTGTCCGCTCATGATTGGCAGTGGAGTTTTACAGTGTCGAGTTGCCAGCCCAGCACCCAACCTTCCACAGAAGGCACACACACACGCACTCAAGCCTAGGGCCAATTTAGAGTGTTCAATCCACCTACAGCATGTCTTTGGGATGTGGAAGGAAACCGGAGCACCCGGAGGAAACCCACGCGACCACAGTGAGGACATGCAGACTCTGCACAGAAGGCACCCCAGATGAGGATCGAACTGGAGAACCTCTTGCTGTGAGGCAGCAACGCTAACCACTGCACCACAGTGGCCGCCCGATAGGCAATGTGACACTGAATCATAAATAAGGGGACACATATATTTACCAATGTAACAACTCATTAGAATAACGTGAAAGAAAATGTAGAAGTAAACTATAAGAAAAACCTGAATGCATATTGAGTGAAAGGAAGGTTTGTAAATGGTGTTCATTTACAGACCTGCGGGGAAAGAAAAAGCAGATTTTCTTTTAAGTATGGAGACTAAGTGAACTCTTTTTTTTTTTTTTAAACAAGAGTGTTTTATGACTACCTTAACAGACCCCTGGAATAATGAATGGCCAATAAGGCTTTGCAAACCAATTTTATGAAACTTTTTCCTCATCCTCCAGTAAGAGTCAATGACTTTCCAAATTACTTAAGAGCATACAAGTGTAAGCCGTAGCTACCATTCCTGCTGCACAAGATGCTATATGAAAATACCACAAGTCATCAAGAGGTTTCAAAGAAAGTCAGACCGGTGTGTGCAGAAACGGCTTCAGACACATCAGTAACAGCATTTATATTCGTTGTTTCTGTGTTGAACTATTGGCATTGGATTAAATTGAAGGAAAAACTATTTCTGATAACAAAATATACATGTGTAGTTCCAGATGTTCTTTAAATCTACTCTGGAACAAAAATATTCCCTATTCTGCAAGTTCCATTTATCCTCCGGCTTATCTACTCTGTCACTGACCTCTTTTTTTGCACTCTGGAAGCAGCATTGTTCCCCACCCCAGTCCCATAATAGTTATCACTAACACATTAATAAGGATCAGTGCCAGTCCTGATCCATGTGGGATGCCCCTTTCCTCATGACATGTACCATTTACCAACACACTTTAAAACCTGCTAAACCGTTCAGATTTTATCAGTTCAAGAATACAGAAGTACTGTCAATTCAATACTGGCAGCAGGATGTAAAATAAACAAGTGGCCGTGAACTGATTTATGTCACTTACCTGGAATTTAACAAAACAAGAACCACTGTGCTATAAAGACAGCTACCATGAAAATGATATGGCACGGTATAATAGAATAATGGACTGAAATTAATAATGGAAAAAGAACAGAAAGGCTAAATAAACAGACTCCCTATCACTGAAAGACTTGATAAAGTGAATCTCAGCCCTTTGGAAAATAGCTGATAGCAATAAAAGACAGTGAGTTCCAAAACTTGCAGTTACACTGTTAAAACTTTTTGTTGGGGATTTGTTTATCTAACTATATTCCCACAAGAGTCCCCATCAGATTATTGAAGTTTCGAAACTTTGAAAGTCATATGGTCAGGACCACATGATCGAAGTTTTGAAACTTCAAATGTTTTGAATGGCGATCGCAATACAGCACAGAATGGGAAACTTACCCGTTTCTGCAATGTAGTGCAATCTCAGAGTTGGTATATTTAATTAGCAGGGGGAGTGGGTTGTGCAGGAGCCCCCCTGCAAAAACGTTAAAAATAGAATTTTTTTTTTTTTAATGTTCAAAGTTCCAAAACTTTGATCATGTGGTCTTGGCCATATGAATTTTGAAGTTTTGGAACATGGATAATCTGACATAGATCTTCCCGCACAGACACCCCTACTTCTTTTATATACACTAACATTTTATTGAATCTCAAGGGAAGGTGGAATAGACAGTAATATTGTAGCCTCAGAATTTGCATAGATTCCTCCAGTCGCAAAAAGTTTTACTGTTATGAGGCAGCAATTATGGTCTTAGGACTTTCTACCTACATGCACATAATCTGCCACCAGTAACTGTTACCTCTTTTCACTCCCTAAATTCATTGGTAACATCATCCCAAAGAATAAAAGGTCTAAACAAAGTTCTATACTGCTACCGATACACAGACAAAATACTTTTTGTACACACACACACGTATTCAGGCTCCCTTTCAAAAGCCAGTAGTACAAGCACTAAAACTTCAAAAACTGAGATGCAGAGAAGGGTGACCCAGATGAATTGTAAAAATAATCGATTGAATAAAGCTAGGTATATAATCCTAAACAGGAACAGCCTGACGAATGAAAGTGTGGAGGGACATAGCTTACCTTTACAGAATATTAAAAGAGATGGGCTTAGTGCAAGAGAAATACTAACTTGAAAATCTGCAGCACACCTTGCAGACATAGGGAAGAGAAAATTTAAAAGGAACGACAGAAGGATCAATGGTTTAAGGAACTTAATATATCTTAAGGTTGTGGGTTGGCATACTATCTATGGGTCAGAAAGGGGAAGGGGAGGGCAAAAGGGATAAGAGGACATTTGCATAAGAGCAAGTTGCAGCATTATCTAGACTATATATGATTGTAATAATTCTTTAATTAGTTATTCTCATGCATGACCATCTTATGAGCATGCAACAGTTTAATATTCCAGTGCTCTGACTGGACTACGAATCGTGCAATAGAGCCTAATGTTGCATGTTATCACTTACTTCAAGTTGAAAGAAGTCTGCTCTGTTTAGAAAACACATACCTGAGATTTACAGAAAACATGTTAAGGCTTGGCTCATCTATTTATTAGATACTATCAGCAAACTAGATGTGACAATGCCATGCAGTTGACAAATCTGAAAACGTTTACTGCAAAAACTAACATAAAAGGCAATTTCAGAAAGATCACTTCTGTAATCCTATTGGAAACAAAATATTGCGTAAAAGTATAAAAAAATGGCACTTCAAACAAATGAAAATGTAAGATTTCCAGTATAGGTAGTGACTTCCACAGTACCTTGGGATGCGTTTCAGGTGAAAAATGAATCAAAAATACTACACAGAATCAATGTTTCTGATTTTGTTCTGCAATTTTTTATGTAATACATATCAAACAAATGAAAAAATGTCAATAATTCATTCACAAGGGCACCTGTTTTTCTTCCATCCATCTACAATCCCTTTTCCCATTTTTGCACAGGGGGTTGGTGTGTCACATCAGCAGTGACCAACATCTAGGGCAAATATTCACACTGCCGGGTGACTAGCCGGCACTACAGACTGCAGTTACTGCTGGACAACACAACTGTTTGTGCTTCCTGTGATCTCTTGAGCTCAAAACTAGCAAAGACTCATAACAGCTACAGCTAAAGCGAATAAATTAGGCTAGTCTGTCAAATGCAGCAGGCTGGAATTCTTTTATATAAATCAACATATGTTCCTTCAGATCTCATTTAACGTAACAAAACGTGCTTCCATGTGTTAACAATTCAAAAGAAGAAATGAAATGAGGCTGAATTATATAACAGCTATAGAGTTTTTCTTTTTCCTTGATAAACACTCATTAGGCCTGTATGAGATCAGTGAAATTTTTTTATTTCAGATTTAAAGTTAATGCATTTCACTTATTTGCTCAGGTAATACTTCAGAATGAATCACAATAAGACTTGTGTGCTTTCATATAGTGAAAAAGCTATCATGGTTTATGTGAAGTGCTCTTCCTCAGTAACAGAGGCAAATGCGTAAGTAAAATCACAAATTGATACTAACTTGGCAAGTGATGCTTTAGATGATGATAACCAAAAAGTTACACAGGGGCTAATTACTCAAAGAATAGACTGCTTACATAGGACTAAAGACAGAATGGGAAACATACAAAAGAAAACTGCAGCTTTTAAAATAGGTTTATAGCTCCATAGGCAAGTATTAGGCTGGTTGCTCTTGTGGACCTTTGAAAGCCTAACCAATTTCACCTCTAAGGAAGGGAACCAAACCCTGTACTTTGTTTTGATGAGGCAAACACCATAAGTATTATACCAACCCCCAAATGCATTATTCTCCGGAAAAGTGGATACACCCACAAATGTTACACACTGATTGACAGACACAGACACAGACACACACACATCTTCCCTATGTTGCATTGTCCTGGTGATATAGCAGAAAGCAAATAGTTTCCTAACTTTCTTTACTTTTTTCAGAAAGTCATAATCTATTCAATCATCATAACAGGACATAAAATAAGAGAAACAAAATCTACAACAGTGAATGTTTATTTTAGTTGCACACTGATTATAAACACACCCGGTGAAGGTATGGTTTACCCTGAAAATCTTATGTCTTAGTAAATATCCCACTTTGTCATCTTAACTATTTACCCCCTGAATCTGTTTGATGGTGTTTTAAAAGGGAACAGACATGTGGGTAGCTGTCAAAATAAAAAGCGGAAACTTTATTTCATAACATTGTCATGTGACAGATTCCCGTGCTGCCAGGCACCAAAGTACCTGAAATGAAACCTTTCTCAGTCCCTATGGCGTGATAAACACTGGTCTGTTTTCCTCTGAAGGAGTTAGCTGGTATGAAATCAGTAGGAAATATCCACTTAAGCCTTCCGCACCAATGAAAACACAACATGCCCAGAGCAAACTCCCTTCTGTTATGCTGTACTGGGGAGAACCTCATTTTTCTCTTTAAGATACTGACCAATCTCAGGGGTGATCATGCCCAGAGTTTCTTTTCCAAGAAGACTTCCCAGTTCTCAGTTCCATGACAGGATTAATTTCATAGCTGTCATGGTCTGCTACTACATTCACTCACCCAAGGATGACAAAGGCTGTTACAGTAACCGTTGAACAAATGACACACAATCTCTTAAGGATGCTTTTAATGGTCATTTGATACCATGTTCATATTTCAGCTTTCATTAGTAATGGAGCACCAAGCTTTGACAAAGTCAAGGAAATAACCTCCCATGATCATTCCTGGCTACTATTCAACAGCTCTGCAGAGTCCCCCATAAAACCTGCTTCCTATAGGATTTAGTAATCAGCCCCAGATGAAGGGGGGTAAATATTTCTGAATATCCTTCTGTGTCTGTCACATGATTGCTTCCTCTCAGGATATTGTATATCTAAAGAAATAAGATATGATCAACACCTCGGCCTCTTCTTCGGGTCTTCAGTGATGCTCTGATAAGTCTAATGAAATATGACTGCTCACTGGAAAGGGGTGTCCAGAATACCTCAGCTGCTACTTCAAATAAGAAAACAAGAAAAATGTTTCATACTTACCAAATGATAGATAAAAGCAAATGCATGTCAAGATTATATCCTTCATTCTGAAGGAGGTATGTGCCTCCTCAAAACTGACTGTATGTAAATAGGTCTGCAATAGTGGGACTACATATATATATTTGTTGAAATCTTTATCCAAAACAGCAAAAATTCAAAAGCAGGAAAAGAAGTGATCCAAAATGATGTTTTTGCTTAGTTTATCAGATGCATTTAAGAAATGAGTGGAAAGAGAAATCAAAACAGAAGTAGACAAAAATGAAGTAGAAACAGAAAGTGCCAAAAGACAAAAAAAAAAAAAAGAATTGTATCGGAAGACAAGGAAAATAAAATGGAAAGACCACAATTATAGTGGCAAGTATGAACTCCTAGAGCCATGTGTTGACCATGTTCTGATGCATAAACAGCTAAGGAGAGATGAATTTGAACCAAAAGATGAATGGCTAAGAATGGAAAGCTCAAGACAGTGGGATACATGCATGCTGGTTTACAAAGTCTATAGCAAAAGTGAGAGAAAAAAGACAAATGAAGGTTTTGTAACACCCAACTTGAAATAGTTGCACATCTGGTTGCTGCTTGATATACACTTATGTCAGAGGGTCTATTTACTAATTTAATAATGTGGCAAGACTGTGCAAACTGTACAATATACAAGTAACCGAGAAGCATTAGAAACATGAACCACAAAGAATTACTGAAAATGATGAAGTTCTGATCACACAACCAAAACCAGAAGTTAAGAAAGGAAATAGAAGTACGAAAGCCAGATATAGTAGTCCAAAAAAAAGGAAAAAAGTAGCATTAATCCTGAAAATAGCTACACTAAGTGATTAAAGCATCTTGCATACAGAGAGACACAAAGTCATAAAACATCAGGATTTGTAATCAAGAGCGACAGCATGTAAAGACAGCCAGACAGTTCCGATAGTAGAAGAGACAATCAGGCTAATAAAAAAGAATGGTCAGTCCTATTTAAATTTGCTACAAAGTCAGGTAACCCCATATGTACTGCAGAAGGAAACCATTCTAGATACATTGCAGGTGCTGGCAAGAGCACTCTTGGCAACCAAAGACTGAAGCAATACTAATTTCTTGAACTCTATGCCCTGACTCAGGAATGGGTTCCATTCCTCTCATGGTATTAGAAACCCAAAACATTTGGAGAAATTAAAAAGGTTTCAGTATTTTGAGTTTTCAAATTTATGAAGTACATCCATATTTATCTATATATTTATAGATATATGTATTTATGTGTATGTGTATGTTTCCACATCCTTAACAGAGTTGTACGTTTAATCTCTATACGAATTCCTAAGTATACATCATGTGATGTTGAATCCTGCATGCTTTGCACAGTCTCAAAATAAATGCTGATGAATCTGGTAGCAAGCAATTCATGACCTTTTCATTGTGGTGTATTTCCAAATACCAGATATTAACACAAATAAATCTATTTGGAGACGTTTCTCCAAAGTGTTCTGAAAATCATAAGGCAATCCTGAGCAAACAATAAACCATTTACTGGCAAAAAGGCTGGAATCAAAGGAGTTACAGGTTGCACAATGGATACCCATAAGAACAATTTTCAAAACAGAGACTGACATTTTAACATAATTTCTTGACTTAAGCAAATATTTAAACAGTTCCAGGTGGTGCTGGTGGGATGGGGGTGGGACAAAGATACATCTGCCGTTATAATGTACTCTATCCTTGTATTGAAAGCTTCACCAAAGGGAGAACCAAGATGAAGAGGAAGTAACCTGTGGAAAATAAAGTCCTGAAAACTACTGACAAGTACCAACCTGGCCATGACATAGCATTGCACTGAACAACCTAATATAGCAAATCCACTGGGAAAAACTATGAGGTTAGACACTTTGGCTACAACCTTCATGGAAGATTCAGTTCAAACAATAAGGTGGCAGAGGAGAGCCTCTCTGCTCCAAATCTGATAGGTTGTGGCCATTACAACAAATGCAGTGAGTCCATCACCTCAATTTAAGTGACATCACTTGATATGGACAGCCAACAAGTGACCGATGACTTTCAAAGATGAGTAGTCTGCTATTCTTACATATAGCCTTCATATCCCTTACATATGCCATATGCTCCTAGGCAGTTAAATTACTGGGCATCATCCTCAATTGTTCCTCCTCTGAACCTTCTTTACATCCTTTTTCTTCTTTGAGAAGCAAATAAGGCATCAAGCCCTAACAAGCAGTAAACAATGCTATTAAACAGCTAGCAACAATACTAGTCCATAGGTTCAAAGATTAGTACTAGGCTAACGTCTGTTGCAGGCCATTTTAAGCCTGGCCAATTATCTAACTTGGTACTTAAAATTAACCAATCCCATTGAAGTTACATATTCTAAAAAAGATAAGTTACTCTAATTTATATATTACAATGGAACAGCAGTAGTATCCCGTCACAGCAAGAGTTTCCCCAATTCGATTCCCAGTTAGAGTGCCTTCTGTGTGCAGTCTGCACACCCTCCATGTGTTTGCGTGGGTTTTTGCCAGGTGCTTCGATTTCCTTCCAAATTCCAAAGACATACAGTATGTGGACTGGACATTCTAAATTGCCCATAGTTGAGTGTGTGAATGAGGTATGTAACAACAACCGGGCAATGGTACCCACCGAATACTGTCAACATGGCTCTAAATGACTTTGCAACCCAACCCAAAAGGAAGCTCAGTGGATAAATGTTAGATCCCAAAAAGCAGCTGAAGAACACAACAGAAGTAAGATCATGCAAGCACGTTAGCACTTTATTATGAATAGAGCTAGTTAAAAATGTGTGTTCATATGCTTCTTCATGCAAAAGTGTTTTTTAGAAAGTCCTGTTGATAATAAAATATTAACGTGTTTGTATGATTGTATTTTTGTTGCGCTCTAGATGATCGTCACAAATTGAAGTGACAACCACACCCCATGTGAAAAAATTGGAAAAGGGTTTGTAGAGGGATGACTTTATATATTATTCTAACGATAATTACTGGCTCAAGACAGATATTTGGGGGGGGACACATATGTTGGGATAAAGCATTTAGGAGCTGCCTTTGTCCATTAATAGTATGGGGGGACTCCTGTGGTAAATTTCCTATTTCCCATCCATTGATCCAAGGTATGTTTTGATGTGGTCAAGGATAAGCTTTGTTTTAGGTGAATGGAGAATCTGTTCCAGAGCAGTGGTATCCTCTAAGATATACCTGTCCTTCCAATCTGTTCTGTTAATGTTTCAAAGGAGGTTTAGCTCTCTGGATCAAGTATTTCTGATATCATTTGACTTGCAGATGTGAAGTTAAATCCATCAGTTATGGATTGAAGAATGCTTTGTATGCTAGATAGAGGTCACCTCTTAGCAGTCTGTAAGAGACCGAATATAAAGATTGGGCTTAAAGGCAGTCTGGGTAAGACATATTCTTTAGAATGTGTATCTTTTTGTAGGGTATCTCTGCCGGTGTTCCAATTGTTGCATATATCTGGACAGAAACACACCAAAAAGAGCATTATACTCAATAACTTGCCTAGTGAGGGCAGAGTAAAGGGGGACAATGACATCCCTAGATCAAGGAACTTTCCATTTGTTTATGAGCTGCACAATATAGAAAGAGTTCCTTACCAGGGTAGACACATGCTGGTCAATACTTGGGTCACTGTCCACCAAGTTTCCAAACTACTGGATTAACCCTTAGGATTGTGTTGTTAATGTGCAAGTTCCCTGGGTGAGATGACTTTCCAAAGGAGGAGATAATGGACTTTAGGGTTAGTCCAAAAAGACTGGCACTAGTTATTTGCTTGGGGCAAGCTTTCCTGTAGGATGTCGGAGTCTTTTAGGGATTTGATCACTGATCCTAGCTTGCAGTTGTCTGCAAACTTAGTTTGCCAGAGCCCTTTGGTATTGCCTTTTACTTCTCATAAGTACATGCTAAACAGAAGAGGTCGTAGCACTGAATTAAGCTTTTCTACTAAGCCTGAGTCAGGAATTGTATTAAAAAGCCTTCGCCGGATTGATTTAGGTGGTGTGTACCATTTTAACTTCTTCCATCACTTTGGTAACCTTTTTAAAAAGTCCCCCAGGATGATTAATCATGACCTGCCTTTAATGAATCCAAACAGAGATGGGTCCAGTGCTTGGAGGTTCTGTATGTCCTTAATGATTAACTCCATGATAATTCTTTGCATGGCCATGCATAGGAGGCTGGTCAGACTTATGGGTCAATAATTGCTTGGGTCTGTGGAAGGTCATCCCTTATGTAGGAAAATAACTGTTGCTGTTCTCCATTTGCTTGGTCCAAAATCTGTATGGAGGCTAATATTGAATAGTGCTGTTTGATGTACGGCTAGATTGTGCTTTATGCTATTCAGGATGCATCCAGAGGTATTATCAGTACTAACTGACACAGTATTTTAGTGATACTACTTGAAAGTCAAAGTGAGAATGAGTACAGATGCAGATGATGCACCTTCAGTAACTGACAAGTGTTAAAAGGCCAAAGTCAAATGATATCAGTATGGTTAAGCTGTGCCTTTCTTTTGGCCTCATATGGAAACACTTTCCTGTGACAACTACAAGGAAGAGATCCAAGGAGTATTAGCATAAGAATGTAGATCTACATATATGAAAACACCACTTAACCCCATGACTGGAAAATGCTAGTAGCATACAGATACATACATCTCCTGCAAACTTGGATGCTGACAAATCTAACTAGGTGCAGAAGCAACAAGAGAGAAAAAAAATACTGCAAACAAAAACACAGTTGAGGTCTCTTCTACAAGTAAAGTTGCTGCTGGTACGCACGCATTAATGTATATATTCTCCAGGGTGATATCTCAAGTCAGCAAGTCCCACAGATAGAAACTCAGTCGTTCAGCTGTAGATGTTAGGCTAGCAATGGAGCTTTCTAGTATTGTCAGGACATGCACAGGCAATTCCATAAGGTAGAAAATGCCTCAATCTTTAGATAAGAGCCTTCATATGACCTAAAGCACAGCTTTGACAAATGTGTGACGTGAGTGTTGCTGCTTGCCCCAGATCTTCTTTGCAAGATACTAGTCACAGGATGTTAAGTGATCTGAACTTTACACATACTGCCACCTGTAGATCAACTAAAGCATGACGTATGAACAAAAGAAAAGGGCTACATTAGCCTGATTTTACAAAATGTGCTCTGACCTCTGAATCAATGTCCTGATCATAGTACTTACTACTCTCTACTGTGTGCCAAACAGGAGTAGTATGTACATCCACTAGCAAGACACCTTCAGATAAGACGAAGGCTATCACAATTTAGCTGATGATATGAGTTTGTCATAAAGACTCTACACAAGCAAGATGTATGACTGTTTACCTACAGGTGTGCATCTTCTCCTTTGTCAAAAGGCATTTCTTCAGACAACTGGTAAACAAAAACACAGCATGTAAAGTCAATAACAAATGCATCATTTAATGGTTATGCTATTTAATAGCATGGAATTGCCTGTGCAACAAATTGGAAATGGCTTATAATAACATAGCACGATTTGCTACAGGCAACTCATTTAGAACCCATCATTGCATTAACCTAAAACAGCTAGGATGGTTAGAACTACAACACCTGATTAAATTTCACCAACTCACCCTTGCCCACAACATCCTTTATAAACCTTCTAATACTCAAAGTTTATCTACCCTAATCACCCCCTACACAAATCTGAAGTCCTTACGCTCATCTCAAAAACTACTAGTCCACACCACTAAACCTAACAACAGAGCTGGGGATTCCCTTTTCTCTAATTCTGTAGGTAAATCCTGGAATCTTCTCCCGTGTGACCTCTCCTCACTCACCTCATTATCTCTCTTTAAAAATAGACTTAAACTTCTCCTCAAAACTCACTGGCTATGCCCCTATTCAAAACCAGACTAATCATCTACCTCTACTAAGTTATCTAACCTATCCAGTGCTTACTAGCCTCTGCTACTTTTTTTTTCCCCATCTTATCATACTTTTCTTATCTACCCCTTTTCTTTTTTTATATCCTCTTTTTACTTTCTCTTCTTACGTAACTCCTTTGCTACATTAATTCTCACCTAACTTCCTTTGTTTAACTATGACCTAACCCGATATGTCTCCATACTTGAAATTTCACTGTTTTATGATTTGTTTCCTCAATAATATATTCTGTTACAAACTCTGTACTGTTAATTACTTAATACCATTGTTGATGAGTTTTATTTCCTTTTTAAAGTTGCTATTTTTATTAGTATATTGATATATTTTTTTTCTGTGTTGTTTGAACTTGTACCATTGTATTTAGACCATGTCTTGGAGCTTATCTTCCCGGGCCTCTACTGAAAAAGGACATGTATCCAACTAGACTAGCCCGGTAAACAAATGTAAAATAAATAATACTGTATACTGCGGCAAATATTTCCTGACTGATTTGAGATAACATGCATAAAGTTTACAGGACTTCTCAAAGCCATTTAGTAGCCTATCGCCTCACAAAAATTCAGGCATTCAGGAAAATGAATATCAATTGCCTATGTGACATCTAAAACTACTTCTAAAAGAGCTGCAGTGTAGACTGTGGCAACCTGTGCTTATGAAACACTATAAATTTGCCTCTTATAATAAAGCCTGCAGATCTATAATCTTGCACATTTACATGGATTTTGCAAGATGTATCAAATTTAAAAAGTAGAGGTAAATTATTCTAAACTAACAGAGAAATGCATAATATAACTATTAGCTTAATCACAAACCTTGACAGAATTGCCCCTCAGGTTCGTCTGCACCAATCTACCTAGCTCCAATCAGCATAAAGAAACACTAAGAAAAAGTGGCACGGTGTACTCCAATGGCAGCTGCTAAGAAAGTAACACCTGGTATATATCATGACCTACAGAATTAGGATGATTAATAAAAACTATGAATGTAAGAATCATTCTTTAGAAGAGAACACACAGTACAGTAAAAGGGACATACAGTAAGGAACTTTTCTAAGAGTATGACAAACCATTCTGCAAAAAAAGTTTGCAGCTCATGTTTGTATTTTTACATCAGTATATAATATGTAGAGATATGAGCTTAAATTACACCTCCTAACAGCACCACAGAAACAAGATCTCAAAATGTTCTATAATTTATTCAAAACAGACTTATTTTTCATTTGAAAGAAATGAAAGCAACAAACTGTTCAGCTGAGGAGGAGATGAAAGTAATCCAAGCTGCAATTTCAATCCAGACTGCATAGCTGGGAATCAACCAGATCCTCTACTTATATCCTTCATTTTGTGGCCCAAGCTCCTTTAAGTGACTACCAGTAATAACAGGAGTAGTTCAGACCTGAATGACAGCAATTAAGCCGTCTAAGAAGGCAGGTTACTGAACAAATATGGAGATCACCAGCTGCCATATTTTGTCGTGCTTTACTGTGGTTTTGGAGTTTGCACTGTCCTAAGGTGTTCAGTTTCCCACAGAGTACTCTGCCAGTTGGCTTTTGCAGCACTGCAAAATTGTATGCATATTATTTTTATTTATTTAACATTTGATCTGATGTTGTAAATCTTCATTCATTCCTTACATGTAGGACTTCGGTTCCGTCCTCGGAACCGACACGGCCAGTACCAGGCTCTCGCCAGCCAAAAACTCTCAGCTAAGTCCTACCCACAATGCCCCTCTCATAGTCTCTTCAGATCTCATTTGCCGTGTTCTTCGTTAGACGTGCCTATCCATTCTCTCAAGCTAAGTGTGTTTTTTCTTTGTTAATCTACTTAAATTACAACCCTAAAGAGTCAGTTTCTTTCTCTCTTCTTTCTTCTCTTTATATACTACATTTTCCTAACAGTTCCTAGCCTCTAACTTTGATAGTTCTTTTTGTATCATCATTGGTACTTTCCCTCTACCTTCGGTAGGCCCCTCTTTTCTATCTGTCCTAAAAAAATTTTTTTTTCTATCCACTACTTTATCTGTCTATAGTTTTGTGCTTATAAAATTACTGTTTTTCTGTGTTTTTGTGTATTATCAATATATCTGATAAGGCGAAGCTAGGCTTTAAGCAGTGTGATAAGTGTGAGCGTAAGATGCCAAACTGGGATGGTCACGCCCGCTGTGTTTATTTTTTGGGTGTTGACCATATTAATACGTCCTGTGATATTTGTTCCAGTTTCAGCAACCGGACTTTAGCTGAATGTAAGAACAAACTTATTTTGAAGGGCATGTTAAAAACACCCTTCTCGGAGGCTTTCTCTGTGGTGGAGGTCTTACCACCTCCTGTAAAACAAAAGGATGTAGAAGAGCACAAGAAGTTGAGTCACTTGGTGCCGGCATCTCCATCCTCTTCGGAACCGAGATGAGACCAGACTTCTTCGGCACCATCGGCTCAGACATCTCCAGCACCAGGGTCACTCTCTTCACCCTCGATGCTGACCTCAACCATGACACAGATCCCTGCCACTATGACAGCATCAGTACCATCCCCGGCCACGGTACCGGTGACTTTCACGGCTCCACCTACAATGACATCTTCGGTTCCCAAAATTGAGTACCCTCCCAGGAAAAGGTACTCACCATCTTATGACCCTTTTTGGGGCAACAATACAGCCCATTTATTGAAAGACCAGAATCTCCAATGGCAGCTTCCTTTAGATCCACCAGGAGTCTGTTGAAACAAGATGTAGTGAGGCTTCTGGACCAGCTTTTGGCAGCTACAGGTTTACCAGCACCGACTTGACCTTCCTTCCCTCCCGGAATGGAAGCTTTCCTGGCATACCCACCAGTTTATACTCCTCCAATCTCCTCCTGGGCAACGGAGCAGTCGGTTCCAATATCCATCCCTGTGCATTCTGTCTCTGTCTCAACAGTGGAGGCCTCCCTTTCGGCAGCAGTACCCCTCTGTACCACTCTTCTTCGGAACTGGTACACCCTTAGGGCTGTGACTGGGCTGTCAGCACCGTAACTGCTAATTTGGTGCCATATACGGTTCCAGCCTTCCCAACAGTTGTCAGTCCTCTTGGGGCTCCGATCCTGAAGGTGGGTTTGTTACATTGGAGTGTGACCCCGGTCCCGAGGTTATGTTTCTTGGTTCCGGGCTCCCATCCCTCTTCAGGTGGGCCTGCCTTCCAGGTGATGGAGAGGGCCCTTGCATAAGCTAGCTCACAGTTGGCACCACTGACATCAGAACCCGGACCGCCCTCTAGCATGCAGCTGTCCCAGCCTCCTTCTCTGGGATCTCAAGCACAGGAGTCGCAAGACCTTACCTTGAAGGGAATCCTTTCTCCGCAGTCCTCCTCAGAGGACCCTGCTGGGGAGCCTCCCCGGAAGAAACATTGCAAGAGGAAGCACCTTGCTTCCCCTGAGGAATCCATCACCAAAAACACCGATTACAATAAGGGAAAGGGGTCCCCATGGTCTCCCCCGGAAAACATCTCATTTGGAGACATTCTCAAGATCCTCAAGCAGAGGGGAGATTGGAAATCCTTCAACCCTGCTTTTGGAGGAATCTGTGTTCTTGCAGGCTTTCCGTGCTTGACCATCTACTTCCTGGGTGATACCACCTGCAGATGAGCTCATTAGGATTATTGTGCAGTGTGCCTGGAAGGCTCCGGACAACATAGAACCTGTCACCTGGAGGCCAGATAAAATTTTGTCCATGCCTGAAGATCAACCCTACTGTTCCAAACAGCTAGTAGTAGATTCCATGGTCGTGGTGGCGGCCACTAAGAGGGAACTGGCAGAAGATAGTTCCACTGTTCATCTCCTGAACAAGGAGTCTCTGGCTTTGGACAGACTGAGGAAGCGGACCTTTGCTTCAGCGACCGGGCAGAGGGGGACCGCGCAACCAGGGCACTATGGATTCATTCTCTGGCCGACAATTCCAACGCTCCTGAGCAGCAGCCCGATTGCTTTCCTCTGGAAGCAGTTGGGGGACAATTCTCTTTGCACCTACAACCCTGGCAATTCATAACAACGGATTCATGGGTGCAGAAAATAATATCCAGAAGCTATCATATCCCATTCGATCTCAACTCCAGACCCGTAAAACAAATCCCCGATGTTCCACCTGGTCAGAGGGATGCTATAGCCTTAAAAATCCAAAAGCTGCTAAGAAAAAGAGTCATCCAACCAGTCCCACCAGACCAAATAGGATCCGGTTTTTACTCAAGGTTCTTTTAAGTGCCAAAAAAGACATGGGACTGGAGACCAATCCTGGATCTCAGCCTACTAAACAAATTCATCAAACCTCAAAAATTCTGGATGATCATGGTGCAGTCCATTCTCCCCTTTCTGGGGAAGGACAACTGGATGCGCTCTATAGACATTTAGGATGCATATTACCACATAAAAATGGACAAATGCTCCCAGAGATTTCTTCGCTTCTGGCTGGGAGCCAATCACTACCAGTTCAGTGTACTGTCCTTTGGTCTCTCAACAGCCCCCAGAGTGTTCACCAAATGTATAGCAGTCATAGTAGCTCATCTCCGACTACAAGGATTCCAGGTGTTTCCATATCTAGACAATTGGCTCCTCACCACCACGACCGGGAACCTTCGCATTCTCAATCTCTCTTACAAACAAGGCCTTGCTCTTTGCCTAGATATCATGATCAATATAGAAAAATCAAACATGTCTCCAACAAGAACACTGGAATTCACTGGAGCGATCTTTGACACAATGTCCTGTCAAGCTTCCACTCCTCCTCACAGGCTTTCCAAGATAAGAAATCAGATTCAAGTTCTCCTGTCACAGACATTTGTACCAGCATGCCTAGTACTACAACTATTAGGCTTTATGGCAGCAACCATTACCTTAGTATCCCTGGCGAGGTTACACATGAGACTATTACAGTGGCTCCTTTCATCACAATGGTCGCTCTTAACCCACCCACTTGATCACGATACGCCTTACAAACCTTTGCAAGGAACAAATGCTATGGTGGATGAAGCCAGAAACAAATCTTTGGTGTTGACCGTTCTGTCTTCCCCAGCCCAAAGCCACGGTGACCACGTACACTTCCCTATTAGTGTGGGGGGGGCATTTCCAGGGAAGAATGGTCCAAGGCACTTGGTCCCCCATAGAGGCCAATTTAGACATAAATGTCTTGGAATTGAGGGAAGTTCTCTTAGCGTTGCAAGCATTCCACCCATCCCTTCCTTCTGGGACTATTGCAATACAATCGGACATGTTTGTCATCTGGTACATTAACAAACAAGGCGGAACCAGATCTTACCCCCTATGTTGGAAAGCCATGAGAATATGGCATTGGGAGATGGCTTTTAACCGCTTTCTCATAGCAACACACATTCCCGATAGCTCCAATCTTATTGCAGACAATCTGAGCAGGAACATATTGATGCCTCACGAGTGGTCCGTCAACCCGATAATAATGGCTCAAATCTTCCGTCGCTGGGGCAGGTCTTGCTGCGACCTGTTTGCTTCACCCCTAAACAAAAAATGCAGAAGCTACTTTAACCCTGATCCCCCCCCGCAGGGGGAGTCACCGAGGGATGCTCTGATGTACAATTGGCCCCTGTCTCTACTGTATGCCTTTCCTCCATTTCTCCTCGATCCAAAATTTCTACAGAAAGCTCAAAGGTTGACAAGCAAAGTAATCTTCATTGCCCCTTATTGGCTCCATCAAGTCTGGTTCTCATTCCTACGGCCTCAGCTGATCCACAGCCCATGGATCCTGGATCAATCTCTGCTTAATCATCCTCAGGGACTGAGTCACCCCAATCTCCACAGCCTCAAGCTCACAGCTTGGTTTCTCCACTGCCAATTATTGCCAGGCTGCTGATATTTCATCCCCTGTTCATGAGATCCTTTTGGCTTCGCACAAACCATCCACCAGAAAAATGTATTTCATTAAGTGGGCTAGGTTCTCTATATAGGCCAAAGAACAAAACATGGATCCCTTCTCTATGGCTATTCAGAAGATCCGAGAATATCTCACTACCCTGTTACATGCAGGAGCTTAAACATCGACGATTACAGTACACTTAGCAGCTATTGCAAATTTTCACAGTGGAATTGACAATTCATCAGTTATGTCACACCAACTGTGCAAAACCTTGAGTAGCATCTTACCCTCACCAAGAATGATGCCACAATATGAAGACAAGATGATCAATTTCAACAATTGGCTTAAGTACTGGTGTCATTCAAAGGGGATCCAATGCCTGTCAGCTTGGGATGATATGCTCGACAAGCCACGATGCTTCACTAGGGACGGCTTGCACCTGTCACCCCTGGGCTTTCGGATATTGGCAAAGGCCCTTGCTACCCCATAGTGCCTTTTTTAGGCAAGGCTCAAAAGACAAACCCACCTCCATAGGTATGACAAGGGATAAGAAACTAAGAGTAATGCTACTCAATGCCAGAAGTCTAAACCTCAAGATGCACGCACTCGAAACTCTCCTTAGCATGGAGAACATCGATATCTGTGCAGTAACAGAAACCTGGTTCAGGGCTCCCGAGAGCACCCCAGCACTACCAGGTTATACCTCATACCATGCTTTTGCCCCAAAACTTGGACCGAACCACAAAAGGAGGGGAGTATCAATATTCATCAAAGATACCCACACCTCCAGGTTGGTGGCAAAGCACGAAGCATCAGAGACTATCCATGTGCAACTAACAGTGGGTAAAACTGCCTTCCAGTTTATAGCCTGCTACAGACCACCCTCCCAAAACCAGGAACCCCACTCGGCCTTCCTGAGAACACTGGAAAATATGAAGGTCTCTCCAAACACCATTATATTGGGCGACTTCAACTACCCAAACATAGACTGGGAGCATTACTCTAGCTCCAACACCCTAGCCCAAAGGTTCCTAGAATTTATAAACTCAAATGCTATGGAACAACTTGTTACCACTCCCACAAGAGGGGAAAACATACTGGACCTGATCATCACCAACATGGGGACTCTATGCTCCAGACCAGAAGTGTATCCCTCACTGGTAAGATCAGACCATAAACTAATCTCACTGGATATTCACATCCCGACCCCACCCCCTGCCCAGAAAACCACAGTGAAAAACTTCTCTAAAGCAAATTTTACACTCCTCAAAACTGAGGTGGAATCCTTCAAAGCCCCTGGGCCTGTGGAAAATACATCCCAGACCGCAGAATCCTTTATAAACGCATTCTATGAACACCTTCAGGAATGCATGGATCATGCGATCCCAAATAAAACCAAGACCCAATCCTCCAAAGGCAGACGTCCTGTCTGGTGGACCCCAGCCATAAACAAACTATACAATAGAAGGAGGAAGCTACTAAATGATAAAGCAAAATCCCAAAAGGGAAGGCATCACTGATCAGTATTAGCAAAAACTACGGGCACACATAAAATTGTCTAAGGCCAGCTTGAGAGAAAAATTGCACAGGACACTAAGGATAATCACAAGGCTTTCTTTAGTTATGTTAGGAACCTGGGTGGTAATTCCCAGATATGCTCAGAATTAGTCCAAAATGACAAAAATACACGAACCCACAGACATTGCCAACATCCTAGCTGACAGGTTCAGCGCAAACTTCTCCCCTCCCACCAAAGGGCAAATATCTATCCCAGCAGATTGCTGCCCCTGACATCTCAGATGCTCAGGTAAGAGCCGCCCTCTCCAAAGCAAAAAACACAGCATCAATGGGACCAGATGGTGTCCCGGGCTGCGTCCTACATTAACTCAAAGAAGAGCTAAACCCAAACATAAAACTACTGTTCAATCTCAGCCTTACTACAGGATATGTGCCCAAAGAGTGGCGTACAGCAACAGTGGTCCCTCTCCATAAAGGTGGTGCCTCAACGGATCCTGGAAACTATCGCCCCATAAGCCTGACTAGCTTGGTCTGCAAAGCTATGGAAAGGATCATCATGGACCTCATAAATAAAGATATTGGGGACCTACAAACACTGGATCCTACCCAGTTCGGCTTTGTTAAGGGCAGATCCTGCCTCTTAAACCTGGTTGATTTCTTTGAAACAGTCACCAAGGCCATTGACGAGGGGAAGGTGGTCCACACAGCCTACCTGGACCTCGCAAAAGCCTTCGATACAATACCCCACTCGGGCATTATAGATAAGCTCACCAGCTTAAATATAAACCCCTATGTCACTAGATGGATTGCAAATTGGCTCAAGGACAGAACCCACATGGTTAGAATTGCTGGAGCCATGTCAGACTCCAAACCAGTTACAAGTGGTGTCCCACAAGGCTCAGTCCTGGGACCTCTCTTGTTCGGTATATATTTCTCGGAGGTACAGGCCAACACGGAAGGACTGTGGCTGACCAAGTTCGCAGATGACTGCAAACTGGGTGCCATAATCGACTCTCCAGCCGACACAAGCATCCTCCAAAAGGGCCTCATAGAAACAGACAACTGGTGCCAGAGCCATGGCCTCAAGCTAAATGCCAAAAGTGTATAGTCATCCCCTTTGGCAAAAACAAAGTGCCCACAAATTACCACATAGGTGGAAATCCATTAAGTACAGAAGAAGTAATTAGGGACCTGGGGACCCAAGTTGATAGCAATCTCTCATTTGACAACCACGTGGCCAAAGTGGTTAGAAAAACATTTTATATAGCCCACCTAATCATGAAGGGATTCACATCTAGATCAGGGGAGGTCATCGTGCCTCTTTACTCATCCCTCATCAGGCCCATAATTGAGTACAATGCCCCTTTTGGGATGTACCTTACCAGACACCTGCAGCAACTGGAAAGACCCCAAAAGTACCTCACCAAGAGGATCAAAGGGCTCAAACAGATGCCATATGCTGCCCGGTTAAAGAAACTCCAGCTCTACTCAGTGGCATACTGCCTGTTCAGAGGAGATCTGTGCCTGACGTATAAAGCCATGTCCAACCCGGAATTAATGGACATGCTGCACCTCAGAAAATCCAAATCCCATCGAGCTACGAGACTTGAACCTCAGCACTGAAATAAATAGGACATGCTGGAGGGACAGATTCATAACCCAGAGGCTCCCTTCACTCTGGAATAAAATCCCAGTCCAGGTTAGGCAGAGTCCCTCATTGACTCTGTTCAAGAGGAATCTTGATGAGTGGATGGGAGATCGTAGGTTTACCCCGGGTATCACTTCTGTGTCACTGTTAGAGGCATAATATACTAACCTCGAAAAAGGGCATAGCAAAATAAATTTAAAATGGGTGGTGAAATCCAAACACATTCTGGCTAGGCTTATAAATGCCCTAGGGCAGATAGCCTAGTATGAACCTATGAACCTATGAAAGGAGTATTACATATTAAACCTCCTGTCAAGCCCCCTAAAGAGCCATGGGACTTGACATTGGTGCTTCAGTTGTTAACAAGCCCTCCTTTCGAGCCTTCTAACTCATGCAATATAAAATTTTTGTCCTGGAAAACCCTACTTCTAGTACCCCTTGCCTCAGCGAGAAGAGTATCCGAGTTGCAGGCCTTGAGTGTCAAAAGCCCGTTCTTGATTTTCCAGAAGGAAAGTTTTTCTCCATACTAACCCCTCCTTTTTGCCCAAGGTCATTTCTGTTTTTTCCATCAACCAATCTATTGACCTACTGGTTTTCTTTTCCCACCATTCAAATAAAGGAGAGCACCTTCTACATACCCTTGATGTTCATAGGTGACTTTGTTTTTACTTGGACAGAACAAAATCTCTCAGGAAAACTGATCAATTGTTTCTAGCATTTGCTGGACCCAGGATGGGTAAGCCTGTTTCCAAAATGACTTTATCTTCTTGGCTCAGAAATGCCATTACTTTCATCTACCAACAAAACAAAATGTCCGTGCCTTCCAAAATAAAGGCTCACTCTACTAGATCGATAGCAACCTCAGTGGCCTTTCACTCCAGAGACCCTATGGACGATATCTGCGCAGCAGCCACTTGGGCAAGTCCACATACCTTTATCACTCATTCCAAATTAGATTTGGCCTCCAGGGGAAAAGCATCTTTTGGTTCTATGGTACTCAGGAATATCCTTCCTTAGGGCCACCCAGGACTCAAGTAGCTTGGGACTCTGTCCTAACAGTAAGGAATGAATGAAGATTTACAACATCAGATAAAGAAGTTATGTCTTACCATAATGCTCCATCTATGTTCATTCATTCATTACATCCCACCCTCCTTCCCCCTACCTGGACTCCTGGTGGACTTTAGGTATTTACCTTTTGCTCAGTTAGGGTATCTGCTCAGACAAAGCCTACTGCGTATTATGGGGATCCTATTGTATTTTACCAGGCAGGCAAACTCGATCTGAAGAGACTACGAGAGGGGCATAGTAGGTAGGACTTAGCTGAGAGTTTTTGGCTGGTGCAAGCTTGGTACTAGCCATGTTGGTTCCGAGGATGGAACCAAAGTCCTATCTGTAATGAATGAATGAAGATCTACAGCACAGATGGAATGTTATGGTAAGACATAACTTCTTTTTTACCAGGAAAGTCCAACTTAGAACGAAGACAATTTTCAGCGGAGGCCTGGGAAGGAATGCTCCAGATGCGTGTCTTTGTAAAGTGGGAGGAAACACAAGCACCCAGAGGAAACCCACACAAATGTAGGGAGGACATGTAGACTCCACACAGAAGGCACCCCAGCCGAGAATCAAACCAGAGAACCTTTGGCTGTGAGGCGACAATGCTACACTGCACCACTTCTTATTATGGCAAAAAGCAAAGTCTTTATATCAGCCACTTTCTAGATGCAAAAAGCCAAGTATTTATATCAGCCACTTTCTAGATGCAAAAAGCCAAGTCTTTATATCAGCCAATTTCTAGATGCAAAGTATATTTTTGATTTGAGATCAATGCAATTGCCTCAGCATTGTAGTGATTTGGTTATATACAGAGCATAGTTGATATCATATTTAATAATTCTGTAAGACAGCATTTTGGTGGCCAGTTTTCACACACAATTCATAATCATTTTCTTAAATTAGATACTTAAACTTTGTAATTTATGTCAGAGGGCTTTTCCTTAGCTGCTTGGTGTTGAAT
Organism: Protopterus annectens; assembly: GCF_019279795.1. Lineage (NCBI taxonomy): Eukaryota > Metazoa > Chordata > Ceratodontiformes > Protopteridae > Protopterus > Protopterus annectens. The sequence continues at coordinate 779,174,861 of NC_056730.1, forward strand.
GTTATGTATTTATGTTTTACTCCCCCCCCCCATCTCTAACCCCTTCTGACCCTGTACAGTCCCACACTGCTCTCCCTGGCTTCTGCATACCCATCTCTCTGAATCCCCCATCTTCCCCTAGACAAATACTCCAGTCATGACCCTTCATAAGGTGGGCTCTCCGAGTCTTCAGGAAGTCTAACTCATTGGTACTCATTCCTAGGTCCAGGGAAAGAGAAATCTGATGAGAACTATTGAGCATAGAGCCTGGGAACCATCATTTTTGTGACGGCTGGTCAACTACCTTACATGTGGAGGCAGACAGTGTAATGATGTCAAGTCGTTGTCACCTCCCAACTGTGTTAAATCTTAGATGACCACTGAGGCTCCCTGTCTGCATCAGCGATTGCCTAGGCACTGTGGTTTTCACACTTACTCTCCCACCAGGAAAGTGATGCTAGACATCGGTCACTTCATCCTAAAATACTCACCCATCACTACTGGCAGCATATGTCTGTTTCTGAATTTGTGTTGGCAGAAGGACTCCCTGACTCTGCACCATTGGGCTGGCTTGCTTAATGCTTAATAATCATTAATGGGATTTGACATCAAGGCAGTCTTACCAGTAAATAGTCTGGAGGATGATTCATATTTAAAGGACAACTATGGGCAAAAACTGAAAAACACACAGCTAATGTAATTACAAAATCCTACTCTGTCCTGCTGTCCTGTCAGGTCACAGTGCCATTCGCTTGATTACTTAATTGGAAATAGTAGAAGCACTACCAAGTTTTGGAATCCTCGGTAATTTTGTTTTGTTTTTTTTTTTTGCAGTGGTGGTTACATATGTGTTTCCTATTTCTGTATTACACCATCTGTGAAAACGTCTTGAAAAAAGATTCCAGAAATACCTGTTCAGCAACCTTTTGTAAGTGACATTTTATGAGTATGATGTCCAAAAATAATGCAGCAAGCTAGAAGAAATTCTTTTATTCCAAAAAATAGCACAAGTACTGAGTACTTTCACAGAATGTATCTGCTTCTTCAGGTGATAGCATCTGTACTTTTCATCTAGCTGTTATTATACTCACTGATTAATACATTAATTGAATAATCATCTAGTTAAAATCATTAACTTTTAAAGCTGTATTTCTTTATAAGCTTCAAATATGCATACTCATATAAACATAGACATAAAAACAAAACATTAAAATACTAGTAAAATGTTTAGTGTATTCACTTAATACAATTATGTAAGTGATTTAATTCAGGTTTAAGGGAAAATATTTCATTGTGACCTGGGGGGGTACATGCATTAAAGTGCAGTATGTATCCACTTATTTTCAGTATAATTCTTAATGTCCCCCGCCTCTCTTTGTTAGAGATACATTTTTTTAAATTAAAATTTAAATACATGCTGTTCATTTGTATTCATTATGTGTTTATACAGAGAATTAGTAATAACCTGTCTCCTTATTTCAGACATGTGGCTGCTTATACGCTGTTTAAACTTTTGGTTTGTTTTTCCTATATAGAACGCTGTGCATAGCACACAACTTGCCATATAAATAATGCTGCTAGTGTTGCAATTTCCATCGGCTTTAATAGCTGGGGGTTGTGGGAGGGGACAACAATTAACCCACTGCACGTCTCCCAGTATTACACTGAGTACTCCACTGTAAGAAGTCATGCAGCTAAGTGCAAGACTTCCTAAATCTCACCCTTAGCGTACTTATAACAAACTGATATCCAACCTCAACTTACAAAGTGGTTTCAGGAGGACAGCAAAGCTAACTGTTGCTATATCTCACCCTCATGCAGTTAACCCACTACTGAGGATTCCTGACACTAATCTTGTTAGTCACAATTACTCATCACACCTATGTATGCGGTTTTCTGACTAAAACCTCTACAATACTGCCCCCAAAATTTCACAGCCATCTTCAGTTTGCAGGCAGGCATCCACAGGGTAGTAGCTCTCTGTTCAAAATGTGCTCAGATCTGGCTGTGTCAACATTAAAAAATTCTAATGAAATGTTAGAATTTTCAAGCAGAGTGTACAAGACAAAGGGGGCAAAATGTCCCATTCACTATAATAATGCAATCTTCAAAATGAAGAAAAAAAAATGGTAGTGTGCGTGTCCACCAGTAAGGCATATCTTGAAAGTATGAGGAAGATGGCACACTTGTCAAATAAATTTACTGCGGGGGCCTACCTTTTCTCTGTACTGCAGTGATCCTACAGTTTGCCAGCTGCAGCTCCTAATGGCTGCATGAATTACTGTGTCTCCACTAACAGTTCTTGAGAACAAATGGACAGTAGTGGGTGACAGCAACATGGTCAGCAGTCATGGGGGACACAAAAAAAGCACATTAAATAAAGTAAGGAGGTACAAATGCAACCAACTACACGTGGAGTGGGGGGGGGGGTCTGCAATGCACACATCTAACATGAACAAAAGTTTACAATTATGCCCCTTGTATAACTATATATATATATATATATATATATATATATATATATATATATATAAAATTCAAACTCCTGGCATTTGCTCATTTGAAACTCAGAGCCGTAACTGTTGAATCTAGCTTCAGTCCTGGATGAGTGCATGTTTAGATTCTATTCAGAATCTATGATTGCATGACATCAAACTGCAGCTATCTGGCTATGGGTCTGATCTACAGCCTTAAGTTATTAGTGGCAGGATTTGTAGTACAGTACTATATATCAGTACAAGTCTGTTTAATGTAGTCTGGAAAAATTCTTAAAGGCTCTACCACTCTTCCTAAAGAAAAAATGTCTTTTTGTGCAACTGAAATAGTTCATATTGAGTAAGTCATTATTCCACTGTTATAAGGTACATAAATCTTAACATGTAAGACTAATTTTATTCTGCCAGGAAGAAAGGTCATGTTACAGATAGCTTAAAAAATAAAGCACCTTCTACACATTTAAACTATCCACTAATGCCCCCCCTCCCCCAATCCATACACCCTATGGCTATCATGTCTGAATCAAGAAGTAGGCCTTTAAAAAGCAGAAACTGAGGGATCTACTGTTGGAAACGTCATGTTTTTTCATGTTATCAAGACTTGCCTGAGAGGAATGCCTTATTTTATGAGGCTGCTACTTCAAAGTAATCGGAATAAAGTACGAGGGAGGACCAAACCGTTTACCAGTCTGAAGGTCATTTCATCTTCACACAAAGTGTTAAATTTGAAGTTGGATTCAAGATGAACATACAAGTGCTAGAGCAAGCTAAGCAGTGGGGGTGAGCTGCAAAAGCCTTAAGAAGGAAGGTAAAAGAGATGCGTCAAACATTGCCAGTACCTGTTCTAAGACTTAGGATCACTTTCACTGCATTTTATATAAAAATACATGTAGTATTCCTTATAAATTACACAATCTGAATTTTAACAGATCAATTAAGATAAATGGGCAAGATTATGATTATCTGATACAGTGTATAACCAACAAGTTGAAACACTTGAGCTTTCATCTGAAGAACCCCTTGTTTACACCGCATTTCAGAATAGAGAGAAGCAAATAATTAAACTATCTCATGACGTTTAACATCTGATTAAGACTATGAGACAGATTCATAAATGCCGGCACTAAGTGTACACTATTCTGAATGAATAGAGAACAGAAGTATAAATCCCACCTTCGAAGCATAAATCCCACCTTCTTCCTCCTAATTTTAGTTTTTCTACTGATTTCTTGCAACCTTAAACACCAAGGAGGATTCATAAAGGTTAATACAAACTGCAGTCTACGTCTACACACTCTTTCTGAGTGAACAGACAGTACAAAAAATGTGGTAGGGATGTTCTTGAATACAGATCATGTCCACTTAAGTGAAGGCATTCATGAATCCAGCCCAGTATATTCACACATTTTTTTCTAATATGCAAACTTTTCCTTACTCTATATATCCTGGCTAACAGGAACAACTAGGCTATCTAAAACAACACTACACACTATTCTTTCAGAATATGTTGTATTTTCTTTCTGTAATAATCTGTATAATGAAATGCAAAAAGATACTACTTCAGTGCTAGACCTGGACCTTCACACACCACAAAGTAGGGTACGAAGTACAGTGTACAAGGCAAATACATGTTGCTACCGATATTTGGACTTGCAATTTATTTTGCTTCCAGTACAGAGCCAAGTAGATGAACAGTCTGTTATCACATTTCATAGCATTAACACATTCCCAAGGATTTACTTTCAATAAACAGGGCTGCTGTCGGCAACCTTCACAAGGCCTGGAATTGTTGCAGTATTACAAGCATGTCAGTGGCTTTGACAAACCATTTGGGTTACACAGGACAGCCCTGCAGATTATAGTCATACGAATATCCAATAAAAAGGGTTTGTGGCTTGCTATTTACAATTAAACTGTGTGGTGCTTGGTAGGGTGTCTTACTGTTATACTCCAAAAAGGTGCAATTACTCAGTTTTATTATGCTGGCCAAAAATCAGTACTAAATAACTAGTTAAGTGAGGAAAACATGAGGCTTAAAATGCATCCTTAAATGTAGCACATCCTGAGCAGTTAAAATACAGAATGATTTATGAAAGCTCATGAATTAATCAGACGTTACTTATTCCAAGTGGTTTCCATGGTAAAAAGGATTCAGACAGAAAGACACACATGATTCAAAATCATTATACAAACAAAGAAAAAAAACTGGGGGTCTAAAATACACTTTTAGGTACACTACCCTAAATTTACTTTGCACTGATTTCGGTCAGTGTTTGCAGCTCTCACCTTCATATCTTCTACTGTAAATGTCTCACTAAGCTTTCACTGTACATATCACTCTCAAATGTTTCCACTATATCACAAATGCTGTTTCAGCAGACATTGCAAGGTATATTGTTATGCAAGTCTGACAGTACATGTAGGATTATATAAAGAAAATTATACTGGATACCATTTAAATTAAATTCTGAAACTTACTCAAGACATTTTGGGGTTTGTACAACCCAACAGTAAAAGGAAAAAGTCCTCTGGTATCTATTTACTCTGGAATGATGAAATTAAGCACCATCCCAATATTAGCATAAGATATTCCTTTACTTATTCGCTGTCATACTAAAACAACTAAGTAAACAAACTAACTAACCAATTAACTAAATAACTAAACAAATAATAAACTACATAAGTGGGCAAACGCTGCAGATCTTTACCAAACACAACCCAGGCCAAGAGGCAAAAAGCAACAGGCAGAATGACACACTCGTCAAACAAATGAAGGGAACAGTCTCAAAGCAATAGAACTAAGAAACGGATAATAATGATCAGGGTGTCTGGCTGCACAGCTAATTTATAAAAAGATTAATAAATACTTTGCATTACAAGATGTGTGATCAGTAATATGTTCCACTTCCTATTAAATGAGATGGACTTGTTTTTTAAATAATACTATATGGTACCGAACTGCTTCTGAATGCTGAAAAGGTCAAGACAGTAGGAAGAGGATACTCAGTGTACCATAACTGAATCTAGAACCAATAACGGACCAGTCTGTGCAAGGATACGATGTACAAAAAGTGCCTTATGTTATGCCTGACTGAGTTTAGTAAAAAATACAGTGAAACTAACAGGAATATGAGTACAGAAGAAGACATGCAGTCTGGCAAGGTGGAAGGGCAGGACATGAGAGGTTTAAATGTGTGCACAGTTCCACACCTTAGTATGAACACTTCTGTGGATAGGTACTTGCTAATGAGATAAAGCAGCACATGTTACTTACTTTAAGAATAATGAAGTGAACTGCACACGTGGGGGGGAAGTATTCACAGAATAAGCCAGGAAACAATATACTAATTTATGCCACCTGTAGTAGAACAGAGGAATTAATTCCTGACTATGCCACATGTAACTTGGAATCAGCCAATGACTTGAGTAACTGATGGAACTAGTGTGGGGGGGCAAGCATAGCTGCATACATATGTCTCTCAGAAAGGGGTCCGAGATGCAAACACTAGGCCCAGGATCAGGTGTTAAGCTCTCCAAATCACCAAAGGGTGGTCATCTTCAAAGTAGTGTGTAGATACACGAGCTTAAGTACAGGAGGCACTGTGGGGCTTTGTGGTGATGTGCAGCACACATCCCCTCGCAGCCAAGGGGTGGGTTTACAGCACTAGAAACCCCTTCACAGCTTGGATGCTAGCGAGAGCGCAAAATATATTCATGTCTATCTGAATGATGGCCCCCTATGATACCATCTGAAATCCCTGAGTAAAGGGAAAATAGGACATGCCCAACTGGTGGCAAAAAGTAATTAGGAAAAAGGAAAACTAAATATTAGTTTATCTCATCTCTGTGAATTACAAGGCAACAGAAATTATACAGAAAGCTAGGCTGATGGACTTCCTGAATACTACTGCAGTAACAGACAATGCACATCATGGCTTAACAACAAAATCAGTAAGTTCTAGGACTTAACAAAGGCAACATTATGGATGTGATCTATCTAGAATTTGTTAAAGCATGTGACTGAGTCCCCTTTACAGATTTCTTATGAAACGGATAAGGACAGGGATGGGAAGAAAACACAGGAGTGCAAAGAACTGGCTCAAGGGTAGGAAGGGGGGGGGATTGTCAGAAAATAGAGATTTTATAAGTGGTGTCCTACAGGGACCAGACTTAAGGCATGTCTATTTAATGTGATTATCTCTGACATCACACCAGACATGGTTAATCAGTTCAAACTGTTTACTGATGGCAATAAATGGGGGGAGGGGGTAAAATGTGCTGTGGTTGCAAATCTGAAAGGCATCAGAGGAAGTTGAAGATGTGGTGCTTAAGGTAGCAGCTTTACTACAGCCCTTCCAAGGGCACATTAATGCATCTGGAGAATGATAACCCAGGGATACAAGCTGTATTCTGGGAGCTACTATCATGAATGGCTAGGGTCACAGTGAAAGGGTGTGGTCTCAAGGGGTAATCAAATATTAGCATCCAAAAAACAGGAAGGTGAGAAGGCCTCTTATGAGGCCCTTTGAGACTGCAGCTGCTGTACCATGTAGAGCTCTTTAGGACTTGTAGGGAAAAATAAGGTCACACTGCTGCAGAAAGTACTATGTGAAAAGAGGGAGGTCTGGAGGGAATATAGTAGATAAAAAAATAAACTTACAGAACACAATCCCCTTTAAACTGATAGCAGTCTAGAAAGACGTTGCAGATTGTCCTTGATTTCACCATATATTTTTGGTCTGCTTTCATAAAATGTCAGTTTTTTAGCAACTCACAGAGGATTACAGTCAATAAAGACAGCCACTGTCAAACTGATAACTAAGTGGATGTTGGCAGAGTACTAGTGTTTCAAGACAGAAGTAATAAAACTACATTTATAAACTTTGTTGAGTAGTATTTGCACATGATAGCCTTTTTAGGCAGAAAACACCTTTATAAATGGAGAGTCATACTCAACTTATGGGATCATTATGCCATTCCCAATATCAAGGGTAAGAAGGTGGGGTATTTTGTTAAGAAATGGCCTGAGATTCCTCCTTCTGATACTAAATGCTGTTAAAAGAAGACAACCTAGTCTAGCCAAATACTAAACGTGTGGACTACTTTCTAAATAGGCATTTAATGTTCAGACTACATACACTTCAATAAATGCATATGAATGTAAAACCTGTTATTGTAACAACTTTATATGTATATAAGAACAGTATCTGAAATCTCTCCTTAGTTTTGGGGCTCCCCCCCATTATGTTTGGCTTTAACCCTGTGTCTTTTTTTTTTTACTCAACAAATTTTTATTTTGTTTTTTGAGAAGAAATAAAAAAACAGTAAAATTAGATTACAATTCAATAATAGTAAAAGGAACAAAAACATTATTTACAATATTTACAAGTGACCCAAAGGAGAAACAGTACAATAATAATTAATAAAAAATCCAGAGAAGAAGAAGAGAAAAAAAAAAAGTCCACAAAAGTCTACATCTCTTTGAACTCATATGATGGAGATTGTGTCTAGTTGCATTACTTCTATGAGTGTAAGTATTTTATTCCAGGGGTTGTCTGACCATTTTCTGGGGAACATTCTTTCTTCCTTGACTTTTATCTCCTTTTGTGCAGTCTCCTTAAGTAGAAATATAAAGTCTTCAAAACACGGAGGAGTTGCAGATTTCCATTTCCTTGTGATACATTTTCTGGCAACCGCCAGAATAGTACATAAAAGATATTGATCTCTTTTATTCATAACTACTAATTCATCTATATTCAAAAAAAATTAAAGACTTTGTTAAAACAAATGTATCATTAAAAATAGCTTGAAGAAAATTGCCAATTTTCTCCCAAAACGTTTTAATACAATCATAAAATATATGAAACCAGTCCGCTTCACAGCTTAAAGAGCATCTCCAACAAATAACATTTTGATTTGAGTTGAATTTAGCTATTTTATTTGGAGTATAAACGGCTCTATGCAAAAATTTCCAGGTGAAGATTCGCCATGTTTGTGTATTAGAAGTTAGTTTAATGGAGTATAGAAGATTATTTTTACAATCGTTTGACAGATTTGTTGATAAACCTCTAGATATAAAATTCCAAGTGCTTTGATCTATTTTAGCCTTGTAGACTATTAAAATCTTGTATAGTTTAGATGTTGAATTTGGCCAGTTATGGTCATCATAAATCAGTTCTTGAATATAGTTTATAAGTTTTGGCTTAGACTTGAAGGACGAATCATTAATAATTTTGCATACATTTTTAGAGTAGAGTAAAATTTTCTGGAGACTTACTCTGTCTACATTTATTATATTAAATTCATTTGTAACTTGTTGACTAGTTAATGTTTTAAGATTATTTATGCATTGGGCCCAACATATGAGATTATTAGATTCCCAATTAATGAGGGTGTTATCATGAATTTTCTTTTAAATTTCTTTGATGTATTAAATGGTAATAACAGTTCAAACCATACTTTTATGTCAGGATTTGAGTTTATAAAGGATCTGAATAAATTATAAATATTATTTAAATATGATAGATTAGTAGGTTTTGTTATGTTATTTTGAAGATTAATGCATAATATATGCCAAAATCTATTTTGTGAATATAGTGTGATGTATTATTTATTATTTTGTTTTCATTTAAAAAATAATCAAATGCAGAGATTTCCAAGCAGAAGAGAAATTTGGATTTACCCAGTTTAAAACTAGTTTAAAAATGGAGGCTTTGATATACGTCTCTATATCTGGAAAATTAATTCCCCCTAATTCCCATGGTCTAATGTGATGAGAAAAAGCAATTCTATTCCTTTTTGGATACCAAAGAAAACATAATAGGCTTTTACTAATTTCTTTCAGAATTTTTTTATTTGGAATTATAGGTATTGCTAGTGCTATATAATTTATTTGTGGTAGAAGAATCATTTTTATTAGCTGCAATCTGTCCTCAAATTTTAGAATCAATTTATTCCAATTTTCCGTACGTGTTCTTATTGAGTTTAAAATTTTATTATAGTTTAGTGTCAGAGTAGTATCTATTTTATCAGATATAATAATTCCTAGATATTCTAAAGTAGAGACTTTTTCTCCAAGTATATGATATCTACTCAAGTGAAAGTCCCCCTTTCTGTTAAATAAAATATGTTTTGATTTAGATTTATTAAAACAAAGGCCAGAATTTAGAAAACAATTTTCCACTTGCATTTCTAGTTCATGAAGAGATTCATTATTTGGTGATAAAGTTAGTAGTATATCATCGGCAAACAACATAACCTTGTTGTTAAATTTATTATGAATACTTAAGCCTTCAATTTTTGAGTCACTGCGTATTGTATTTGCAAATAGCTCTATTGATAAGGCAAAAAGAATAGGAGACATAGGACAACCTTGTTTAGTGCCTTTAGTTATTTTGAAAGCTTCTGATGTAAATGGACCTAATTTTACATAGGCCAAATTATCTTTATATATATTCTTTATCATATTAATAAAATTTAGAGGAAACTCAAAAAGTTCTAGAATTCTAAATAAGTAGTCCCAATTCACTGAATCAAATGCTTTTTCTATATCTAGCGTGATTATGAGAGCCTCTATATTATCTCTATTTAATATTTCAATAATGGTTAGGATTCTTTGTATATTGTCATAAGCATGTCTGCCATAGATGAAGCCTGTCTGGTCCTCATTTATGATTTGAGTCAAGGATTTTTTAATTCTATTGACTAATATAGACATAAACAATTTGTAATCGTTATTAAGTAGAGAAATCGGTCTATAAGAGCTGCAATGGGAGGGGTCCTTGTTCTCTTTTTTTATTGGAGTAATTAATGAATATCGCCAGGAAGGTGGAATTATGTTTTGAGCTTGAATTTCATTTAGAGACTTATGAAGTAAAGAAATTGCAGAATTTGGGAATATCTTGTATAATTCCATTATTATTCCATCTATTCCTGGGGCTTTATTATTTTTACTCTCCTTAATTTTGTCATTTATTTCCTTGAGGGAAATGCATTTTTCAATATCAATTTTTAATTTTTCAGGTAATCTATTTATTATAGGATTGCTAATTTTTGACTCTATTAAAATAGTATTGTCTTTATTGTTTCCAAAATGATTAGTATAATGAAATTTAAAAGCTTCTAGGATATCATTTATGTCTGATACTTTTTTATTACCTTTTCCTTCATGTACAATATTTGTAATATTGTTTTCTATATTTTGCTTCTTTATTCTCATTGCTAAGTTATGTAAGTGTTTTGGAGATGTTGAGAGTGAACTAAATTTTAGTTTTTCCAAAGCCAAATTTGTCTTATGAGTTAAAATTTCATTATATTTTTTATTTAAATCTTCAATTTCTTTTTTTTATCACCTGGGAATTCTTTACGTCAGAAGTATTTGTATTAATTTCTGTTATTTGTTTTAGGATACTGTGCAATTCTGATTCCCATTCTTTTGTTTTGTTTTTAAACCAAGATATGATCCTACCATATAAGAAGGCCTTTAGAGTGTCCCATATTATTATATTCTTTAGATCATCAGTAGAATTTATTTCTAAAAAATATTGAATTTCTGAGTCTAGCCATGGTTTAAATTGTTTTAATTTAGTAATGTAAGTTGGTATTCCTGAGGCAAAATTTAGTCTTTTAAAATCTATTTGTAATTTAAGGATTAGGGCATTATGATCAGAGAGTGGGCATGGGATGATAGAAAATTTTATTATCTTCCTATTTAAGTCTGGGGATATAAAAATTTTATCTATTCTTGTTTTAGTATTAAAACGATAATCACTATGTGAGTATAATAATGAGTTAGATTCTTTGAAACTAAATGTATCAATTAATTTTAAGTTTTCTGTCCATTTCTTAAGGTATTTACCTGTGGAAGAGAGACGAGGTTCCTCTTGTTGGTTGTCTCAGGACTATCTAGAATACAGTTAAAGTCTCCTCCTACTATTAGAATACCTTTATTTACCCTATTAATTAGCTCTATCTGCTTTTAACTGTAGATAGTCCTATTCCAGGAATCCAATACACATTTACCAGTGTCCAAATTCTATTCTGAAATTTTATTATTACAATTGAAAGTAACCCTTCTTTATCCTCATAGTTGTAAATAATTTGTGGGTTAGTTACACTTTTCTTCCATAAAATTAAAGCTCCCTAGTTTTTTTTTTTTATATGAGGAGTGAGAGAGAATTAAGTAGTTATTAGGTATCCAGGTGAAGTTGTCATCAGTTTTAAAGTGGGATTCCTGTAGAAATATAACTTGCTCTTTGTAATTTTAGATATCGTAGTAAATTTGATCTTTTATAGTATTATTTAAGCCATTGACATTTAAAGACAACAATGTTATGTCTGTCATTTCTATAGGATATTATATTATAATTTTAAAAGAATACATTAGTAAAGAACTAATATTTATGAGGACCTGTGAAAACATATATGTTAATTTCCCCTCTTTTCTCTAAGAAGAACACTGAAATGAACAAAACTGTTTCTTTGATAGTTTAACAAATGTTTCAGTTTGGGCCACTGAAAAAAATAAAAAGTGAAAAATATTGTAACAACATACTTTAATTGACTGAAAAATAACTTTACTACATAGTTCCACAAACATGAAGTGCACAGCACTTCTAATCTGATTGATCTGATAAGATCAAACAGATTTTCCCTCAACGTCGACAATCGCATGGAAAAGGATATTCAAAATTGAGCTCCATTAATTGGATCCTGAAGATATCTTAAAATATATTTTATCATGCATTAGTACTATGTTCCTTGAGAAATCGACTCAAAGTAATTAATCTTTTACTAGAAGTTTGTACTTATACTAGAGTTAATGTTATTTTTTAATGAATGTTCTAAGTAGATGTCTATTACAGCTGGAGTAAATATTTCAGCTTATCTGCCCTCCATAAATGTGGTTATGATACATGAAGTATGTCAGTTGACCTTCTCTTAACAGAGAATAAAATGTATAATAATATATACATTTAGATTATATTTGCATTTATTTTGTTGAACTTCACATTTAAAACAGGTTATTAGTGTGACAGATATTATTACTATCTTATAAGGACTAGTCCTCTTTTTTAATTCTTCCTTAATTACTATTCTAAGTAAATTCTATATAGCCTCTCTGTGTACATATGTATAAATATACTCCTATATCTACACCAAACATTTTCACATATAAACACACATAAATATTAAACAATCTTAATGGGTTACCTAAAAATGTGTGCAATATAATTGAGAATTTGTGTGAGCACTCTTGAAAGGGTTGGTACATTGTTACTGCTGGGAGATGCCTATTTACTGACCTTATTAACCTTATTAGTAGATTAAGTGGCCCATCAAAAGATGCGTGAATATTGTGAATGAATATTCTTGATTCTTATCACTAAATCTTGCAGCAATTAGTGAAGAGTACCTATATCATTTAACTATATTATTTATGAAGTTTCTTGGGAGTGTGATGGGAGTACACAATATTTCAGACTTGGGGTTGTTGAATATTCAGTAACAGGACTCAAGATTGTTCAATACTTGTTGTAACACATCTTAATACAGTTAATGATTTGAAATATCATGTGCATGACACAAAGAATCCATGAATACATAAATACATGAATACATGGGTCTCACCTCATTCATCAAACCCATGTCCAATCCAATGTCAAAAGAGTCAAGAACACTACGCTGAGGGTAAAAGCACCTCAACCCCTAAACCCGTTAAATAACTAAACACTAATAAACCTATTATTTTAAAGCTACTAATATTCTCTAGTAATTTGTATAAAACTAAAGTAATTATATATAGCAACTCCAATATTGCCTTGCAGTGAGACAAGCATAGATTTACTGATCATTACTGAAGAGCCGTTAAATCTAAAATGCTGTGTAGTGGTTGACTATATCCTGCTTATTACTATACCTAGTATAAGTTCTGCTAACACTTCGATCAGGTATGGTGTGAGGAGGTATGTTATTACTATAGACTTGCACATTACCATCCCACACCATACATAACACTGTTACCGTTTCCAATAAATGAAAGCCAAATCTCATACTTTCAAGAAGTCAATCTCAACCCACTAACACCCAACAAAACACAAGCTCAACAAATGAAGAGAGACTCAAATACATACATAGTGTACTGTTTATGTAAACATTTCTCTAAAGCTTTATAAGAGCAGCTCATGAATGTGTCATAGTGTCTCCCATAGAATGTATAGTGTGCACATACATTACATTTCTCTAAAGCTTTATAAGAGCAGCTCATGCATGTGTCATAGTGTCTCCCATACAATGTATAGTGTGCACATAAATTACATTTGACCATATTTCCTTTCCTGCTCTTTCCCCATCCGTGACATAAAACGGAAAAAAAAAAACTGTTGATATTACTGTACCATTAGGAATCACCTTGAGCATTTATGGCATAGTGGTGTGTACCCATTAACTGTTAAGGTGAAGGGTAAATACAGCAGATTGTGCTTATCTTCAAAAATAATACAATTTATACATAGAAGTTAGCACTGCACTTATAACTGCAGAGAAAGCACATAGCAAATATTGTTACGTAAATAAACATGTTTCCCAATTGCAGGATGTTTTGATTATAGCTTTATTTTATATTATTGGTGTTTTACTAATTCAATTTTAAGGTCCGTGTAAGTGAAATTTCGCCAAAATACCCAAATAACAAAGTCAGTTCCACATTGCTGCAGGTTAATGCTAGTCCATTATACAGCTCACGATACTAATACTATTTACTAAATACTTACAGTATAGGTTACAAACAAAGCAAATTCAGTCATTGCTAAAATTAGCACTAACTGCCAAAACTGATAAAACTCTCATCAATTAGCTTGCTCTAGGTTATTAAGCTGTAAAGGAAATTAAATTGCCCATATGAGAGACAAAAAAAAAACAGGTAAAGAGGTGATATACTACCAACTGTTCATTACTGCATTCGGATGCTTGTAGGCATCTAAAAGCGGAATATGCAGAAGTATGCATGTATCATTCCTGTCAGGTACTGCATTTATAGGCATTTTTTAATTGATAAGTGGGTAAGCTTACCGGACCTAAAATGCCCTTTTACATGGATGACCCAAACGCAGTCTAAATAAGAAGTTCAGAGTCACACAGTAAGAAAATGGGAGCTATCAAAATCAAACCCTGAGCTACAGTCAGTAACTAATCATAGATACAATCTGGCAGCTCCACTGCAATGATTAGTTAGGATTTTGTCTCACTTTTAACAGACATAGTGCAGTTGAAAACTGAATTTATGTATTTGCTTGCATTAGTTAACTACACTACCACACTTTTGGTATTTCCCAACAAGAAGAAAGTAACTAAATGGGCTTTTTTTATTTATTTATATATATATATATATATATATATATATATATATATATGTATATTTTTTTCCCCTTTATTTTAAACATGTGTAGCATACTTTTTCTTTATATGTTATACATTTATCTGTTCGTACTTTTGCTAACATCTACTCAATTCTTGAACTACTCAGCTTCTGGAGAACAGATTAAAACATAAAGGGGCTAAGAAGTCAGGTCACAGTTAGCAATTTCATTGAATGTTCTAACTGACAAAAAAGACTCTGCAAAAGTGCGCGAAGTGCACCACTCGCAAAACTAATGCAGTGTTCTACAAGCCTCAGCTTATAGACATGTTTCTTAACTTATAATGGAATGCTGGGCTAGGTTAGTGAAGATATGAGGAAAAAAAACTGACTAGAAAGCTCGAGGGTATACTTTGAAGCAATAATAGTCTCCAACTGACAATTAGAATGTTAAAACGCTAGAAGGCCATTTTCTGCCTTTTTTTTTCTTACCATTCACTTCCTTCTTACTCTATACAACGCTCTCACATATTCCTGAAGAAATATTCAAGGGATGTCCTTTTTTTTTTTAGACAGACTATAAAGAATTGGATTTAATTTAATAAAATTTTGCATAGTAACTATTAATCAATATGTTAATAACTTTATAATAATAGTGGCCTTTCATTTAAATGCTAATACTCTTGTGAGAGTTTAACTAAAGAAAGCTGGAACAGAAAAAAAAAACACACAACTCTAGCATCTGAAGATTCTATCAAACCACTACCATATTAATATGTTAACATACAGATTATGATACTTCCTAAATAAAGAGAAAACTAATTATGTGACTGAAGTGTAATGAAATTAAGGCTATGTACAAGAATCATACCTTAGTTAATGCTTTGAGAGAAATTGATTCATCAATGTTCTTAACATCAGTTTTTTTTTTTTTTCCTCACATCAGTCCAAGTGTTTTTTCCCGAGGTTCTCTTTAAGGAGGTTGAATTTGACCAGTCCATTTCATCTGGTAGTAGGATTATATTGTTGTTTTTAATGAAGGAAGTGGCTTCTTCAATGGTGTTGAATGATCTCATGTCATTACTATGCTGAATTCTAATTTTGGCAGGATAGCTGTGCCTTTATTTTATTTTGTTTTAAGAATTTCACTAAGGGCCATGTTTTCTTTCTTAGTTCCAAGAGTCTTGGTGAATAGTCATTATCAAATCTTATTTGGGATAGCTTGTAAATGACTGGGTTTTTTCTCCATGCAGTTCTCAATATCAGTTCTTTGTCCATAAATGACAGAAATGTAACCACTATAGATCTTGGAAAAGATTTAGTTGAGGCAGAAAGTGATTTTCCGATGGCTCTGTGTGCTCTTTCGATTCCATAAGACAAGCCTTCTTTCAGCCCTAAGATTTCAGGTAGCCATGAATTCAAGAATGGAATGATGTCTTCCCCCTCGGTCTTCTCCGGGACTCCAAAAATTCTTATGTTTGTTCTTCTTTCCCTATTCTCCATATCATCTATTTTATTTATTAGCCAAGTATTCTGTTGTAATAGATATTCACTATGAAGCTCTTCTTCTTTTAGCCTTCCATCAATATCATTTAGAGATTACTCAATGTCAGTTATTTTTAATTGGTGCTGCTGCAGAATTTCCTTAAAGACTTCAGTTTGTTTTTGGCAACTATCTTTAAGGTTTTCTAGGTTTTCAGTAAACCTGTCCATCTTCAGAGATAGGTCTTGAAGAGTAGTTGATATCAGTTGGATTTCTTTCTTCAGAGAAGAGTCTGAGTGAGAATTCTTAGAGTTACTCATTACTAGACAGCTTAGTTAGTCTTCAGGTTTTTTTGACAGGAAAATTTCGGAATTTCTTCTCCAAAGTTGGTAATTCTATTGTTAATAGTTTCACATATAAGATTTATCAAAAATTACTTAGTAATAATAAGATTTTCCTGTTATTTCTAGTATAAATATAAGGAGCTCAAAAACTTGCTGCTATCAGTTAGGCATTAGGCTCCACCCCCCTTAACCCTGTGTCTTGAGATAAAATATATTCAGAGGTTAGAAATCGGCCCTTGGATTTGGCTGTTTGCCCCCTTTTTAGCTTTGATCATGGATCCTGAGCTATGAGGTTGAGAAGTATGGCACCAAGCTACACAGCTTTTGCAATAGTGGCCCCAGCTGACACATTAGCCTTTTCTCTCTCAGTGTTTTAACAATATATTCAAAATACAGTAGGACCAATATCTGAAAATTCTAAGGCCAGCTACTTCCCTCTCTGAAATAGCTTTCTGCAAATCATTTTCCTAGATCTTAAAAACTTGCTCATATGTTTTCTATATGCATAGTTTGTTTTCCAAATAGACATGTCAGAAGTATTTATACCTACCAGTCCCAATATCCACAAAAAAAATACTTTCTCTGACTTATTTAATCATACATGCAAAAACTTATCTACAGTACATACTCTGTTGTGTTTGTCTCTTTATTCTTGTTGGGTTATGAGTGTCATGCATTTATGTCACTTTTGCAAATTATTAATTTATGCCATGAATATGGCCACTCAGATTCTGATGTAGCAATAGACTACCTCACTAGGGCTTTGTCACTATTTAGTGTTTAAAACAATACTTTGGTCTAATATACTTTTTGGCCAATATTTTCATTTGTTCACAACTGGGCATCTGAGTGTACACAGTCAATGAAGTAGCTGAACTCGTGGGTACAGAGATGGTCTGCAGATGAAAATGGCTGACCCCTACTGTTGATTGAGCACAGCTGCACTGTCACTGATCTAGTTTGGCAGGATTAGTATCTGCACTGGTATGGAATAGGTTGACAAGCATTAATACAGTCAATGTATTTTTATATGTTCACATCTAAGGTGTACACAATAAATTAATATTTTTATATACTCACATCTCTGGTGTACACAGTCAATGAAACAGCTGTAACTTGTGGATATAGAGATATTCGATACATAGAAGTGGCTAACCTATACAGTTGTGTGATGTAATTAATCAGGGCCAATATGCATCTGTGTGAAATAAGTTAACACACATCAGAGAAGCCATTATTTTTATTTGTTTATATACAGGCATCTGTAGTGTACCCTACTAACATTTAATCACAGTTCATAACTGATCTAGCTGGACAGAGCAAGTATGCATTTATGTGAAGTAAGTTGACATATATAACTGTGGCCAATATAGTTTTTATTTACTAACAGACATTTGTGGTGTACACAGTCAATGAAATGTCTATACTTTATAGATACAGATATAACCTGTCAATGAAAGTGCCTAGACCATATTGCTGTTTTATCACAATTAAATATTTCACTGATCTCGCTTGGTATGGTCAGTGACATTTTGTGTTTGTGTATGAGGCGATTGTGTGAATTAATTATCATCATTGCTTTATGTCATCCATTCAGTAAGATTAGGTGTAGACTATTAGAAAGTACCCTATTTGACAGTGACAGATTCCAGATGTAAAGGACTGAAACTGGTGCTGGTGATATTTTAAAAACATAGTGGAGTCACAACAATAGTTTTAAGTTTGTGGATATTACTTTATTATATTTTCAGAGTATTGCAAAGGTCTCTCCTGATTCATATCACAGGAAATATGCACATCTTTTTTTTTTACATATGGAAATGTGTACCACATAAAATCATACATATATTAGAAAGTTTAATATCTAGATTATACAGATTTGCAGTTGCAGAACCTGTTACATGACTTATCAGAAGTAAGACAAGTCTGTAACTGTCAGTATGTTTGATAGGAATATACCATCTTTTCTCTCATGGCTCCATGCATATTAATTTGTCATAGCATTAGAAGTCAAATTTACATACATTTTCTAGGTAAAGGATATTGGTGGGATCACTAAGTTTATGCTTGAACCACTAACCCCCAAATCTAGATTCATGCAGTAACAAACACCAAACATTACAAGAAGATAAAAGCTGTATGTGTCTTTTACATCTGAAATGTTAAACTAAGTTCATGTTGTTGTAGGCAGCATCAAGGCAAAGCTTTCTATAAAGTTACTGGAAATTTTCAAATGGTTTCCAAACATGTTGACTTAAATTCTTAATTAATATCAATAGGCTTAAATTGCCTTTTGATTGGCTTATTTTATTTATTTATTTATTTTGACATACTGGTCACAAGTAATACATCTGTCATTTGATGAGGCAACCAAACAGTGTATATGTGGATGAGGTAAGGTGGCTGTCTTTTCATTGTGAAGAATGTGTTGGTATTTTTGAGTCTCCATGTGTCTCACCAGCACGCCACGGTGCCCTGGCAAGTGAAACAACCTACAGCCACCACTGCTCCTCCTGCAGTGCTCTACAGGTTCAATGTGCAACCTTTTTACCCAGAAATGGTCCCCTAGTATTTGAATAATTTCTTTTGAAAACTGGCCACTGTTACATAAAACCAGCCAACTTAACACAGATCAATGTAGTCTTTCCAAACTGGCTAGCTATGAAGGTTCTCTGTACATTAATTCAACTGAAAACACATTTTCCTAACAAGAATATGTATTATGTTTGCAGCAGACATAATGTCTTCTCCTATTTACGCACTTATGAGATTTTTGACATCAGATATTCCCACCCTGCTAGTAAAGACCAGTAAACACTACTCTAAATTGGGGGGGGGGGGTAACTAGAAATGGATTACTAACCATCATGAGGAAGACAATGAAATGGCTCTAGTGGTCAAGTTAACAGTAAAATGGCTAGTACAATTTAAGTCACCAGGCACCACTTAAGTAACAATGCATAAAATATGGTGAAGCATAAACGGATTATTACAATGTGCATGCATTTGTAACCACCTATGAAAACCAGATGAAAAATTCATTTTCAGTTTTCCTCCAGTGCAGACTTACCTATAGATATGCTACTGAAAATCAAACCAACACATGCCTCACATAGCAAAAGGAAAATAGGTTTTATTCCTAAAAGGTGAAATCAAGTATATGACACACAGCAGTTTCAGTCTCAAACTGTGTAGTAACTCTCTGAAACAGATCAACCATGACTGGTTAAAGTGCACTCTATTCAAATGCAATAATTTTGAATTAAAGCGATCAAATGAAATGCCACTTGAAAAAACTTAGTGAAAGTCCAGAAGACTGGTATCATATGATCTTACAGTTTGTATACTTAAGTTGGGCGTGGAAGACACTTATTTTTATCAAGGTGCCTTACTTCAATAATTCCGTTCTTCAATGCATTTTACATGGAAGAATGTAATATCAATCAAGTAACATTACCATTTTGAAACATTGCCCTCAGTCCTCTAATTCTAGAATCAGGGACAAAACTGAAAAATAATGACATACAAAGACTAGGAATTTGGATGGAATAATATCTATTACTGCACAGTATTACTTTACAAGGTGGATAGAATAAGATGATGTTAACATGCATGGTCAGAAGTAAGACATATCTGTAACTGTCTGTATCAGTTGACAGAAATGTACTACCTTTTCTAATCTAGTTCAGGATTATTGGGAACCCAAGTCTGTCCCAGTAAACAATGTGAATAAACCAGGACAGGGTCTTGGTTGGGATCATCATGTCCCAGTAAACAATGTGAATAAACCAGGACAGGGTCTTGGATGGGATCATCATAACACACACACACACACACACACACACACACACACACACACACACACACACACACACACACACACACACACACACACACACACACACACACACACACACACACAAAATCAAGTAATTTATTTGGACATCTTTAGAATGCAGGAGAAAACAACAGACTCTCTTAAAATCCCTCACAGACAAAGGAAAGTAATACAAATTTTGCAACAAAGAAAACCAAGCAATAACTACTTTGCTACCTGAAGCTAATTTGCTTAATTACAAGCAACCACATAATCACACTGAAATGTGGTCACTAAAATAGGCCTGGACATCTGAGAACTGCAAAACACTTACTTTGATGTAAAGTTGTTTAAAGATAATTTAGTACAATGAATTTAAACATTGAAGAATAGAATGCTGAATACTATGTACATTAAGAAGAGACAGCTAAGAACGTGCAGGAAAATTAACCTAAGGTGATATGAAGGCTGAATTACTTTAAAAGAAGGGTATGACCACCGTGTATACCAAAAATGGCAATATAAATGTCAGACCTCTGTATAGTAACTGTTAAATTTAAAGAAGGTCAAATGCAGTAAGAACTAACAGGTGAGTTAAAGTAGCTCTGGGTGAAAAGGGCTTTAGCATTAGTGGAAGCATTACATATGCAGTATACAGAGAAAGAATATGGCTTCTTGAAGTTAAAAGGGGAAAGACTGAAGGCAGATAAATACACAGACATGCCACGTCTATTCACTATATTTGCTTCTTTCTACAAGTTATAGTCATGGGTGGGCACCTAAGGATAACATACGGTGGTGGGGATGTTCTTAGCATAACTGTAATTGTTTTTGTATCATAGTAACACCGATGCAATTTAATAAGCTTTTATATGTGAATTAACTACTGCCAAACATTCATCTTTCTAGCCTGACCTCCACAGAAAGTGGAGATGGTCCCCTTCCAAGTCAAAAACACTACTATGATGCTTGCCAGAAAACATGTCAGCCTCTACCATCATCTCTTTTTTGGAGTATGAAATCACAAAAATGTGCCTATAAAGTTCTGGGGAGGTAGATAAGTCTTAGCCTTGCTAGACTCTATTCCCTCTAGAATGTTCTGCAAACTATCTCAGAGATCATGGAAAGAAGCTAAAAAATTATCACTGAACCCATATCTCAAAGAGTAAGTGAGGTTTGGGAACCCACTAAAACAAGGAATCCCAAGGACATTGGGGATGATGGAGTACACAGAAGCCTACACCGCTGCAATAATCCTGTTATTTGAAAGTAGTGAGTAAACACTCATAATTGTACTGTGTTCATAAGAATCACTGCTGCACATGTAAAGACTATTAAAACAGCTTGCTACCTAAGAGGTAGCTACACACCAGACAGGGGAGGAGGCTACAATCTACCTTACCTTCAGTGGCAGAATCTTCCCTGGATTTAATCCATCCAGTGTGTAATATACATATCTCAACACCCAAAAAAAACTTAATGATGAAACAACAATGGGTGTACATACAAGTGCTTTATTACTTCCACTGCCTCTGCTTCACCAAGCCTTCACAGGAAGTGACAAACTAACATCAAACAACATTTAAATACATACAAACCACATCTCTAAGATATCACATCAGAACACTACATCAACATCATTATAATATAACCATAAAATAGCTAAGAAATAAAATTAAAACAAACATCCTTTTATATATATATATATATATATATATATATATATATATATATATATATATATCAAATTAGTTTATTTCATGATTAAGATCAAACGTGGACAATGTACTATACTGTAGCATATGTGTTCCTTATATCTAATAGCATAGTTAACATCCTTACCTATTCTACCACAATACGTATATTAACACCTGTGCAAATGACCACTGTGGCCTTTATAAGCCTAGCCTTGCATCCCAAATGTATCCCACATGTTTTTTGTGCCATAAAGTTTATTTTAAGGGATAAAAATCAAAAACGCCACCAAACCCGTACAGAACGGTAACACTTCACAAACTTTATTGTAGAAAAAGTCTAAGCGCTTTCACCCTGTGGCTCCCAGGGCAAGCTTAAGTAAACTTCTTAACACAGTCACATGATCAATGCAACAGGGAAATGAATGAATACTTATTTAAAAATACAGTACATCAGCATGAGCAAAGTGCTGTGTTCAACAGAAATCACATTTAGATATACATATACATGTATATTAATTCACTTATAGCAAATTATTACAAAGTGCTAGTGCTAATAAAATAAATATGTTGTAGAACTTAGTTAAAAATAACTCATTTAAAACTGATGGGTAAAAATGTTGAATAAAAATACACACTGGTTACACCACATAATACCTACATTGTACTGTACGTATTTAGGGAACCAAGGAACCAGAATAAACTGACCTTAAATATAGTATTTTCAGATCTCCAGTGCCCTTAAATTTAACACCGGAGCTAATGAGATATTGTCATTTTAGGATAAGGATAAGTGGCATTAGTTCATAGCTAGTTGCCACTCAAACTCTAGTTCAAGATATAGGTTCAAGTCCACCCCTACATAATCAAACACTCATCGATGACAAAAAGAAAAGATTTTTTTGTTTTTGTACAGCTCTTTAGAATAATATATATATGCATTTCTCTTTCTTTTCTTGATTTCACTACTATGTTCCAATATCCTTTCCTTGAGTCTTTTGGTGGTATGGTATTTACAAAAAAAAAAGGACACATAGGTAGATAAGTGAATAAGTACCATCTTGGTCTTGGTGTTGCAGTTATATTTACCAGGATGATATAATAGATAATAATAATATGCAACATGTGGACCTGTATTAATAAACACTACAATTAAGCAGGCATTACACTTTGACATTTTGGACATTTTTTGTTTTTTTTGTTGTTGCTTCTTCAATATGTTTTTGTTATCAGGACCTCTACTATAGGGAAACATCCTAGGAGGAAACAATCCTAGGATGTTCCTTGATCAAAAATTGTCTTCCAAGTGTTATGAACTATGGATGTAATTGTATGGACTGGAGCTGTAATTGTGGAGGAACTAACATACTATCTTGTTGTTGACACTTTATGTTGTTGTTGTTGTTTTTAACACCTGGTGCTGTGTTCAATATTGGAATAAATCTGTTGTTCCATTTCTGCATAACATAATTTTTCTAGTTTTTAAATGTCTCTTAACACCAATCTCTGTGTCTCTCAACATGCCAATTAATGTATATCTCATTATCAATGTCAGTGCTAGTTTAATTAAATCTTTCATAATGCTTTATTTTTGATGTATATTTTTTTATTTGTTATAGCAGAGAAAGGAATTACAATAGTTTTCCTTCCTGAAAATCATTGATTGTAGTTTCTCGTTAGTCCTGTCCCATACCAGCCTTATATCAAGGTTATCTATACTCTCTACAGCTACCTTGTATGTAAACCCTAAAAATGAAGTAGTAGCATTACGATAAGTAATAAAATATGCTAGTTCTTCCTGGGTACCTTTCCAGAAAATCAATACATCATCTAAAAATCGTAGCCATGTTATAATTCTGCTATAATAAATTGATGGAAACATACATTCCCATTGCGCTAGCACCAAATTGGCATAAATAGGTGCACATTTGGCCTCCATGGTTACCCCTGATATTTGCTGAAAAAGTTCTCCCTCAAAACCTACAAAACTGTTGTTCAAAACCAAGTCCATTAATTCCACTAATAATTGTCTTTTAACATTGTGTAAATCGTTCTCCACCATTAAGGTTTCCTGAAATAATTTCAAATCTTCATTGTGTGGGATAACTGTAAATAAGTTCATTACGTCACTAGTGACAAATAAAAAATCATCTGGAATTAAAATATACCTCAAAATCTGTAGACAGTGCCATGAATCTTTTAGTACATAAACATAGTTGCTTAATAATGCATTGCACCAAAAATCAATGTATGCAGCCATAGTTTCTGTTTTGGAGCCTGTTGCTGACACAATAGGTCTAAATGGCAGGTCTTTTAAATCCTTGTGGATTTTCAGAATCCCAAAGATATAGGGTGTCACAGGGGATTCAATAACCAAATATTTGTATTCAACTGAATCCAATACACCTCGAGTTAAAAAATCATATAACATCCAATCAATTTTAGCATATGCTCTACACAATTCTATACATATATATATATATATATATATATATATATATATATATATATATATATATATATATATATACACACACACACACACATGGGTCCCCTACACATAATTGAAATTCCAAAAAGCTGATTCCCATATGGCCGAAACCATATGGTCGACTTTTGTAATTTCGAACGTGCAGAACGGGCATCTCCGTATAGTGCAGAATGGGAAGATTTCCATCTTCCGCACTGTAGTGCGATCTCATAGTTGGTTTATTTAAATTGCAGGAGGTGTGGGGGGCACAACCCCCACAGGGGGTGCAGGGAGGCTTGCCCCCTGCTAGCAACATGTAGCTACGTTTTTTTTTTTAACGATGTTCGAAATTCCAAAAGTCGATCATATGTTTTTGGCCATATGGGAATTGGCTTTTTGGAATTTCAATCATTTTATATATATATATATATATATATATATATATATATATATATATATATATATATATTTTATATATTTATATATATATATATATATATATATATATATGTGTGTGTGTGTGTGTGTGTGTGTGTGCGCCCGCGCGTGTGTGCGCGCGCGCGTGTGCTGAAAACTCAAAATATTGAAAACCAAGTTAATGCAGGGGGCAACCCCACTTCAGCCCCACACCTGCTTCTAATTATAAATACCAACTGAATTCAGAGCTCAATACTTTTGTTTATACTAGTATGAAATATTATAGTGATTTGAATTTAGTACATCTTCAGTGATGCCTAGTATTAATGATTTCTTTATATTGCAATGCTGCCTCTTTGGTGTTATACTTCCATGAAGCTGTCCCCTAAAATGGACTACTTGCATTGTGGTTGCCACCTGTCCCTCTTTGGGAAGTTGCGTCCTGTGAAAAAAAAATAAAATAAAATAAAAATGACAAATGTCCTGAGATTTTAGGACAGAAAATATTTCACAAATTTTCTTTAATAGTTGCAAAAAAACATTATTTTGCATCTGAAACACCTAAATGTTATAAGAAATAACATAATCAATGCAAATGCTACAAGAATAAGCTTTTAATTTGGCAAAAAAGTGAAGCTCTGTCCTTTGCACTGGCTGTGAGTATGTTCTGACCTGCAAAATCTGATGTTTCTACAAAAATGTTCAACATTGGGCATTTGAAATGGTGGCAATCCTATGCTTGCACAGGTGGAAAATGCAGATCTCAAAACATAAATAACTGTCTCTGGGATCAGGAAGCCTTAACTCCACTCACAGTAAACCTTTCTGATTTTTAGATTGCCCTTCCGCTGAGGCTTCCCACTTGCAAGAGGCTCAGTACAGAAGGTGGTCTCACTGGCTCAGCTGCATGCTAAAAACACTAACATGATAAAAGTACACTACCCAACAAAAGGACCATAGTAACCCCCAAATATTCTGGGGAGCCATCAATTCATTGCTAAAACCAGGTCATTCCACATCCCAGCTCCAAACACAACAAACTCCACTGACAGTGTTGCCTCCCAATTTAATCATCACTTTATCAACTCTAGAAACAGAAGGCTGCCAAGACACAGATAAACCAGTGCTCATATACAAAAATGTAAGTTGTTGTTCCTTCGGCTTTTCCCGGTTAGGGGTCGCCACAGCGGAACTCCGGTCCGCTAATGATTGGCAGTAGATTTTCACGGTGCTAAGGAGCCAGCTCAACGCACAACCTTCAACTAAGGCACGCGCATTCACGCATGTCTTGAACGCCACTCGACTGCGGGGAGGACATGCAGACTCCACACAGAAAGCGCTTCAGCCGAGAATCGAACGGGAAAACCTCTTGCTGTGAGATGACAATGCTACTGCTGCACCACCGCAGCTGTCTATATACAAAAATGTAAGCAAAGAGCATAAAATAAAATATGAGCACTAGAAGCACAGTGAGAGTCCTGAGGAAGAAATGATAATTTTATGTCGCTTATGTTTTTATATATCCTGTATACACTGTTACATGTGCCCCCCCCTTTTTTTATCTACAATGAATGGTTTTTAAGGCTATTTTTTGGGTTGTTTACAGTATTGTCATGAGCTTAATTACGTCTGATGGGTGTGTTTGTATTAATGTATTCTGACTGGCTGTCACAGTTTTTATATTGCTTGCCTTTTTTATTCATTTTGGTCTGATGAAGCGATGCTGATTATTGTTGTGAAAGCGCTTACCTAATAAACTGCTGTTTTCTACTTGTTCAGTGTTCTTACTGTGGTTCTAGTGCTCTTATTTTATTTTATGCACTTTATGAGCTCTATTCTATCCCTAGCAAAAAACGACACCACTACCCCTCTACTTATACCTACATGGTTAATAGAAAACTTCAAATCCTTCTGTATAAAATCAATACAAACTAACACCATAAGAAAACTTCTTTCTAAACCTAAGCAGTCATCTCTTCCAGCAGAACAACTACCCAATGAATTTCTGAGATTAAAAAAAGATGACATCTCCTTCCCTATATCTCTCCTGATCAACCAGTCCATTACCAAACACTATATCCCCAAGTTCTAGAAATTCTCTTATATCATCCCTCTGCACAGCTCATCTACTAAGTTTGCAAATTACAGGCCTATTGTTAACCCCCCCAATCACCAAGATTCTTGAAAAGTGAATCCATACACAACTACTCAACTGTCTGCTTTGCAATAACCTCCTATCCACATCCCAACGTGGTTTTCAACCAAAAACACAGGACAACTACAGCTCGGGATAGTTTTACTAGTTCTATTCTATCTTTCTTGACATGTCAAAGGCTTCTGACACACTTTCCCATAAGAAACTGCTAAATGAGCTTGTCTCCTTAAACCTTTCCCAATCAGCCCTCAGCTGGTTTCTCAGCTATTTAGCTGACTGTCAACAGGCAGTCAATTGGCAAGCTGAACTTTCAGCTCTTTTACCTGTCTCTGTCAGTATGCCTCAAGGCTCAAAACTCGGCCCACTGCTCTTCACCATTTTTACCAACAAACTTTGTTCAACCCCTCAATGTGCAACCAGCATTCAATACGCAGACTCCTCCTCCTTTATATGTGTTCAGCTCCCTCCCTTCCAGAGCACCTACAAATGACCCAGACAAGCCTTTCTTGACATCAAAAGCTACCGCTCTGACTCCCAACTTGTTCTCAATCCTAATAAAACAAAAGTCATGCTCTTTACTAGCATCAGAAATCCAGATCTCTTTCCACCTTTCACCATCTACTCATCTAATAAAATTAAAATCGAACCTGTTGATCACACCAAGATCCTTGGTGTCTCAACTCACAACAATCTAAAATTTGACAAATACTTAGCTGTAAGTACACAAAAGGTCCACATTAAACTAGGCTCACTCTACAGAGTAAAGCCTTTTCTAACCAACCCTTCCAGACATTCCATATCTCAAACTTATCTACTGTCCACCCTGCTATACGCCTCACCAATACACATGAATCTCAGAAAACATGAGTTAAATAAACTGGAGTCCTGTTATAACAAAATAGCCAGATTCACTACACACCTCCCTTACAGATCACACCACTGCACTGCACTAAACTAAAATGAATGGGACTACCTAATATTTTATCCTTCAATTAAACTTTCACCCATACCATCTTTTACCATCCAAACTGCTTTGCACTTAAGGACCTAGTTCAGCCCTACTCCAATTGTAGATCCCCAAGCTCAACTAACAAAGTCCTGCTAAAGGTAACCAAATCCAATAACAGCTACGGGGAATCCCTGTTCTCAAACCAAATATCTAAGTCCTGGAATTCAATTCCTCAAACAATACTTAGTACTACAACACTTCCAAATTCAAACTACTGCTCAAGGAACAGAACAGTAACTGGCTCTGCCCCTGTCCTATGCAGGCAGAACATACATCTTTTCACCTATCATACCTCCGTGCTATGCCTCTTTTTCCTACGCTAAGTCTATCAACCTATACCCAGCTTCCTCCCCTGCTACCTTTTCTCTCCTTTGAGTACTTAATCACATGAGTTCTTAACTAGTCTATGACAAGATTTGATTAATTGTCTTCAGTAATGTCGGACAATGATAGTCATACTGTTCTGGAGTGATACTCAACTGTATGTTTTTCTCTGAATTCATGACACCATTGAAGTCTCTCCCTAAAGGCTTGCTATTCAGTTACCAAACAGTCATAATTTTATCCCACTGTGATATATTTATGTTAGCTAATTTCAGAAACAATTTGTCTGTTATATTCTAAGTCTTTCATATCCAGACCTCTTCTGTTTACATAATGAACTGTTAATGTTACTACACTTACAGGAATAGTTATTTTCTTTTCTTTACGTAGCAATGTTTTTATTTGAGTTTTCCCCAAGCCTTCATTGAAAATGGGCCAATGGCTCAGTCAGACTTTTCTGGTAAACAAATGTAAAATAAATTTGGGGAGTATATAATGCTATTTAGTTATGTGCACTCACCTGGAAATGCTAGCGGCTCCCCATTTATTCAGATGATTGATTCACAGAATCACTTACATGAGTAAACTCACATTGATGAAAGAAAGAGAACACTGAAAAAACTGTGTACATGCTCATGCTGTGTGTGAATGTCTGCATGGGTGGTTGCACTATGGGCAGTTACATAGGGAATTAAGTGGCTGGATGTGTGCATGTGCAAATGTGTGCTGTCAAGTACATGTGTGCGAATGGGCTAGTGTAATTGACTGCTGAGGGGTTTGTTTGCTGGTGGAAGGGTGTGCGGGGTGTATGCCAATCCAGTGCATGGGCTGTCAGGGAAATCACTACCCCCATGACATTGCTAGTGTTAGCCAGAGTGAGATTCAGAGATATGCTAATGAGACAATAATGAGGCTTTTTCACTGCAGCCGTAGCTATCTCTGTATCATATTTTCTCACTGGTGCATAAATTGATCTACTTGTATTTGTCAATTTGCAAGCGAGATAAGGCTCTTTCAGAATTCTAGGATCTGTATAAAACAAGCTGCTTAGAAAAAAAAATAGGTCATCTGAAAAAGTTGCAAGAGAATCTAAAGTGTGCCTCAAGAATCAATTTCAGAATTGAGTAACCTAACATGCAGGCAACTAGCAAGGAGGACTGTCATTACAAGATATGCAAATACAATGATTTCCAGACAGCTTTACAAACAGGATGAATTCTAGAAATAGCCAATATCTTAATGGAAATACATTTCAAATGGTACATGTCACTGTGTTGAAGAAAAAATGTTGATACTACTGCATACAGAAATCTGCTAAAACAATAAGTCTGGAAAAGGACAAAGAAAGACCTTAAAGTCAACATAACAGTTGCCTAATATACAAGGAAAACTGTGGCAATTTGTTAAATGTTGTGGGATAACAACCACATACCTCTCAACCTCTTAGAACAAGAAATCTAGAAAATATAAAATAATGGAGAGACAAAGGCCCAAAAATATGGACAAATTTTAAATACTGCTCTTATACACATGGAAAGTTGCCCACATAACAGGATTTGTGTTAGCATGCATTTTCTGAAGGATATGAAGCCTGAAACTCAAATGTATATCATTATTTAGTGACTTCAATCCACAGTGATCTTCCAGGAAAACATACATTTTATGAAGAAAACCCCAAAAATATGAGGGACAAATATTGACAGTCTGTGAAAATCTGGACAGTTGAGCGGTATGTCCACAAATATCCTGTCCCATTTCTGAGGAAAAAAACATACATAATCAGACCATTTATCTAAAGACAGAAATGATTCGAACAAAACAGTTAGAAAAATATAAATTCCCTGACATTACTTTGCAGTGCACTGTAAATATCAAACAGAAAGCTGAGAAGCCAATTTGCTCTGTCAGAAAAAATAATGTTTCTTTTTATTTTTATTTTACACGTACAACAAAGTTTTTTTCCACTCATGAGTGCACACTTGAAGACAACTGCCAAACTGAATACAACATAAAGTAAGATCTTCTAATGCAGTGCATCTGTGATGTCAACTAACCAAAAGTTTGGCTTCCTCTGTGTCAAAGCATACATGACCCAAGAGTTATAAAAGAGTGGTGAAGCTCTGATCTACAGAAGATTAACAACGTCTAACACAGATGTTCAGTGCTTTAATGGTCTTCCATATGTCAGAGGTCATGGTCCTGATCAAGATAGTTCAGCTCACAAGAAAGTCTCAAATGATTACTTGTTTTTGCCACAGTAGGACAAATTTTCTTTCTCTGTGCCTCATACCAGTTTAAAACAGCTGCAGGATTTCTACATCAGAATCCAGTAAATTGGTTTGCTATGTTTAATAACGACACTGACAATACATTCATACTTTCACTTTGATTAAAGATGTTTAAAAAAATCTGTTTCCATACTCAGACTGAAAACCTGATTTACTCAGAAAACACATTTCAGACAGGTCAGCATCACTTTCAGGTGAGACAAAGACTGAAAACCTGATTTACTCAGAAAACATATTTCAGATTTCCTGGATCATATTAAAGGGTAAAACGCAGTAATCTCAAAAGTACTAAGAAATTTTACATCTAATGTTGGCTTTCAGGATAACACTGTTGCTTGTGATATGTGTACCTGTATTTACATGGAACCAAGTCTGTGAAGTAGTAAGAATGTCCCTGTGCAATCACTTACTGAAATTGTTGTTTGATGAAGTACAAATTACACTTGCGTAAGAAGGACCCTGTGGAATATTAGGCTAAGTAGAAATTAAAATTCATAATTAGTTCTTAAAGGAAAACACAGCTTTCTCAGTTTGCAATGCATTTCATTAAATCCAAATGACAGCTCCAGGTGCACCTGCAGTTAACTTCTAATGACGCCTCTAGGTGTCAAATACTGCTTGATCATATTTGTATCAATAATTCCAAAACCATGTTATGTATAAGGTTTTAAAAGATTTCATCTTAAAGCTTACACAATGGAAACTCAACTACATTAATATTTGACCTCTGTCTAGTACAGGTAAATAGATATTAACTGTTGTTTTTATGATATTAATTTACATAGATAATAATCTTCACATTTCTCTAAGTATTTCAACAACCGAGTAACAGACAGAGCTCCTTAGCCTCATATGAAAGTTCTCATCTAGATGAATAAAATTCTGCTGACATTTATGTGTGCATCTTGACTGGTTGCTGAAATACTGTAAGCTGTTTACAAAATATTACAAATGTAATAGTTACTGTGTTTACTGTGACTTATAAAATTCAATTTACGACTTAGAACCTAAAGAATACTACCATTATAAAAAATGTTTGTGCTGAAGAGTTTGCCATTCATACTTCTTTCATAATCTCTATGGCTCCAGAGATATGAACATTTGTTTGAAATGTGAGGACATAATTTGATTCTGTCAAAAGGCTTAGGCTCTGCCCTTTGGAAGTTACAATGCAAACTTCCTGAGCTCCATTGGAGAGGATAAGGTATTGTCCTAATAATTGCATATGCAGTATAAAATAAAATAAAAACATCCCTAGAATATAGTTTTAGATAGTTGTAGAGTAAAATTATATGTGACAAAAATTGTATTAATTGCCTGCAGCAAACAGAGACTTCTTGTACTCTGCTGGAAAAAAATGAAAATGGTTACATTACTGTCTTTCTGGCAATGTCTATGGTGCAAAGAAAGGGCACCCATCTGTTATGTCAACAATATGGGTTTGAGCAACAACCTGTGGGCTGAATGGCTTGCAAGCAAAGGCAGTACTAAGCAAACAGGGGCCTTATTTCCTCAACGGATGATAAATGGCATTCCTGTAGAAGCGCAGCTGGCTCAACCATCGCCCATCCAAACCAAAAAAAACAGCTGTTCCTTCTACTGATCACCAACCAGATGGCCAGATGCATGGCACACTTCCCATCCCCAGATATGAAGGTCCTATTTCTGTGCCTTGCCCCAACCTTCAAAACACATTTTATTTAAAAAAATAACTTCTTTCAAACTGAAGCATATTATTTGCTACAAATGTAGCAAACAGTTGCTACACCTTATACCTTGCCTGCAGGGAGTGCTACAGTGCTCAGATTTTAATAAAAAATATATTTTCTCTTAAAATGTAGCAAACTACAGTTTAGACCACACATTGAGTACTATAGTGTTTAGGTTCAACTGCAATTGTAACACCAGCTTTTAAAAGTTGGTATTGCATTAAAGAGAGATCAGGATCAGTCAACTGTGCGTCCAGAGCTAGTACCCCTTTCACCCTGCCCTAGCCTGATATAGGCTGAAGTACTGTTTTAAGGGAAAATATCTGTGCAAAACTGTCAGAAGTGGGCTATGCTTGGAGAAACACAGGAACTGTACTGTTATCACTGCATTATGTGCTGAATGATCAACAAGTGACGAAGTGTAGAGCAATAACTGCCTTCATACCATGGCTCTCAGTACTGGGCAACCCAGCTTACACCATTTGAGAAATGAATAGGCATGTCAAGCATGGTGAGTGGAGGCAGTGGAGAGGGAAATCAGTAAAGGATAATATTTTGATGTATTCAGTTTGTCAGCAGGGTGGGTGGGATGTCTACAGACCAATTTCACCAACAACATGAGCAAATACAGTTACAAATAACAAAAGCTTATACTCAAGACAACAGTGGCTTGCATGAGCAAACTGCAACAGGAATTTATAATCAAGAGAACAGTAATAAAAAAAAAAACTCCGAAAACTGTCAGAGAGGCAGAGAACACAACTTAAATTAAATAACAAACAATGTTTAATATACGTTAAGTGGTTTTGTCTCAACAAAGACTTCTTCAGAACAGTACAACAAACACTTTGAAAATAACTTATATCCTGACTTCAAAGTTCTGTGGGAGGTTACGTTTCCTTTTATTAGCATAATTTCCTTCAATGTATATTTACTTAACACAATTCATTCAAAACCCCATAAACTAGGAAAAACACCTTAAATACATAACACGTGTGTAGTCACTTGTTAAATAATCAGTTAAGCTATGTTCAAAATATTCAAGCTAAACTAATCTTTGACTAATGAAACTTTAATACTTTTTTGTACATAAAAATAAAACTAAATACAAAATTAAATAAAAACTTGCACTGAAAGGGGAGCACTGAACATTTTATCACAACTTTGCTGATGGTAATTTTTTGGGAGTTTTTTGATTACTAGTTTTATTATATCTCTGAGAGGCATCAGTAGTGTTTGGATTCATAATCAAAAGAACAGCAGTTTGACTTCTACAGAGGCAGTACTTTATAAATGAGAGTAGAGCAAGGCAGATAGAAGAATTTGGTCACTTATAAATATTAAAATACTCACAATGATAACAAGTGATTCACTTCTCATAAAAAAATGTAGATAAAAACATACACTGATATCTACTTGCATGCATGCACCCACGCACACCCACGCCAATCCAAGTCCCCAACCTCTCTAGCAGAACACGTGCCGACCATAAGGGATGCATACTTCTGTCTTAATGCTATTAGCAATTCATTGGGATCTGTTAAGACCCTGTGCATCATACATACAAATCCCTCTGATGTCCCCAGTATGGCAATTGTATACGCCAGTGTTCCACAGTCTCTCCAATAAGAGCAGCTGTTGGTGGGCCACTCAACCTCCACTGCATTGACAGAAATCTTAGCTTTTGGCTTGTATTACAAACTAGTGGCTGCCAGAATTAGTGACAGGCCTTGCTTATCATATAGTGGTAGTCTCTTTTATTAATGCTGCATTAAAGTCTTGAAGAAATAAATTGCTGTATATACCATTTATCCGATACTCAAGTAACCAGAAAATAAAGACTGCAGAAAGAGAAGTTTGATATTAGGACTGGTTTTATAATGACTAAGAACAGTTTGCCCAGATCAACAGTTTTCCCAACACCCTGAGTTCTCTGTGAAGATCCTAACCATGGCAGTGAAAACCCAAGCAAATTTAAAAGTCTGACGTATTAAAGTTAGTCTTTCAATATTTCTTGTAAGGGATCAAAGTAAATGCAATTGACATGTTCTCATACTTTATTTCAAACAAATGATCTTCATGATTAAATGTTTGCATTGAGAGGGATGCTTCAGAAAACTGAAGAAACAGCAGCCATCTGCAGACAAGGAAGCAACTATTAGGTAAATACGATTACATATATTTGTTTCCAGATTCACAGTTTAACCTCTAATATTCATGGAGTCCAAACTTGCTGAGCTGAGAGAATAAAACTTTTCCAGACTACTCTTGCATCCCCTCCATTTCCAATTTTTGACCAAACTAAAGGCACCAGCTATACAAAACCATTTTTTTTCCCAGCAGAAACAGTGGTAGTGAGGGTGGGATAGTTCATGAATACTATATTCTCCAGGCAGATCTGACATTATGGTAAGCACAAGTTTCACATCTGTTAAGCTGATTTAGTCTTTGTTAACCTATAGGGTACAGTTCTTAACTGGTACTACTGGGTGACAGGACTACTGGAACATGCCCCTTTTTATTGCAACCCTTAAGGAATATCTGGATGTAGAAACAACGTCTAATGTTTCATGCCTGTCAAAGATTTCATCTAAAGATGCCTTACAGAAAATAAAAACTGTAGAGGTAAGCTACAACTTTGGTTAAAAAACATAACAAAATGGGTAAACAACTGAAAAGCAAAAAGCCAGACAATGTTTTGAAACCTTTTGTCCCAAGTTCTGTGAACTAAAGGCAACAAATAGCTAGTCATCCTTTCTATTTGTTTTGTTCCTATCCACATAATACTGAAGATGCCTGTGGACATTTGCACAGTGCAACAGGCTCTTTCTTTGAAATGTGCAAATGCCACTGGTTCAAGTGCAGGAAACTTATTTTACCCAGAGTGATATATAACAATTCCACTGGAGAACAGGTCCCCTAATAGAACACAACAGAAAGTCACCCTTAAGAAAAGCTTTGAAGCCAAAGATGAGAAATCCTGCCCAAAATAAAAGATTAATATGGAACATGTACCCTAATTGATGATTAGCTCAGGGAGGAATCAAACAAATTCCAACAAAAACAGAAGAGCAACTAAAACAGGGGCTTCCAATGCATTCATGTTGAGGTGCACAGCCTAGACTGAAAGCCTTTGCCACTCATCTCTACATGTCTTCTGGTCTGGGGATTTCCATGAAGATGGCAGAATGTTCACCATCTTCGTGAAAAAAAAACTTGATCTCTGGTTATCAATCACAGGACCATAAGAAAGACAAGGCAACTGAGTCTTGTGACCATTTATACATTGATTGTAGCCACCCTTACACCATACCTCCTTTTCCAAAGAGGTCTAGGCTAGTTAAGCCATGGTGAATACCCTTCCAACCATCTAGCTCCTGTATGAATGACAATGTATCACACTGTTTCATTTGCAGGAGTCTATTCCAAAGCTAGGAAAGGAAATGTCTAATGAACTTCTCTCTCCACTGTTTTACTTACCTGCTGGTGCAGATTTGCATTCCTGATTCTGGTATTGCTTGGACTACTTGATTTATGAACACAAAAGATCCAGGACCACTGTGTCCCTAATGGCATGGAAGGCAAGGCAAAGATCTTTCCTCAGGAATCTATAACATACTGAACAAAGGGACAGTGGTTTTAACCAGTTATCTGATTTGTTAGGAACCTCTGTGTTTTTTCTAGTTAAAACCAAAAAGAATCACTGCTCCAATGTTCACCAAAAAACCAAAATACAGAACAGTTTGAAGAAAGCACAAATCCGTAATCCACACGAAATACTTTAATAAAACGACTCTTCAGTCATTCCAATAAAACGCAGAAATAATAAGAATTGACTATACAGTCCACTAACGCGATTACACCAGCACTGCGTTTTCGTTTGAACAACTTCATCAGATGGAGACAAATGCATACCTACACAGAAACACTCCATATATATTCATCAAAATAATTGAACAATTAGTTAATTAAAAGGTAAAACAAGGTACTTAAACATTTAAAGGGCTAAAACTCATAATTCATTCAACACATACATTAAATATAGTGAATTCCCCCCAAACAATCCTATTACTTTAATAAATTAATAAATTAATATTAAAAGCAAAACTTACTAGAAACTTTGTGATAACTTAATCTAATGGAAACATACCAAATTCTTAAATACAACCAGCTAAACCATTACAGCATGTGGTATCCTATACTACCAAACTTTATAATATAAACTGATTTTAATATACAATTAAAATAAGGTAAAATATAGAGGAATAAAATTGCATAAAATAAAAACACTTAAAGCTTAGCTGATCTCAGCTTAAGTACAGGTGCTAAAGAGATGGCATCATTTAAACCTGGAGGTTTATTCACCTCCAAAGAAAGCTGCCACAACAGCTCTTTATATTCAATCGAAGTTTCCCATGGGCCACCCCTTACATCCTTTTCCACTACTTCCAACACAAAGAAGCTAAATTTAGCATCCTGACAAATTAATTTATGTCGGTATAAAGCATTATTAGTGCATAATGTTAATTTATTAAAGTAATAGGATTGTTTGCGGGGAATTCACTATATTTAATGTATGTGTTGAATGCATTATGAGTTTTAGCCCTTTAAATGTTTAAGTACCTTGTTTTACCTTTTAATTAACTAAACTAAAAAAGTGCAAATTAAAAACCAACAAATAAAAATGCCACAAGGAGGTAGAATGCGTGGAATAGAAACAAAGCTCCAAATAGCGTACCAAAAATTTATTTGTAAAACTTCATCAGAATAAAATACAAAGAACACATCAAGCATAATATACACCCAGTAATTAAATAATTAACCAATTAAACAATCATTGTAACAGCAAAAATGTGAAAATAATAACAAAATATAAATCAAATTAAAGGAGCCACTTTCTGTTTATCATTAATATATAACTTGCGATGTTTCAAAAAACATTTCAAGTTAATATATTCATTTAAACCTGGTGCTCTGTCTGATTTTAATTTAATCTGCCAGATGGCTTCCCTCTGTTCAAGATGACATTTGAAATAACTGAACAAACTTCTAACACTGAAAATAAAAACTTTAAAGAAGAACAACTAATAGAATGTTCCTGGTAGTCATTCCTACATAAAATACAGGGACGTCAGAAACAAAAAAAAATGTAAAACAACATTGCTGGTGTACTACAGTTGACCAGGTACCTCAAGAATGTTATCTGTAGTGGAAACAGCCCCACAGAAATAAATCTACAAATGGTGCACTGATAACAGCAGTGCATGCCTAACTGTGTGTTTGTTATTTTCCAAAATCTTTTTAACATTTAAATTCATTCTGAAACACAAATTTAGGTTTATCACCTAAAACCCTATGAATATCAAAATTACCGTGGATAACTTTCCAATTGTTTTCCAAAATGGACCCTAAGATAAGCTATCATATCTCATCTCAAAGGAACAAATTAAATCAGAGCCAACCAAGGGCGTGACTTAGGACCTAAAAAAGAACACTGTCTGTGTTGTGTGGGGCAAATAAAAAGAAAATCGTCAAACACTTCTTTAGCAATATTCTCTAACATAATAACATTATACCCTCTCTGAGAGAACAATTCAATGATGAACTGAAATTCAGCAATTAAATCGCAATCTCTAGTAGTCATCACGACCGCTCTGATGAGTTTGCCCTCTGGGGAATATTTTTGATCATGTGCCTGCCTAGGGTGCCCAATGGAATAATGTAAAATAACGGTAAAGGTTTCTTTGCGATGAATCTTGCTATGAAACATACAATTGATTGAATCCCACCAAAAATTCACTTCAGAGACAAAACTATCAACAGTATCAGGTCCCCCTTCAATGATAAAAACCAAGTCATCAATGAACCTGAAAAAATTCCGTTGTAATAAAGGCATAGCCTCGAGTTACCACCATGCCATGACCACATTGGCATAGGCTGGTGCAGCTGGGGAACCCATGGCTACCCCTCTTTTTTGTTTATAATAATTCTGACCAAATAAAAAGAAATTATTATGTAACACAAGTTCAATGAACATACAAATAGTGTTGATAGTGGTAACAGGAAAACATTGTTTTTACACAAATAATCTCGAACTGCTTCAACCCCATCACCAAGTGGAATTTTTCTCCAGGTTCATTGATGACTTGGTTTTTATCATTGAAGGGGGACCTGATACTGTTGATAGTTTTGTCTCTGAAGTGAATTCATTTGAGATTTACTAAAGGTGATGTTGGTTTAGCTGTCAATGTTTTAGACGTTCATTTTTGGTGGGATTCAATCAATTGTATGTTTCATAGCAAGATTCATCGCAAAGAAACCTTTACCAACGGTTATTTACATTATTCCAGTGGGCACCCTAGGCACATGATCAAAAATATTCCCAGAGGGCAACTCATCAGAATGTGTCGTATGACTACTAGAGATTGCGATTTAATTGCTGAATTTCAGTTCATCATTGAATTGTTCTCTCAGAGAGGATATAATGTTATTATGTTAGAGAATATTGCTAAAGAAGTGTTTGACAGGCGTTTTTCTGATTTTCCTGCAATTTTGTTACATTTTGGTTACCACAGTGACAATGTTGGTCGTTGGCTCTGATTTAATTTGTTCCTTTGAGATGAGTAGTGATAGCTTTCATCTTAGGTCCATTTTGGAAAACAATTGGAAAGTTATCCACGGTAATTTTGATATTCATAGGGTTTTAGGTGATAAACCTAAATTTGTGTTTCGTAATGAATTTAATGTTAAAAAGATTTTGGAAAATAACAAACACACAGTTACTGCTCCTGTTTCCAACAGAAAAGGCATGCACTGCTGTTATCAGTGCACCATTTGTAGATTTATTTCTGTGGGGCCTTACATAGCTGTTTCCACTACAGATAACATTCTTGAGTACCTACCTGGGTTCAACAACTGTAACACCAATGTTGTTGTTTATTTTTGTTCTGGATGTCCTGCATTTTATGTAGGAATGACTACCAGGAAACTCAGTATGTGTATTAAGGAACACCTATACGCTATTAAATCTAAATATTGTACTAATGCATTGTACAAGCATTCTATTAGTTGTTCTTCTTTTAAAAAGTTTTTATTTTCAGTGTTAGAAGTTTGTTCAGTTGACCCTAGGGGATTTCAAATGTCATCTTGAACAGACAGATTAAATTAAAATCAGACAGAGCGCCAGGTTTAAATGAATATATTAACTTGAAATGTTTTTTGAAACATCACAAGTTATATATTAATGATAAACAGAAAGTGGCTTCCTTTTTATTGATTTATATTTTGTTATTATTTTCACATTTTTGCTGTTACAATGATGTTTTTGTTTAATTTTTTTATTACTGGGGGTGTATATTATGCTTGATGTGTTTTTTGCATTTTTATTTGTTGGCTTTTAATTAACTAATTGTTCAATTATTTTGATGAATATATATGGAGTGTTTCTGTGTAGGTATGCATTTGTCTCCATCTGATGAAGTTGTTCAAATGAAAACGCAGTGCTGGTGTAATCGCGTTAGTGGACTGTATAGTCAATTCTTATTGTTTCTACGTTTTATTGGACTGAAGAGTCGTTTTATTAAAGTATTTCGTGTGGATTACGGATTTGTGCTTTCTTCAAACTGTTCTGCATTTTGTTTTTTTGTTTTTTCTAGTTCTTTGACTCTGTGGTCTTTCTAGTTCACTAATATCTCTAGTTAAGTACATCCCAAAGGTGTACTGTATTTAATTACAGGCCTAGCCAATGCTGAATAAATAACAATAACCTCTTTACAGTTGGATATAATCATTTGGCAATTACTCATAACAGCAGAAAGACTTTCTGACTACAATCATTGTACAATGAACAAAGGAGCAGGAATTATCGACCCAAGTTCTAAGGTCGCTAACATTCTCATTTGGAATCTAGAGGTGTCTATGTTATAAGTTGGGGGAGTGGTTGTCTACCAAATGCAGCAATACTGAACTTTTTAACAGTTAATCTAACCCATTATTAGTACACTAGATATTTACTAGTATAAGTTTATACTGAAGGATTTGGGCGCCAGAGGCAAACTTGACAATGACTCTCCCTTTACAGTCATTTAGACATTTGGTTAGCCTGAGGTCTTGGTTCATGGTCTGTAGATCAGAAAGGCAAATGCCAAGCAACAGAGTTCTCAGCTTTGAGCCTTGTGGGATATGACTGGTCACCTTTATATTCTCTGATGAGGCATCTACTATCCCACAGTATGGATTCTGTCTTTTTAGCTTATTTAGTATCTTTCTTACCACACAACGCTCTACTTATAATGAATTAAGCTTACTAACTATTCCAGCATGTGGGATGGTGTCCAATCCCTTGATCAGGTCAAGGTCTGTCGTGTGGACAGTGTCTCAAAAGGGGATACTGCCAGCCTAGCTAGCTGGAATTTTGCAAATAATTATATGTCATTTGTGAATATTAATATGATTTATATGGAAGTGCAACCAAAGGAGACACTGCCAGCCCAGCTATCTGGAATTTTGAAAATAATTATATGTCAGCTGTGAATGTCAACATGATTCATATGCTTGTGTTACAAATGTATTAGAACTGTATGCTACATGTAGGACAAACTACTGGTACAAAAATGGGTGTGAAAAGGGTTTGTATAGTACTGAGCAAGCCTAGAGGTGTGACCACAGTGTATCTTACTGGAAAAGAACAGAAATGTATATAAACTATTGTAACTGGGTAAATGTATATGTTTTAACAGTGGGAACTGGCACATAGTAGGTTAACTTGCAAAACTTTAGAAAAAATAGTTGAAATTATATTGTTTTATAATCATTTAATAAAAGAGATGGTTTTAATGCAGCAAGGAGACATGATGTCAAATTAGGGAGTATTCTGCATTGTCTCGTAAGTGTTTTATTGTGTTATGTCTTCCAGCAGCTGTAGAGATCTGAAGGATATGAATTTTTCACAGGGAGATGCTAAATGCTGGCAGTTTGCAGCAATGGGGAATTTCAGCTGGGATAGTCAGATGACAAAAGTGATGTCATCCTGTAAGTATCCCAGCAGAAATATCTGAGATATTAATTTAAGAACTCACTGAGAGAGAGACCGTGCATTTTTGTATTTTGTCTTTAACCTGGCAGCATCAGCTGGGAAAACCCACTCTCCACATCCGTCTTGCCTGGCTCTGTAAGTAAGTTAACTAGGGTACAATAATTTCTTTTAGATATAGTCAGGAATATAGCTGAGATTAATTTAGATGTTTTTCTTTATTTGAGACAGTCCTGCAATGTTGTTTTAAATATTCCTGTGATTTTGAACTCTAAAGTAACTGTGATTGTTTACTGACTATTTTCTTGTTCTTTTATTATTAAATATAGTTAAACCTTTCAATTGTGACTGGTCTGTCTAGAGATATTTAAGCTCTTAAGAGTACTTGCATATCTATTTGGTGACACTGTGCAGGCAACTCCTAATATCCTTGCTCTTGGTCAAACTACCATTTAGATTAATAAAGTAGCATTATACAGTAAGATTGAACACCCTTTGTTAAGGGCCTTAAAGTAGCTGATAAGGAGTGTCTGGTGGCAGTCCAAACTGCCTTATAGTCTGGGCATAAGGGGGCATAGCTAGTAAACCTGTGCCTGCCTTTTCCAAGTGTGTGTGTGTGTGTGTGTGTGTGTGTGTGTGTGTGTGTGTGTGTGTGTGTGTGTGTGTTTCAGCTACCTGGGCAGGGACACAAAGCACTGGCTGGACAGAGAGGTTGCTGGAGGTCTTGGCTTGGCCAATCAGCTGAGAACTCAACCCCATAGCTGTGTCAGTGGGGAGTCCTATTGGGGATCTGGAGAAAGAGGTAGAAACCAGCCCCAGACTGACTGTGGTCTCTGTGTGCTCTTAACAGAAATTGCACTTTACTGTGTGTGTACTTGTCATCCTCCCAGTGTGTACGTCCCCCACTGTTGACTGTGGTGAGCATTGAGGCTTCTTGATTACTGGACCAGTGCTGGGGTGTCACAGACAGCATGACTGCTGTCAGCAGCCTTGACAAAGTCAAACTGCTATGGGTCTAGCCTAATGAGAATTTTATTATCATAATTTATAAGATCAGTTAGAATATGTTCCATGGTTTTGCAGCGAAGACCTATTAGGCTGATGGGCCTATAATTATCAGGGCCAGTTTTAGAGCCACCCTTGTAGAGTGGTATCACTACTGTTGTTTGCAAAATCTCAAAGTCAAAGGGAGTGGCTAAACTGAGGTTAATAGTTTAAGCAGCATCTCTGCCAGGGCCTGTTTGGCACTTTTTTTTATTAAACAACTAGTTGTACTTATCAGGTCCCATGGAGGAAAGTATTTTTAGTGTTGGTGATGACCTTCTGTATATATTCATTAGTGGTTCTAGGAGGTTCTGAGAGATTCACTGACAACGCAGCATTGAATAGTCATCTCAGGG
The DNA here is from genome assembly GCF_019279795.1 of Protopterus annectens. NCBI lineage: Eukaryota > Metazoa > Chordata > Ceratodontiformes > Protopteridae > Protopterus > Protopterus annectens. Next base: position 779,217,831 of record NC_056730.1, read on the forward strand.
CCAAAATTCTCACTGAATTTGTTTGCTAGGCTAGTATATTATACAAATGTTAGCTAGATCAGAGTAGATGATGCCATTATGAATAAATTCAGAACACTGTTGCATGATATTTCTTAGTTCCCTAGCAAAGTTAAATAAGGATTTGTAATTTTTCTTAGCTTCAGATGCTAACCTGCTTTGGGAGACCTGATTGTATTTTTCACATTTTAGTCCCTTTCCCGGTGCTATCCTGGGCAGGGAAGCAGCAAAACTTCTAACTCCAGAGCTGGAATTTTAGCATATGCATTGCAGAAAGGGTGCAACAGAAATGTCTTAAATAGGGAGACTTAGAAAACGTTCGAACAGAAACCTTTTCAAGTGCTAGGGCCACATCTCTGAGGTAAAAATGGAGTTACTAAAATCATCATGGCCCCATGAAGCCTGGCCTTCTGGATGAAATCCGTTACAGGACCTGGATTAATGCATCTCTGCTCTGACTGCTGGTCAATAGATCAGTTGATTTTTCTCTCATTTCACATTGGTATACCAAGAAACTCCACTTATAGGAGCACTGCACTGGCCGAATAAATGACCACCCATGTGGCATCAGTTGACACTGGAATAAACACGTTCAAAAGAAAAGTTAACTACCCCAAAAATGCACATGCTAGTCATAAAAGGGTGGGATAAGAGTTTTCACACATGCTGTTTCTCACTGCTTCTTGCCAAAACAGAAAGGACTTCATTCACACAGTATGGCTGTAGCCTGGTGTTTGAACATACCATGTTGAATGAACAGCCAGGACATCAGAAAGGATAATGTTCTGCAGGGCCTACACAGTTAACAAGACTGCTCTCATCTCCAGAATGCTAAAGTACGATGATTACAACTGAAACCAGGCCCTTCAAACCATGTGCCCAATTAAGTACCCCACAGCTTAGGGCAGAGGTTTTAGGAACAATCAGGGGTCTGCTTTGAGGAACACTGTCCAAATAAAGCCACCACTGATGTGCAGTGGTCATGGGATTATTAAGGTTAATTTGTTGTTAGATAATTCTGCCAAACTGAAACCTAAACCAATGCACAGAAGATTAATGACAGATTATATAAAAGCAAATGAGTTACTATGTAAAAGTAACTGGAGTCATGCATTCAGTGGAAAAACTACAGAAAGAATGTGGAAAGCTTTGAAACAGAAATTGTCTGAATGCAAAAAAAAAAATGTTTATATTAGGATCTAGGCACACAATGCCTTGAGGATATATTTCTGTAACAAGATACTTGATTAAGACGAGAAGCAAAGAATATATGAAATGGAAAAGAGGTTGAATTATAACTTTGAAAACTGAAATAAACAAGCTGGACAAACAAATTAAGCAAAGTGTGTGACACACGATCAACAAAATTTTGAAGAAAATATATATAAAGATATGGAGCATAATAAGAAACCATTTTATAGATATATAAGATGTGGATGGAGTAGACAAATTAGTAGGCTTTGTGTAGATTCTAACATTTATTCTCAGACACAACAGATTATAGATATATTTACAAATTCTTATGCAAAACAGTTTAGCTTCACAAAGGAGATGAGTTGTCCTAGTGACATCCAGGAAACCTTCGATACTAAAATCAAATGAGACTATACTGAAAAAGAACTATGCAAACTGGATCCAAACAAAGCACACGGAGGAGTCGGAGTTAGTAATAATGACACAAGGACACTTCAGCAAGAGCTTACGATACCATTATATATATTAATGACTGGGTCATATAAATATGGGGAGTATCTTCAAGACTGAAGACACACACTAGTTAAACCTGTCTTTAAGGGAAATGAGAGTAGGACAAACCCATAGTCATAGAGACCCTTAAGTCTACTTTCATGTTGTAGAAAAATAATTGAGATGGTAATACTGGATAAGTTATTGTCAGAATTGGAAATCTTGGGACTTGAAACCATACATCAGCATGCGTATGTCGAAAACAGATCTATTTCCACCTGTAACATGATGTTCTATAACAATATTATAACAGCTATGAATGAAAATTTGTGCTCTGGCTCTGATGCAATTCATATAGATTTAACTTCATCATTTGATAGGCCATACACAAAAAACTGATCAATAAATTAGAACAGCTAGTTATTGATGCACTCCTGATAAGACGGACAGCTGCATGGCTTACAAATAGAACATGGCAAGTATCATACAGCAACTGGACAGGTGAAATCCCTGGTTACAGTCAGGGTATTCCACAGAGCCCTGTCCTAGGCCCATACTTGTTTAGATCTTTCAGATCTATCTTTTTCATCTGAGGGGATCTACAGTCTATATTTAAATTGAGTAAACTGGTTATATTTGTTATAGACAACACACATCTGCAAATAAACTTGACTAAATTGACCATTTGGGCACAGGAGAATAATATGCTGATTCATACATCAAAAACTAAGCATATGACATTTGGGAGACATAAACTGAAAGGTGAGTATTTAATACAGCACACAGTAATTGAAACTATAGATTCATTTAAGGACCTGGGTATATCATATCAACCAACTGGTTAATAATAGTTATAGAAATACAAGTTGTATAAAAAATGTATAAAGTCTTGGAAATCAGAAACTGGGCTATACTCAAAAACAACCCTTTGTTTATAAGGTTTTGAGAATGAGAACATTAAAACTGTTAATAAGACATTTGTCAAGATAAGTATATCAAGTTAAAAATGTTTTAAATTCAGTCATTAGACCAGAAAAGGAACTGCCAAACAAAGGGCATAGTATATTTATCCTGTCCAATCTTCTATGTGGGGAAAACAGAAAGGAGATTGAGGGACAGGATGTTATCAAATTAATACTCAGAATAACAACAATGCCCTTTTTAGACATATCCAAGTGTCAGTAAACTGTAAAGAATTCAAGTTTTGCATTTTAGAGAAAGTGTTAAGAAATCCAAGAGGAGGGAATTACAAAAAGTATATAGAAGAAAGGGAGACCAGATGGCAGGTTAGATTACAAGCTAATATACCTCCAGGATTGAATTAAATTATATCTATTAAGCCTGTGTTGAACAAAAGGGCTGAACAATATATGTAAATTCTGTATAAAGTCATTGCATGATTAATTTTAAATATTTTATTTTATTAGACTATTAAATGTCTTTTTAAGCATTAACATTTAGAATATTATAGAAGTATTTTAAATATAAATTTGTATAAAAGTTTACTTTTTTGGTAAACAAATGAAATGTATTTGAATGGTATCTTTTTAAATGAAAAGTTTTTTGATTAATTAGTGTGTGACATCAGAGATTAGTAGGGTATTTAAAGGGGATAATAATTTAAAATGGCAGATTCTGATGAAATCTGTTTTTAATTTGTGGAATTAAAAGATTCTATAACAGCATTTTCCTTGCATCGACAGTGTTCTTTTCTGTTAAATATAGAAACACTATAAGGAAACACATATGAGTAAACTGTAAAGCGTATAGTGGAAATATACCAAGGGCATCCATGGATGTGAAAGTTTATTTTGTAAGACTAAAAAATCTGAAGTTATAGTGTCTAATACAGATATTTATGATAAGACTTTATCCAGGTATATAAGGCATTTAGAGACATCTATCTCTGGGAATGTATTCTGCAGGAATGAGAAATGTACTAAATTGTTCTCTGAGAGAGCAGCTGATGCATGGAGCACACTACCAAATTACATAAAAGCAAGTACTAGTTTAGATATTTTAATAACAGCCTGGACACCTACTATTGGAACTGTTTTAGTATATTGGCAGCTAGAAGGGCATTAATGCCCATGCCTGAAATATCTGTATGCATGTAGGTATGTATGTACCAAGGCAGAGTGTGACAACATGTATTGGACATTCTGCCTGCTTATGGAGGATCTTAGTGCTATCTCCAGTGATGGGACTCACACACAGTGGCTACAGTGAGCCCCTACACTTAGAAACAGAGATCTACTGGTACATGAGTAACAACAAGGATTACATCCATGTCAGTATGCTTTGTATTCTGTATAGAGATAAATAAACTCAATCCATCTTCATACTTATTTTAGTTCCTCAAAGACAAAGTCCACGGCAGCAGATGCAGGACAGCAACCAAATCTTTTAACTCTAAGAGCACTTTATTTGCGGAAAAATAATAAAATGATGAAATAAGTTAATAAAATAATTGAATAGCAGCAATAAATCAAGCACTTTTGTCTCTGTTCATTCAGAGACTTTTTCAAGATAAAGCACACAGTCAACAGTCCCTTTCTAAAACAGTAAAAGACAACCCCATAATTACTCTCCACCAATAAGTTACATTCATCAATTAGAATCTCATACATTATTCAACAGCTGGATAATTCTTTTTTTAAAAAGTATAGAAACTGTATAAAAGATAAATAACACTCTCATTATAAATTATAAAATGCATAATATGTTGCAATAAAAATATTCACCATCCAAACATTTAAAATAAACTGTGTGTATATGTATATATACACATACACACTTCTGTTTTTATCTATTTATCTATCTAGTGCCGTCAAATTGAGGAAACACACTAAAGACAGGGCATCATTTATACCTGGCCAACTTGTTGCAGTCATTCTAATTTGCCATATAGCCTCCTGTTTTTCTAATTGGAGCAATAAATCAAGCACTTTCATCTCTGTTCATTCAGAGATTTTTTCAAGATAAAGCACACAGTCAACAGTCCCATTTTAAAATGGTAAAAGACAACCCCCTAATTACTCTCCACCAATAAGTTACATTCATCAATTAGAATCTCAAATTATTCAACAGCTGGATAATTATTTTTTTTTTAAAGTATAGAAACTGAATGAACAGAGACAAAAGCACTTGGTTTATTGCTGTTATTCAACTATTTTATTAACTTATTTCATCATTTTATTATTTTTACGCAAATAAAGTGCTCTTAGAGTTAAAAGATTTGGTTGCTGTCCTGCATCTGCTACCATAGACTTTGTCTTGGAGTTTCTAGTTTCATTTTGTTGATCTGTTTTTGTGAATGGAAATGGCTGCAGGAGGGCAGAAAACTGACTCAAAGGAGTTGCTGTTTTCCCAGAGTTTCGGGCAAGCAATTGAGGATTTACTAAATAAAATGGAACAGATGTCGCAAAGACTTGACAGAATGGAACGCGCCCAGCTTACATCATCAGAAAGGGGCATAAACAACACTACAGAAGATGTCCATGATGTACGAGCATCTAATTCAATGTAACGACTGCTAAATAATGTCAATTTAACTACTTATGAGCCAGGAAATGGCGGAAATATCAGGCAACAGCAAAATTTTACCAATTCAACCCCCCTTGAACACAGGAGTAGGAATGATGAACCAAACGGTGCTATACGACAAGCGGATATTGGCAAATGGCTTGAACAGTATCCATCCTTGTCACCAGAGAGCACCGTGAGTATTACTGACTAACACTAAATTGCAAAAACTAGACTAATGTCTTACTTAAGACAAAAAAACTACAACTAGATAATTCCTACTTTAGGCAATGTTTGAGATTAAAATTAGTGCTAAAGGGTTTACATATGTGGCAGTTCCCTTCTGGCTTAATAGTGAATTCTGAATTTCATAAAGAATTAATCTCCATGTTTGACAGGCAAGGGCATGAATATATGGAGATTGTAATCAAACATAATGATATTTTATTGAATAACTTAATAAAAAGATGCAATAGAACTGGATAAAATGATTGTGCAGGACAGGGCACATGCAGAGAATTTATTTGACTATAATCGTGTGTTCAGGTCAATCAAAGACCAAATTAATAACATAAAAAAATAGGAACCTTAAGAAACTTGAACGAGACAGAATACAGTATAATCAGAACACTTCTTAAGCTGAACCACCAAATCACAAAACTGGGGGTCAAGAAATGAGTTTAATGTGGTTTACGATGAAAATACTTTTTTAGACGAGGAGCAGTACCACCCTTTGAGGATGTCCGAGAGGCTCCAACAGAAGTAAAATATGGAGAACACAGCTCAAGGACTTGAGACCAACAGAGGTCAAGGGGGACAGACAATGAATCGTTTCTTGCAATGAAGAACAATCCTGAGGATTTGAATGTGTTCAACTATTCCTCAGTCCCTATCGACAAACTTGCCTGCAATCTGCTATCCAGGGGCATGACTTTCCTACTAGAGACTGAATGTGATCTTGCTAATACTGTAATAGATTTAAAACACTTTTTAAGAAAGCTGAACCTGAATGTTTTATTTAAATCTGTAGATGATATCAGTAATCCTCTGCATATTTCTAGCACGTACAACTCCCCACTGCATCCCACATTGCAAATGTTTGAGAAGTTATATGAATTTGATTTAAGGAATCTGAAAAGAAATGGAAATAGGATGTTTACAGGAATTGAAATGCAACTCTGGTCTCAGAATTATTAAACCAGATAAAGATGGAGGGGCTGTGATTATGGATATTATGAATTACAATCGGAGAATGAGAAATGCATTGATGAGTGGAACATATGAAAACAGTTCACTTAATCAACTGAATGGAACATATAATCAAATTCGTAATGAGCTCAATGATTTGTTTATTGAAGGATCTGTTTCCATAGACAAACTAAACATCTTAACAGTATTGTACCCAAAGACACCATGTATTTTTGGACTACCAAAAATACATAAATCTTTACAGGACCCCCCTATGAGACCCATTGTTGATGGGTGAGGTTCTATAACTTACCCATTAGCAAAATTTTTAGACATCAAACTAAAACCTGTTAGCTAATGAAAATTCCTTATGTATTTTTTGGAGAGGATTAACCAGTTGGAATTTAATGAAGCAAGGATTTTTATAACCTTGGACGTGAAAGACCTATATACAATGATACCATACGATCTAGGTGTGGAATGGTTTTGTGAGTACTTACATGAGAGAGGAATTCCTCAACCAAAAATAAATGTTTATAAACAACTTTTAAACATAGTACTAAGGGATAATTTTATATTTTTCAATAAAGAACACTTTCTTCAGACAAAGGGGGTTGCTATGGGCTCACCTTGTGGGGCCTGTATGCGAGCATAATCATGCTCCAATGGGAGAAAAATTCTTAACAGAATCAGTCTTTTCTAAATATTGTAGAGTTTATATTTGTTATTTGGACGACATTTTTGTGTTTTGGGTTGGCCCGCAAGGGATGATTAATGAATTTTTAGTGTATATCAACAATTCTACCCAATTTTTAACTTTCACCCACACTATAGGAATAAGTGAAATTGGATGTTAGACTGGTAAAGAATAGCTCTTTAGGTGTGTTCCAATCTGAAATTTTCCATAAGGAAACGTATTCTAATAGCTTCCAGCATTTTAACAGTGCTCACCCCTACAAACAGAAAAAGGCTGTCGTAAAGGGGCAATTTGTAAGAGCTGCGTGCATGATTACTTGTTTTGAAACATTCCTTGGAGAATGTGAGTTATTGAAAGAAATGTTTGTTAAAAGGGGTTATCCTACTATTTTAGTGAATGAGTTACTTATTGAATTAGTAAGTAAAAGAGAAAGAGGACACTTTAAAGCCATCCTTAACCAGGATATAAATGAACCACATTTACTTATAGGGAAAGATGACCTTAATGGATATACAGAGAGAGATGAGCTTGAGGAATTAACTGAGACCATAGGGGTAACTGATGCTAGAGTGGTAGATGCTACGGGCTGTTTTTGGTCCAGTAAGGAGAGTGTTTAGGAGGAAGCTGAGGCCGTAGGAGTAGCATACTCCAGGTCAGCATTAGTTACAGCCTATAATAGGTCCAGTAAAATGATTGCAGACATCGTACATAAGAATTGGGCTATTGTTAGATCATGCAACGATGTTCAAGAATGGGTAGGTGAAAAACCAAACATAGTATACAGGAGGGGTGAACCCTCAAAAATATAACTAAAGCAAAATTTAAGAAACCTATAGAAGGCTATATGGAAAAATGTGGGTCATGCACAATGTTTACACATGTTTTAGAGGGACCCTGCTGTGTAATAAAGGGTCTATATTATATTCTCGAAAGCCGACAATGTCGAATCTGACACTGTCGGCATAAGAATATCGAACGCTCAGAATCTTGAGCGTGTAAACGAAAATTTCCGTAAGGGGAGATTTCCATTTACTGCAATGTAGTGCGGTCTAGGAGATGGTATATTTAAGTAGCAGGGATGTGGGGTGCAGGGGGGCTTGCCCCCCCCTTCTTAAACCTGTTAGGGTAAAAATTTAAAGTTTTGATTTTTTTTTCATTTTCGAAGTTACGGAACTTTGACAATATGGTGTCAACCATATTGTATTCAATGTTCCATAACTTCGATGTTATAATATAGACCTGTAATAAATGCGACTATGATAAAGATAAAAAAATAAAGGTTCGTGCCAGACTGAGAGAGTAGTATATATTGTGCTTTGTGCATGAAATGCCCAGCATACTACATTGGAAAAACTGAAAGGAAGCTTAAAAGTAGAATGTACGAACACCTTAGAGATATAAGGTTGAAAAAAGAGATGAATGTCCTTGTAAAACAGTGTAATAATTTCTCTGACCATACTTTTAAGTTTATGACTGTGGACAGACTTGAAATTGACCTAAGGGATGTCCCATGGACACTCCAAATAGAAAAACAGGAAGCTATATGGCAAATTAGAATGAATGCAACACGTTGGCCAGGTATAAATGCTGCCCTTTCTTTAGCATCTTTTCTCAAATTGAAGGCACTAGCTAGATAAATAGATACTAAGAGAAGTGTGTATGTGTATATACATACAGTTTATTTTAAATGTTTTGATGGTGAATGTTTTTATTGCAACATATTATGCATTTTATGGCTTATAATGAGACTGTTATTTATCGGCCGCGGTGGTGCAGAGGTTAGCATTTCCACCTCACAGCAAGAGGTTCTCCGGTTCGATCCTCGAGTCTGCATGGCCTCCCTGTGTTAGCGTCGGTTTCCTCCAGGTGCCCCGGTTTCCTCCCACATCCCAAAGACATGCTGTCAGTGGATTGGACACTCTAAACTGGCCCTAGGCATGAGTGCGAGCATGTGTGTGCCTTCTATGGAAGCTTGGGCTGGCAACCTGACACCGTAAAACTCCACTGCCAATCATGAGCAGACAGGTGATCTGCTGTGGTGAACCTTAACTGGGAAAAGCTGAAAGAAGAAGACAGTTTCTATACTTTTTAAAAAAAAGAATTATCCAGCTGTTGAATAATTTATGAGATTCTAATTGATGAATGTAACTTATTGGTGGAGAGTAATTAGGTGATTGTCTTTTACTATTTTAAAAAGGGACTGCTGAATATGTGCTTTATCTTGAAAAAGTCTCTGAATAAACAGAGACAAAAGCGCTTGATTTATTGCTGCTATTCAACTATTTGATTAAGTTATTTCATCATTTTATTATTTTTCCACAAATAAAGTGCTCTTAAGATTTGGTTGCTGTCCTGTATCTGCTGCTGTGGACTTTGTCTTGGAGTTTCTAGTTTCATTTTGCTGATCTGACTTATCTTACTTCCTATGAATTAATACTCGTGTGGGACTGAGCTGTAACTTTGCCAGGCTAATGAGCTCCTAGCCATGAAAACAATGAAAGGAGAAGATACATCCCTGTTCTAAATAAGTCTGTCCTTTGTAGGGGATATAAGTCAGATATCCAGGTAAGAAAAAAATTCTAATGAACAGCAGGCTGAGAAAAGTCACTATTGTCATTATGCATACGGTGAACATCCAAGGGGAAGAGGTGAGACTAAATGGCAGTAACTGGACTATATTCAAAAGTGGAGGAACCACTTGGAAGTTTTGGCAATTTTTCATTGCTGATAAGCTTCCTGGAGGTCAAACAGCACATCAACTTTCCTATGGAAACATATAGTGTGGCCATATAGAAGGACTCTAGAAACAAAAGTATTTAGATTATTGAGATGTAATATGGGTCTGAAGTCCTGCATCTTTGTCTTTACTGGTTTGCAAGAAACAACTAGGGGGCTCTGTTTATGAGTAGCTGCTGCATCACCATCACCTTCCTCACTTGTACTTTCTGAAAGTGTAGCATTGCTGGTGAGGGTACAGATAGGTATTCACTTAATGAATCCCCAAATCTTTCCATCTACCTAATCCGATCTTCCTGGCTACTCAGCTGATCGATTCATTACCCAGAGGTAATAGCCCTATGGCCTATTTGCTTCTTATTTGTGAAACAGTCAAGCAAACAAAGAGCAGGAGTCATTATCTGTGTATCAGAGATCAGGTCAGCTGTCACTTAACCATTCCCCACAGTAGCTTGCAAGTTCCACAAGTTCTACTCTCAGAGGGTGTTACCACACATGCCAGTACCCTTGTTGTGGAACACTGCTGCAGTGTAGTTCTTTTAAGCACAATGTTCCAGGTGATACATCTGCAATTGTCACCAGTGCAGAAAGTCATGCTGCCTGCCTCCCTCCCCTAGGCTGGATGAACTGGCATTAGCTGCTCACTCACACTCTCTCCCTCCAGCTCCCTTGTCAATAATCAAACATCTGGGTCATAGTCAGGGCTTTATCTCTCTCTGTTATGTAGCCAGGCCCTAAAACAGGCTTTTTGGTCTGGACTTGAATGAAGTCTCTGTTTCTGATGCTCTCTCTTACCTATCCCTTCCATGGAAGTCCTGTTCCACTAAGACAGGAGCATCCCCCCTGTGACCATCTCCAAGGGAAGACTTGAGAATGAAAGCCACAATTGGACATCAGCATCCCTGAGGACAAGAGGTTTTGTCATGTCTGGGAAGGAACACTGATGAGATACAGCTTCCTGTTGCTGTACGCTATGAGAGGAATGTTGAAAAGTAGATTTCTCTGGCTCCTTTGTGTCCTAGGAAAGCAAAGATAATACCAATGGTGAAAGGGAATGTTTTTTATCCTTCTTGCCCTGAAATGATGGTCAGTTTCAGCACCAAACAGCAAACAACCTTTAATGACAGCACCCACAAATGTCACACTACTGACCTCAGTGAAGGCTAGTAAAGTGGAGACAGGAATGCCAGTGCATAGCTATACTGGGTTCTAAAGTTCCTGTTCAACTTTCCTGCACATGCAGTCATAGTGTCCAGATTATTCCAGGTTATATTCACTACATTATCCATATCGACTCAGGAGGGTTCTTGACAAAACCTGACAAGCAGCATGAAGTCTCTTTTACAGATGGGAAAGATTATGTGGAGACCAGTTACCTCTTTCCTGCATCATCAATGAAACTTGACTGAACTATAGACAAGGTGGCCAAATGGGTGAGGTCTGATGTCATCATGTTCAACAGAGGAAATATCAATGCAGGGAGTTTTCATAGTCCATTATGGAATATTCAAGGGCATTTGCCATTCTATATCTAAACAGAAAAACAGTATTTTGATCCAAAAAGCCTGCACTGGAACAGAATGCAAGGTCCTGTGTTAAATTCTACCAATGTCATAGTTTCCATACATTGGAATAATTAAATTCATCCGTGAAGCTAGTAGCTGCTCTGTCAACACTGGTCAAAAGTTAGGTGAAAAGACAGCAGACCCAATACCTTGTCCAGAGGGAGGCTGAACCAATACCAGAGCAGCCAATGCTGGAGCCCAGAGTACAGTCAATGTAGGTGCCAGGAGACATGTCTGCAGTGGACAGAGAAACACTAAACCCATTAAAGGCAACACAGAAGTTACATAAGCCACCATGGGATGAGGGCCCAACTTGAAATGTCAGTTAGTGAGTGCCAATACTCTGAAGTCAATTTGCTGAAATCACTATGGAGTTCTCTTTTTACCACTGTTGTGGAACCTCAGAGTGGGTGCATACAAGTCTGTGGGGAGAAGCACAGTGTCCTCATACATGGGGTTGCTGGAAGGATTATTCCCCCCTGCAAAAAAGCCTTACTCCAAAGTTCACTGAAAGCAATTTCAGTGGACTGGTTTAAGAGGATAAGTTTTCATTATCTGGCTCAACACTGGGGCAGTCCACCAAATGCCTGAAGGATCAATGTCAGAAAATGAAAACTCACAGAATGGTATTCTGGTACCTGGAGTCAATGACTAGTAATTCTCACATCAAATCCAACTATAAAACTACAACAGGCACTGTAAGAGGTCCAGAAAGCACCCAGAAGTAAAGTCAGAAATAAACTGTTTATTCAAATACAATCCTTTACCCACAATTCTTTAAATACACGTATAATTAATTAACTCTAATTAACAAATCACCATTAAAAACAGTTTGAAAAAAGGCAGTTTCAAAATAACAATTTCAAATCATAGACCCAAAACACATCCAGTTAAAACATTCTATTTTTTTTTTAAATTTGCCTTTTCTCAAACTTTTTTTAAATGTGCCTCTTCTCAAACTGTTTTTAACAGTGATTTATTAATTAGTGTATTTAAAGAATTGTGGGTAAAGGACTGTATTAGAATATAGATTTTATTTCTTCCTTTACTTCTGGGTGCTATCTGGACCTCTTACAGTGCCTGTTTTAGTTTTTTCTTTTTCCGAGTTGTCACCTTTTTAGGTGTTGTTTGGCACCGAGTTTCTTCACATCAAATCTACCTTCATGCCTTTCAAAGGGTCAAAAAAGGGAGTGACTAGAGGCAGTCTGCCTGTGTTGAAGCATGAAGATGGTCTTGGTAAGCTCATTATAATCAATGTCAGGAAGAGCAGGAGACCTCCCGACTGAAGGGGGCAGGAAAATGCTTCATAAGCCAGGGTAGGCACAGACAATGTAGGAAAGGCAGGACCCAGTGAGGAAAGCTCAAACATTTCTGAAGTGAGAGAAGTTGTGTGTGTGAATCCTCCATCACTGTGCCTTGAACAGCTGTCTCTGTAAAAGAAGGCTTGGTTTTGATCCTAACCAGGTTTAGATCATACAGCCTTATTATCTGTTTAACAGACTTGGCAAATCAGAGAAAGAAAGGTTTCTTAGCAGACTGAACACACCTAGATGAGGAAGTTTTCTGTGGTCAGCTAGGTCGACAAAAGCTAAGGAGAGGATGAAGACTTACATTTCTGTTTGAAGACACAAGAGAACAAATAGGGAGATGATGAGAGGATTCCCAAACTTGATTCTCTTACAAAGAGGTACAGATCTGTTTTTTTGTTTGTGTTTGTTTTGTTTTTGGACTCCTTAAAGTCATCTCATTATATCTGGTGCAAATATTATAGGACTCAAAAAATGCTGTGGATCCAAAAATATAAATTTGTTGTTGCCAGCATGAGTGAGTTCTTTGCTACAGTCATGCATATTAAAAGGAAGAGGCATGTTGTTGAAAATGGGTCAAAGGTCTGACAAACAAGAAGAGGACAAAAACAAAAACATCAGCGCAATCATAATCACAGAAAACAACACCATTACATACAGTCAGACATGACCATGGAAGAAGGTAGGAGTGGCATTGAAATGTGACCAGGGAAAAAAGTAGAAGAGTGGCATGGAATAAAGAAAGATGGTGACAGTTGATGCAACATCCAAACTCCATGTAATAAATGGGAAAAAGGGGACTGGTAATAATGATTATGTTGATGGCTAATTTATTTACTGACATTTGTATTTACCAGTAAAGTCTGACTGGATACAGATATCCAGTTTCAGCAGAGGCCCAGGGAAAAAAGCTCCATAAATTATATTTACAAAATCATACACATGCATTGTTTATAACAGAAGGAATGCATTTAAATTTACAATGAATAAATATGAATGAATAAATAAGTAACAGGTCAAAAAGCTATGCAAGTAATTATAAAAATAAAGACAAAGAATTAGTTTACTGTAACACAGGCAGTACTGTTGAAGTGCACTATAAGTAAGCAAGAGAGAGAGTGTTATAAGTATAGTGAAGCTAGGAAAATGACAAATTGCATATCACTGGAAATTAGGTAGATGATACAGTGTAGGATTCTCTCTCCTTCTAAACAGTCTCGCATATTCAGTGAGTGGTATTCACAGTATGGGGCTGCATAGGTGAGTAGCATGCATCTGTGAACAACAATGCTAAATGAGGTCAGTGTAACATAGCTGCATTGAATATGGAAGCACAAGCCAAATTCTGTAATCATGTCCTTTTTATAAATGTGCAAATTGTGTAAAGGTTTTCTTTTCACATATGTAAACTATTTCGCAGTATCGTAAATAGTATGTGCACTGGCATATCGAGGGCAAGTACAGCTGAGTGCAGTCGGGCTTAAAGCATTACAGCAGATTTGCAGCACTTAAAACTGTTTTTTTTTTATTAAAAGGGTTAGAGCAGTTTCATATAGGGGTATCCTTGTGTGAATGCTCAGACAGTTTCATTAAAGAATAAAAAGGGGGTGACAGAAAAGAATGAAGACGGGCAGACAAAGAAAGAGGGGAAAACAAGGGTTTGAGCTGGAGGAGGTGGAAAAGGTGGGCACTCTGTTTTTGTCAGTCGGATAGACCCTACTATTTTTCAGAATCTTCTTTTTTTCTAGAGGGTATTGTGGATGGTAAATAGGGAACAGGGTACAGGAGAAATGTTTAGGGAAGAAGGGCTGAGGAAGTCTCAGCCCTGTACCCAGTCCACACAGACTCAAACACGTCCACTGCAAGATAGTGCTGCAGTGGAGGTCTCTGATGTGGGGGTAGGGGCCTGTGATGGCACAGTGGTCAGCAACAAATGGGCAAGCATGTCTTCTACATGCTGATGGGAGGCTTCAAATGGTGTAATTATCCTGTCCACTACCTCTTTCAGAATGTCCTCAACCAAACTCCAAAGTCCCCATTCAGTGAGGATTACAAGACTGCCATGTGCCGGAGTGCCTGCAGACCAGCACCTCCATTCCGACCCTGTGTGGATGGTACCAGACGGGCAGAGGGTGATCTACCCCTAGACTGGGAGGTATGTGGTTGGACTGCTCCTGAGGGATTCAAACCTGTATAAAAGAAAAACGAAATGGGAGAGAAGGAAAACAAAGTAAAAAAGTGCATTAGCAAAATAATAAATAAGTGAAAAAAATGGGTGGGGAGAGTCAAAAAGAAAAAAAAAAAACAAGCACAATAAATCCACACAATACTGCCATAATGCAAGGCATCAAATCAATAAAACATTCAGAGAAAGATCTTTATTAAAGATCAGTTGTGTTTGGGAAGTGATTATACGCACACTTTGGAGTAGGGATTGGGGAAGTGCTTATGTAACGTGAGCAAATGTGTAACAGTAGTGCTTATGCATACCTGTGATGATCTGAAATGGTTCTGAGCCCCGATTCCATACTTTTGAAATACATTTTACTGTACACTTATCAAAAATGAAAGAAGTCACAATTATTGTAATTAATCATGCTTAAAATGTCTGAATAGCACATTTTCCTTCAGCTTTTCCTGTCTTCCTTACGTTCAGTTTTAAGAGCACTGCTGTACTACTGTTTATGCTACCCTGAATTAAGTGTAATCATTTCTGATATGGTTATTGTGAGGGTAATTGTGAGGTGGAGTTCAGGGATGAGTTAAGAAAGGCACTGGGTGGCAGTGAAGAGTTACCAAATAGCTGGGTAACTACAGCAGAGCTAGTATGGGAGACGGCTAGAAAGGTGCTTGGTATGACATCTGGACAGAGGAAGGATGACAAGGAGACCTGGTGGTGGAATGAGGAAGTACAGGAGAGTGTACAGAGAAAGAGGTTGGCATAGAAGTGGGATTGTCAGAGAGATAAAGTAGACAGGAGCATAATGAGATGAGGTGCATGGCAAAGAGAGAGGTGGCGAAGGTTAAGGATAAGGCATAGGAAGAGTTGTATGAAAGGTTGGACACTAAGGAGGGAGAAAAGGACCTGTACCAATTGGCTAAACAGGGGGACTGAGCTAGGAAAGATGTGCAGCAAGTAAAGGTGATAAAGGATAATGAGGGAAACATACTCACAAGCAAAGAGAGTGTGTTGAGAAGATGGAAAGAGTACTTTGACGGATTGATGAATGAAGAGAATGAGAGGGAAAGAAGGTTGGATGATGTGGGGATAGTGAATCATGAAGTACAATGAATTAGCAAGGAGGAAGTAAGGAAAGCTATGAAGAGGATGAAGAATGGAAAGGCTGTTGATCCAGATGACATACCTGTGGAAGCATGGAGATGTTTAGGTGAAATGGCAGTGGAGTGTTTAACCAGATTGTTTAATGAAATCTTGGAAAGTGAAAGGATGCCTGAGGAATGGAGAAAAAGTGTTTTGGTACCGATTTTTAAGAATAAGGTTGATGTGCAGAGCTGTAGTAACTACAGAGGGATTAAATTGATCAGTCACAACATGAAGTTATGGGAAAGGGTAGTGGAAGCTAGATTAAGAAGGGACATGATGATTAGTGATCAGCAGTATGATTTCATGTCAGGAAAGAGCACTAGAGATGCGATGTTTGCTCTGACAGTTTTGATGGAGAAGTACGGAGAAGGTCAGAAGGAGTTGCATTCTGTTTTTGTAGACTTAGAGAAAGCATATTACAGGGTGCCTAGAGAGGAGTTGTGGTATTGTATGAGGAAGTCGGGAGTGGCAGTGAAGTATGCAAAAGTGGTACATGATATGTACGAGGGTAGTTTGACAGTGGTAAGGTCTGCGGTGGGAGTGATGGATGCGGTGGAGGTGAGGTTACATCAAGGATCAGCTCTGAGCCCCTTCTTATTTGCAATGGTGATGGACAGGTTGACAGACAAGATCAGACAGGAGTCCCCGTAGACTATGATGTTTGCAGATGACATTGTGATCTGTAGAGAGAGAGTAGGGAACATGTGGAGGAGACCCTGGAGAGATGGAGATATGCTCTAGAGAGAAGAGGAATGAAGGTCAGCAGGACTAAGACAGAATATGTGTGTGCGAATGAGAGGGAGGAAAGAGGAATGGTGAGTATGCAAGGAGTAGAGGTGGCGAAGGTGGATGAGTTTAAATACTTGGGATCAATAGTTCAGAGTAACGGTGAGTGTGGAAGAGAGGTGAAGAAGAGAGTACAGGCAGGATGGAGTGGGTGGAGAAGAGTGTCCGGAGTGATATGTAACAGACGAGTACCAGTAAGAGTGAAAGGGAAGGTCTACAAGAGGCTAGTGAGACCAGCTATGTTATATGGGCTGGAGACAGTGGCATTGACAAAAAAGGCAGGAGTTTGAGTTGGATGTGGCAGAGTTAAGGATGTTAAGATTTGCACTGGGTGTGACGAGGGTGGACAGGATTTTGAATAACTATATTAGAGGGTCAGCCCAGGTTGGAAGGTTTGGAGACAAAGCCAGAGAGGTAAGGTTATGTTGGTTTGGACATGTGCTGAGGAGGGAAGCTGAGTATATTGGGAAAAAGATGCTAAGGATGAAGCTACCAGGTAACAGGAAAAGAGGAAGGCCTAAGATAAGGTTTATGGATGTGGTGAGAGAGGACATGCAGGTGGATGGTGTGACAGAGCAAGATGCAGAGGACAGGAAGAAATGGAAACAGATGATCCGCTGTGGCGACCCCTAACGGGAACACCTGAAAGAAGATGATGATGTTGAATATTGGATTTTTTCCTCAGCTACAAATAAAAGAAGGATAATCTTGTTTACATATAATTGTCTGTATTCCACAAATACACATCTTATATTCCCTGTATTCATTTTCATTTATATATTATCCTGTCAGTCTGTAACTGTTGAATGTATTATTACAATTCCATAGTGAAATAGTATCCTTCATTCTACATGGTAGTGAATAATTATGCACACAGGTCTGTGTTTTAGAAAATGCATACATCACTTTGTGGAAAACCAGAACTGCAAAGGATGAAATGTAACAGTACAAGAAGTGTGAATTTCCTTTTCTGAAACACTTGTCTAATGTACAGTAATGAAGTGTAACAGCTTGTGTTCTGAAATGTAGTTGCAGGTCATCATTAAAGCAAAATATTCCCCACTCCCCTCCCCAAACATTCAGTCTAACTAGTGTGTGGTGAGTGTCATTTCAGCCATGTTGTATGTGAGCAAGAAATACTTATGCGCAAGCAACTAAGTACATCAATTCTTTTTACTTGTGTTTACTTACCTCTGACAAAAACTGTCTTCTTGTAATAAATGGGAAAAAGCATTACAACCTTTTCAATGCAACACTACACGATTCCTTACATCTGTAACAGCAAGTTTTAATTCTATCTGTATTACATGCAATCAACATTACTAATATTTGAACATAACTAGTACATTTACAGACTTAGCTAGCCAGATTACTAATTTCATATTCTTTACTGTCATTTTTATTTAACAGTAATATTTTCTGTATATCATTAACAGATGAATGGTTGACTATATTAAATAGTATTTATTTATTTTTTCTTAATGCATTTCATAATGTCACCTCAAGTAATTGTTTGAAGGAAAGTATTTCTCTATTGTATTACATGTACTTGTACATTTTTCTATCCCCCTGTTGCATTTTGTATACATATTGATATATGAGACACACACACACACACACACACACACACACACACACACACACACACACCCACACACACACACAATTTCTCCTATTCCTCCCTAAATCTTTCAATCATAAAGCTACCTTTACTGTCTGCTCCCATAACAACACCATCATCTCTGCTGAACCTCACACCAAATTGCTAGGCGCTATTATCTATGATCCATATTCAGCAGTACATCAGAAAGGCACATCAAAAGTTAGGCCTGCTATATACACATAAAATATTCTTCAAAGATGTCTCTTGACTCTCTTGCACAAGCATTCATAGGTGTATTCTAGGCTAATGGCCCTGGAGCCTTTACAGTCCTAGCCCATAAAATTACCCTGACATCGTGCCACCCGACCTTAGTTCCCAATGCCTCTGTAGAGTAGAGCCACTGGAGTAATCCGCAGGGTGAATTTTCTATTTCCCATCCACTCATCAAGGTTTCTCTTGAAGAGGGCCAGTGAGGTGCTGTTTGACATGTATGGGAAGTTCTATTCCCCAGTCAGAAATGAAAAACAGGGATAAAGCCTCCTAACATCCCTCACTCCTCAGAAAATATTGCTACCTCATTCAACACAGACTTCACACAAACCATACTATCACTAGCTAAATAACACAACCCCATCCCCTCCAACCCACACCTTCAACTAGTAATCTCCCCACTGCCTTCTCTTTTTCTCCTGTACCTCCCTCCAACATAAAAAAAACTCTTAACTAAACTTAAGCCCACCAGATTAGCAGCAGGCAACCTCCCAAGTGAATACCTACAAATTGCAGCTGATGCTCTGGCCTACCCAGTATCCATTTTGATTAACCGATCTCTGTCAGAAAGTTACGTTTCCCACACTGTGGAAAGTATCACATATAATTCCCCTCCACAAAGGCAGACCCTCCACAGAACTAACCAATTACCACACCATAGCTATTCTCTCTCCACTCCCCAAAATACTAGAGAGATGCATACACTCTCAGGTCTCAGACTACCTCCTTACTAACAACATCTTTTCCAATACTCAGCATGGTTTCTGACCAAACAATAGCACCACCACTGCCTTATTCTCCTTTACTAACACTATCCTTCAGCATAAAAACAATGGCTATCTCTCCTCTGCTACTTTCCTAGACCTATCTAAAGCATTTGACATGGTCCCACACAAGCAACTTATCTCTGTCCTCAATAACCTATCCTTCTCACAATCAGTCACCAACTGGTTTCAGAGTCACCTGTCTGACCGCCAACAATCCGTTGTATGGCAGAATGACATATCTCCCCAACTACCTGTCTCCATAGGGGTTCCCCAAGGATCCATCCTTGGACCCCTACTCTTCTCTGTTTTCACCAAAAATCTATCCTCTGCCACCAAACATGGCACACTCATACAATACGCAGATGACTCAACCATCATCTACTCAGCCCAGTCCCTACCCAAACTGCAAAAAGTCACACAGGAAGCCTTTTCCTCTGTTGAAACTTGGTTATCTGATGCCCAATTAATACTCAACCCAAACAAAACTAAACTACTCATCTTCCAACCCACCAAACATACTCAAAACAACTCTTACTTTAACATCACAGTAAAAGACACCACTATATACCCAACTGAACACACCAAATTGCTAGGAGTGGAAACAGACAATAAACTAAAATTTGACATTCACATATCCATGACCATAAAAAATGTCCACAAAAAACTAGGAGTGATATAGAGAAATAAGCAACTTCTCACCAAAGCAGCAAAGATTTCAATAGCAAATTCCAACCTTATCTCCACCCTACTTTATGCCTCTGCAATATATACCAACCTAAGGCAATGCGATCTAAACAAACTAGAGATCTGCTACAACAAAATCGCCAAATTCGCCACAGGGGCATCCTACCGTAGTCACCATTGTCTCTCACTTGCTGAACTGGGCTGGCTTGAACTTCCTCACCTCCTTCAATGGTATCAACTCTCATTCACCCACAAACTAGTAAACCATCCACTAAATGTCCCATCCCTCCAGAATCTACTCCAACCCTATCACACCACCAGACCACTAAGATCCAGCAACAAAAATCACTTGCAGATCACTAAAGCCAATAACTCTGCTGGTGAAGCACTATTCTCTTGCACCATAGCCATATTATGGAACTCCCTCCCATCCACAATTACCTCCATACCATCATGCACCCACTTCAAAACTTTACTAAAAGCGCACCTAAAACATGCTGGCTATGCCCTTGCAACTCCCACTCTAATATCACCCTCCCCATCCAACCACTACCTTTCTTTCCACTCCACTAACTACCTTGATCATAGCAAGCTCAGATGCTCATAAGCCAGTACTTATTATACAGCAGGAACTTCTTCTTGTAACATTTGTTAATGTCTGTTATGTACTTCACAGATAAAGATTCTAGTTATCTACTGATGTACTATGTTCTTCATCTGTAAATATGTTGTAATTGCTATGTAAATTGTTAATCGCTATGTAATCCAATGTAACCACTGTCTGTTTATTTTAACTATGGAGCTTTTCTCCCCGGGCCTCCGCTGAAAATGGACCTATGTCCAGTTGGACACTCCCGGTCAACAAATATAAATAAATAAATAAATCCTTCTTTATGCAGACCCTATTCTCAGTAATATCCAATCCAATCTTCTGTTGAAACTGGAACTCACCTATAATAAAATTGCAAGATATGCCTCTAACCAATCCTACTGCTCTCACCACTGCCTAGCCTTGAAAAACTTGCAGTGGCTGGAATTTCATCATAAAATCCTACTACCCCCATCTTCTCATAGCTCATTCTATCTTACATGAAGCCTCCTCCTGTCGCTCTCTCTCTACCCTCATCCAGCCTTATACTCCCAACCATGCCCTCTTTAGCTCCCAAAAGCATCTTCTGCAAGTAAATGCACCCAACAAAAACATTGGTAAACTCCACTACAGCTACTCCATGGCAAATGCTTGGAATAAACTACAGCTACTCAATGGCAAATGCTTGGAATAAACTACCACTAAGTGTTAGACAGATCTCCAACACAAACTCTTTCAAAACAACACTAAAGAAAACTCTACGTATATCATGGACATTCTTATGCTATGACCCAACTTAATACCCCTCCCCTCCTATAATACTATTGCAGCAACCTTTTCTTCTGCCTCAGCTACTAATAAAGTCTACTAAAAAGTCAGCAGTTTCTACAGTTTCCACAAATGTAGTCTTGGAAATTGGCTCTTGCCATGGGCTTATCTCCTGTTTATATACTTGTTACTTTCTGTTTTAAAAACGTATCTATATTTTCTGCAGTCTGCTTACTATTGCATGAAACCTTATATTATATTATGTTTTCAAAATAATGACCGATTTCTAGCAGGTTATTTCAACATACATCTCATACATATTTTAATTATTGTAATTTTAGTTATAAGTCTGTCATGTGATTACTTTTGGAGCTTTTCTCCTCAGGCCTTTGCTGAAAAAGGGCTGCTGTCCAGTTGAACTAACACGGTCAACAAATGTCAAATAAAATAATAAAATAAAAGTATATATATAATATATATATATATATATATATATATATATATATATATATTATATATATATATTATATATATATAAAATGGGTCTACTTTTTAATTTCGAAATACCAAAATCTCGAGTTTTGAGATACCAAACTCAAAACATCGAGATTTTGGAATCTCAAAACTAAAAAGTGAACAAAAAAAAAAAAAAAACAAAACAACAACTAAAATAATGTTTTTACATGGGGGCAAGCCCCCCTGCACTCCCCATACCCCCTACTTCAATATGCCAACTCCGAGATCACGCTACAGTGAAGAGAACGGTATGTGGAACAGAAGCATTACCGTTCCTCTCATTGTAGCGCAATCTCTGAGATGGTATATTAAAGTAGGGGTGTGGGGGGGTGCATGGGGGCTTGCCCCACTGCAAAACATTATTTTCGTTTTTTTTTTTTTTTTGTTAACTTTTTACTTTCCAGATTCCAAAATCTTGGCTTTCTGGGGTCGGTATTTATAAAGTCGAGATTTTGGTATTTCGAAATTAAAAATCGGACCTATATATATATATATATATATATATATATATATATATATATATATATATATATATATATACACACACACACGTGTTTGTATATGTCTATCCATTATACAGACATGCACGTATAATTACACACACACACACACAAACACACGCACGCAGACAGCTATATGTGGATTAAAATTGTACTTACTGTAGAACTCTGGCCTTCTCACCCAGTCCTAATTAGCCCACTTGGCCAGCTGGTCAGCATTATGCTTCTGCAACCCGTCATACCTGTGATGACACTGCTGAATGCAGCAGCTTATACCTGTCAGAGTTGACAGGTGGTCACCCAACTCCTTCCAGATATCAATTTTCATCCAAGTGCTTGTACGTGTGCATTCCTGGATCTTCTCCAGGTGTAAGTCATGCAGAAGGTAGATCATGATTAGGGTGTCTTTCCCAGACCAGCCAGGAGTGCGGCCTTTTGCCTTTATAGGGGCTGCCATCATTCAAAATACTAAAACAAGAACGGGGAAAGTATGGTGAGGGCTGTATTAACCAGGGTTAGAACCACTCCCTGTTGGGTGGGACATCACCTTAACCAAACTTTTTTTTTAGCCCAGGTAATGAATACATTGACAGGTTTGCTGTAACCACAAATGCTGTTTTTTTTTTTTTTTTTTTGTTTTTAAAGGCCAACACTTACTACAGTACACAATTACTAACAGGCAATTTCTAATTTTAAATGAATTAGCTGTTGCGAGTAATATTTATTCATAACACTTTCACCTTTTTTCTTATGTCTGCATATAATGACACATTGATGAGTGACCTATCATTTATTGTCCTCATTTTTCCCCTTTCTTTTATTAACAGGTACAAAAAATGCAATATTAAAGTGAAGAAGCATTTCAAGGACTTTTGTACATGCACTACTTGTTAGGGTGTGACATACACACCTGGATGGCCAATAATTAACGTTCACATTCATTGCAACCTCATATTCAGATGACTCAGTTTTGAATTTCACCAGTATGTCTGTATATTAGCTAGTTTTGTCCCAGCAGCTTGTGTCCAGAAAAAGTTTAGCATTGCTGTGGAGTGTTGCAGAGTTTGCAGCATGTTCATGCCTTCTCAGCCACAATCATGTAGCATATCATGCACGTTACAACTGGCAAAAATCCAGAAAACACCAATGTACTTCATAACACATTTGTATTATACTATGATTCACAGACATGTGTATAAATTAGCCTAATTTGTATACTAAATGTGTAAATCATCCTGAATTTATGCAGCAAGATTGAGCTGTGCCAGTTATTCCTGAATACCAGAGATAGGCAGCAAATTACTTAGGATACCTCTGCCATCCAAAAGTAAGAAAAACTTTGTAAATTAAGTAACAGCCATTAACACAGCAATTAACAGTTCCCGTCACAGCATTTTAAGGGTCAATTGCAATGCATTTTTAACGGTACTGTGCTTTTACATAAAGTAACTGTTTATGTATTGGGAACTGATTGCAGTGTGTTTGACATGCGGTCCTTTACACTAAAAATATGAACAAGACAGTTATTCTCCATGCAGTTTATACCTTGTTATTGTAGTTGTCAATACTTAGTGTGCATAAGACAGAAATACAGATGTAAAGTGAACCTGTTTTAGTAATGTCAGTCAGGGAAGGGCACCTGTCAGTGGAAGACAACAGTACATTTTTGTACTGAAAATTTTGAAGATGTGTTCTTTGAAATCACAAATGTGTTGGATTGTTTTTGTGTAACTGTGTTAGTGGCAGGAATTACAGGCCACTGAATTACATTTTAAATACTAATGTCATGCAGACAGTACCTGTGGCAAGTGCCTGACAGTAACCTTTGTTTATTCCTGTATAGTACAGATGGAGAATAAGGGATCCAGGAATAGACATAATAAGTTTAGCTATGAGGAAAATCCTGCCCTCATGACAGCACTTAAGACATATGGCAAACTGCTGTTTTGTAAAGGAGGGCCCAGACAAGCTACGGGGAGCAAAGGAGTTGTTGAACTCAATGAAGTTGCAGGTAGAAACAGATCTCTGGGACAATACAAGAAAAGGGCACATGTAGTATTGCCATGCAGAATGCAATTTCCAGGACCACGGGGGGGGGGGGGTCCAACTGTCTCATGTACACAGATAACCCTCTCCTCCTACCAGACAACACTACAACCTGTGAGAGATGCACTTACATAGCCAAACTGGAAGCAAAGCTCTCTCCAGCCAAGATTGTGCTAGGCAGTCAAGAGTAGAAGGTTAACACCTGCACTACACCTCAAGCAACATATAGCTCTTCAAAACCCACACAATCAACACTGACACATAGCAACACTAAACCCAGTTATGCAGAGGCCCTTAACATTAACCTGCTCAAGCAACAAGGACCTCTGAAGCTGAAATGCAAACAAACATCAATCACTACCAAAGTGACACATAGCTTACAACACCAGTGTGCCACCCAACAACAGACCCTAAGGCAAGACAACGTACCCAACACTTTAGTCACAGGTGACTCTATAGTCAGGCACACTGATGTCCTACGCACCAGGCTGAGCAAGGAGAAAATTATAGTCAGCTGCCTGTCGGGTACCAGTATCCGACACATAATGCATGCACTCAAGTCACTCCACAACAAGTACAAATACAACTCTGTCATTGTCCATGTCGGAGTGAATGACTTGAGATGTACCCCCCTGGACTACATGAAAAGAGACATGGAAGAGCTCTCGGATCATGTGGCCCAGGCAGGTATGACCAGAGCCCTGAGTAGCATCCTGCCTTTCCCCAAAATGATACCACAGTATAAGGACAAAATGATTGACTTCAACAATTGGCTAAGCTTCTGGTGTCATTCAAAGGGGATCCAGTATCTGTCTGCCATGGATGACATGATAGACAAACCATGATGTTTTGCCAGAGATGGTCTGCACCTGTCGCCCCTGAGATTCAGGTTACTGGCTAAAGCTCTTGCCACCCCTATAGTGCCTTTTTTAGGCAAGGTTCAAAGGACAAAACCACCACCGTAACAGATACAAGCATGCAAAATCTGAAGGTAATGCTACTCAATGCCAGAAGTCTAAACTTCAAAATGCACTCTCTTGAGTCACTTCTAAAAATGGAGAACATCGATATCTGTGCAGTAACTGATACCTGGTTCAAGGCTCCAGAGAGCACCCCTGTAATACCAGGCTACAACTCTTACTACAACTCTTACCACACTTTTCGGCCACCAAACCAAGACCGAAACACTAAAGGTGGAGGAGTGTCCATATTCACCAAGAATATTCACACCTCCACGCTAGTTGTCCAACACAATGCATCTGCAATTCTCTAGGTGCAACTAACACTAGGTAAGACTGCAATCCAAATTGTAGCTTGCTATAGATCCCCCACCATGCCCCAAGATTCTCACTACATCTTTCTAAACCTACTGGAAAATATTAAGATACAACAACACACTAATACTGGGTGATTTCAACTACCCTGCCATTAACTGGGAAAACTACTCGGGTACCAACACCTTTTCCCAACGGTTCTTGGAATTCATAAATTCCAATGCCTTGGATCAACTAATCCATTGTCCCACCAGGGGCTCCAATATCCTAGACCAGGTCATTACCAACATGGGAGATAGATGCTCCACACCAGTGGTCACCCCTTCATTGGTCAGGTCTGACCAAAAGCAAATAACCCTTGACATCCACATCCCACCCCCATCCCCCAAGTAAGGACACCTCCGTAAAAAAACATCTCCAAAGACAACTTCATGACACCCATGCAGACGGGAGCTGAAAGTTCAACTGCTGAATCCTACACTAAGGCATTGTACGAGCACATCCACTCGTGCATGAATCATGCCATCCCAAATAGAACCAAGATACTCTCCTCCAAAAAAAGGAAGCCAATCCGGTGGTCCCCTGCCATAAATGAACTATATAACAGAAGGAAGAAACTGTTGCAGAAAAGAGGAAAATCCCAGGATGCAAAAAACTCCCTTACCAGCCTCTGTAAGAAGCTGAGATCCCTCATAAAATCCTCCAAAGCTAGTTACAAAAATAAAATTGCCAAAGATTCCAAAGACAACCACAAGACATTCTATAGTTATGCCAATATTCTAAATGGCAATGCTCAGATCTACTCTGAGCTACAACAGAATGGCATTAAATACACTGATCCCAAGGATATTGCCAATATCCTGGCAGATCGATTCAGTGCCAACTTCACCCCACTCTCACCCTCTAAAGGGCCCATTTCAATACCAAAATATTGCCAAATTCCGGTAGTCATGGCCACACAGGTAGAAACAGCACTCTCAAAAACTAAGAATACAGCATCCATGGGACCAGACAACATCCCAGGCTGTTTACTACATGTACTACAAAATGAACTGGCACATCACCTAAGTGTCATGTTTAATCATAGCCTCACCTCAGGCTTTGTTCCCACTGAGTGGCGCACAGCTACATTTATCCCACTACACAAGGGGGGAATCCACCTTGGATCTCGGGAACTACCGTCCCATCAGTCTGACAAGCCTGATCTGCAAGGGCATGGAATACATTGTCATGGAACTTATAAACAAAGATACTGGCAACCTTCAAGCACTGGACCCCACCCAGTCTGGGTTTGTGAATGGCCTATCTTGTCTCCTGAACCTGAATGACTTCTTCGAATCAGTCTCCAGAGTAGTGGACGAGGGTAAGGCAGTCCACACAACCTATCTGGACCTCGCCAAGGCCTTTGACACCATCCCCCACTCTGGAATCATAGATAAACTTACTAAGCTGGGCATAAATCCCTACGTCATTCGATAGGTTGCCAACTGGCTTACTGACAGAACCCTGACTGTAAAAGTAGCCAACTCCAAATCCAGCTCCAGACAAGTAACAGGTGGAGTACCTCACGGTTCAGTCCTGGGACTGCTCTTGTTTGGCATCTACTTCTCTGAAATACAGGCCAACACTAAGGGACTCTGGCTAACAAAGTTCGCAGATGACTGCAAACTGGGAGCCATTATTGAATCCCTAAATGATGTGGATATTCTACAAAAGGGCCTTACAGAAACAGATGCTTGGTGCCAGAGCCATGGGCTCAAGCTTAATGCTAAGATATGTATAGTTATCCCCTTTGGGAAAAAACATGTACCCATGAATTACCACACAGGTGGCAGTACAAGAAACACTGAAAGTGTGATGAGAGACTTGGGGACACAGATGGACAGTGGTCTCACCTTCAATAACCACATCGCCACAACAGCCAGGAAATCCTTCTGTGGCACACTTCATCACTAAGGGCTTTTCATCCAGAAAAATAGGAGGTCAGTTCCACTGTACTCTTCCCTTATTAGACCCATTATAGAGTACAACGTCCCCATTTGGTATGTACCTCACAAGACATCTGCAACAGATGGAAAGGCTGCAGAAACACCTCACTAAAAGTATCACAGGCCTAAAGCAGATGCCCTATGCTGACCATCTAAAAAAAACTCCAGCTATACTATGTGGCATATCGTCTACTCAGAGGCAATCTAAGCTTAACAGACAAGGCCATGTCAAACCCTGAGCTGTTGGACATGCTCCACTTAAAGAAATCCCAATCCCTCAGAGCCACACGCTCCAGGGATCTAAACCTTGTCATCACAATAAACAAAACATGCAGGAGGGATAGGTTCCTGACCAAGAGACTCTCCATACTCTGGAATAGACTGCCCATACATGTCAAGCAGAGCATCTCCTTGGCCCTCTTCAAAAGGAACCTTGACGATTGGATGGGAGATAGAAAATTCACCCTGGGGATCACGTCAGTCGCCCTGCTAGACAGGGGTCCAGGAAAGTAAATATTGTGGGAAGAAATCTCCAGGGAATTATTACGGCTAGGCTTGTGTAGGCCCTAGGGCTGATAGCCTAGTACCAAGCTATGAACCTAATACCAGATGAGGAATTCCTTCTGTCCATCCATGGAGATGAGTATGATACAGAGGATGCTACAATGGGAATAATTATATGAGTGGACACTGTTCCATCAAACAAAAGTCTGTAGCAACATCTGCATTCATCCGCTCCTGAAGGTTAGTTTAAAGTACACACCTTATAAATGTTTAACACTGAATGGTGACAAGCAGTGCTGTCATTAAACACATCACAATTCATTATTATTACCCTTGTACATCAGCAGCTAATGAAAATGATAGCAGTAAGTGTCCCACCACCCACCTCTGTCAACATGCTGTACCATATGCTGTAGTATTATTAATGTATTGTAATGATTTCTTTTACAGAGAACTCAACTGTACCAATGAAAATGGATGAAGTCAGAAGTGTAAAGGGTGTTGATGATGATTGTGAGGAAAGAAGATACTGCCAGCACAGCTAGCTGGAATTTTGTAAATAAGTATATGTCATTGGTGAATATCAAAATGATTTATATAAGATGCTTGTGTTACAAATTTATTCAAACTGTATGTCATGTGTATATCAAGCTGATTTGTACAGATGTGTGATGAAAAGGTATTTTATGAAATGTTTGTGTTTGAAATGCATCCACAGTGTGCCCTACTGGGAGAGAACAGAAATATACATACACTAGTGTAACTGTTTAAATGTATATGTTAACAGAGGAAACTGGAGGGCTAACTTCAGTCCAGCAAACTTTATGAAAATAGCTTAAATTAAATCACTTTATAGGCTACACAATAAAAGGTGGTATATTTCAGTTTTCAAGGAAGCAAGAGACACAATGTCTGTACTAGGAAACTTTCTGCATTGTCTTTAGGGTGAATTAATTGCTTGTCTTGAAAGCATGAAGGAATGCAATTGTTTTATGACTTCTAGCATCTGCCAGAGATCTGAGGAGAATTCCTTGTCTGTATATTTTTATAGGTAGATGCTAAATTCTACATGGTTGTTTGGCCTGGGAACTAGGGTCAGATGACCAGAAGTGTTGTCATTCTGCAAGTCATCCCAGCAGTACTGTTTGAGATATTAATTTGAGAAGTCTCTTAGTGAGACAGGCATACCTGTCAACAGTAAAGAATTTCTTGGCTTTTACCGATTTTGAGGTCCAAATAATGGGATGCCCCAATTCCAAAGTGGCACCCCTTAATTTCCGAATTTCCCAGCTGATTTTTAGCCCCCCCCCCCTCTGGCTTTTTGGCTTGATGTCATCATGTGTAGAGGCACGCGTGATCTCAGCAGCCTGTCAGCCTTTTGGAATTGCCTGAGGGCTCGAGAGATTCACTGTTTGTTTCAGCCATCATCAGCAGTAAAAATAGCATTTGAGCCATGCATGCATTTCCCCAGCTGGTGCAGGTAAGGAGGACAATTAAAATAAAAAAAAAATCAACACTTTAGCTTAGGAGCTCTGATGATGGTCAGGTCACACTAATTGAGCATTTAACTTGTTTCACATTTATTGATGGTAGTTTGCACTAGTTTTACATGTGTTCTTTTGTGCCACAAGCATTTATTGATAGTCATCCTAGTTTTAAGTGTGTTCTTTTGTGCTGTGAGCATTCATTGATGGTCATGCTAGTTTTAAGTGTGTTCTTTTGTGCCACGAGCATTTGGTGTGGTAATGGCAACTGTTCTTTCTTTTCTGCCACAACTTACAAGCTGAAGTGATTTTTCCATACAATTGAAGTAAGTGTGTATTCTTTCAAGCTGAAAGTGATCTGCACTGCATTTATTGATAATTCTTTCAAGGTGCATATAGTTACAGTGTTCTTAAAAGCTGCAGTACAGTTCTTTCTTTTCTGCCGCAAGCATACCGGTCACAAGCTGAAGTGATTTTGCATATAGTGGAACTAAGGTATGAGAGAGTGTGTGTGTGTGTGTGTGTGTGTGTGTGTGTGTGTGTGTGTGTGTGTGTAAGTCCGTATTGAATTAATTGCTGCTGCTGCTGCTGTGTGTGTGTGTGTAAGTCCGGGAGCGCTACAGAATCCTGAAAGCTCAAAATCCTTAGACCAAAATCTTGAAAGTTCAAAATACTGAAAACTCGAAATACTGAAAACTCAAAATACTGAAAACACACAGGATACCAACACTTACAAGTACATACAGAAACAAATTACCCTTCAAATATATGCAGGGGGAAAGCTCCTCTGCACCCCCCTGTGTGCAGGGCTGCACCCCCCAACACCCCATGTTACTTAAATATATATCAACTACGAGATTGCTCTTCACTAACCTGTGGGGGTGCAGGGGGCATGCTCCCCTGGTTATACTTGGAGAAGAGTAATATGGTTTGTGTTTTATTTGTTTCTGTATGTATTTGTGTTGGAATACAGTAAGTGTTGGTATTCTGTGTGTTTTAAGTATTTTGAACTTTTGAGATTTTGGTCTTCAGGATGTTGGGCTTTCAGGATTCTGTAGTGCTCTCGTACGTCTGTATTGAATTAACTGCTGCTGTGTGTGTGTGTGTGTGTGTGTGTGTGTGTGTGTGTGTGTGTGTGTGTGTGTGTGTGTGTGTGTCTGTGCAAGTCTGCATTGAATTAATTGCTTGTGTGTGTGTCTTGATGGTCTGTAAAGATGGAACCCTGCATACTTTGGGAATGATGTTGGCTGAAATGAACAAGCAGCAGAGTCTCATCTTCCGGGGCAGTATATATTCTAAAGTGAGCCCAGTGATGACAGTAGCCAAGGAGGATTGATGACATCTGGGATATGGAGTTGCCGAACCAACTTTAACTATGGTCTTAGTTCATTAGTTGCAAAGAATGGCTTCCTTCTGACTCCCAGCTCTTTTTGCAGCATGCTGAAATGAACTTGGATAATGGTGTTGTAGATTAACACATCTTGATATTGCTTAGTCCTTGAAAAGTTGTAATTGATATGCTACATATTTTGCCAGTGTAATTACTAAGACCTCTCAGTTTTAGTTACTTGACAAACAAATCTGCTGTTATTGAAAGTTTTTTCTAATGTTATCTGCATGCTCTGGAACTCTGTAGACGATAAACAGTGCAGGATAAACTGCGATTACAATTTTTAATTATTTTCTGTAATCATTCTTGAAAAGGCTGCATTTCATGTCACAGAAAGATAACGATTAGTCATTTAGTATACTACTTTAGTAATGGAACAATTTCTTTCTGGAACTATGAAAATAAGTATTCTGTATGCAATAACTCAAGACAGGACTAGAGTTTGCTACAAATTAATCAACACATTAGATTCATTAAATGGCATTAAGTAAACCCCAGTGCCCTCATGTACTGTTCTGTTTGTAAATCTCCAGTTTGAGACGCGAATTGTGGTGGGCTACTATACATAATTTTGACTAAATTAGATAGTGTGAGAGATGGGTTACTTAAAACTGTTTTTGTAGTCCACATTAGTAAAATATTAAACATTTATTCTTGTATGAGTAGTACAAAGTCTATAGATGAATTGTGTAAATGTCAACTTTTCACTGACTGTCAAGTTTCAAACTTGACAGAGTCTGTATTTGAAAATATTATTTCTTTAAATTAGATTTAATTTAGAATTCCAAATGTTTAAAATGTGTAATTTAATGAAAGTTGTTATTTCTCTGCACGAAGAGGATGCAGTTTAAAAAAGCTGCAAATGTGGTGATATTATCTTATAATTTTTAGTGTGAATTAGCCACAAAAATGTTCAGATATGCAGGTATTAATATCAGAGTTTACCACAATAAAAGAATGGTACAGTTATAATAACACAGGGTGAAGCATTTTTGAGATGTGTTGTATGTTGGTCATTAATATTTTGATGTGGGCTGTGTGATTTGCAAAATAAATGGAAGAAGTACAGTTATTCATGACTATAAAATCTGTGTTGTGCATGGAGCACAGTGATTACTCTTCATGACTATAAAATCTGTGTTGTGCATGGAGCACAGTGATTACTCTCCATTAACAGTTAAACAACATGGTCATCTAGAGCTACTGTAGTGTAAGACCTGACCTTAACAATGCTTAGAACGTACTGTTAAGATTGTGGTTGGAACTAAAATGTGACAGTACTGGCTAGTGAAGAGCAGCAGCAGAATGCTGATTGGCTTCATTTCAACTCTGTTCTGCCTGCCGTTCACTACGTTGCAGCCACTATTTTGAAGCAAACTGTGTCCCTTACATAGGGGATATGTGAAAAAGCAAACCACTTCCCCTCTGGAGGTGAGTTTCTTACCATCCAGCCATAACTTAAACACATAATATACACATTAGGATCAGAGATCCATCATAACCCTCTGTGTCATTAAGTAATGTAACCACTTGATTAAAAAAAAATGTCCAAGTGATAGATCCAGAGCTGTGGTAATACCTTATACCACTCAAGAAGCACTGCTGTTCACCTGTGACTTTGAAGTTAGAATACATATCACAGCAGATATAGTATTAAACTTACTACAGATAAAATGGGGGAATATGGTTTGTCATCTGCTGCTTTTCTGAAAAAGTGATGCATATCTTTACCAGCTGCTCAACTTAGAGGTTTCAATACATCAAACATTGGTTTTTCATAGGCATTGGGTTGTAATACTTTTGAAGAAAATGAAAAAAAAAAACAGCTTCTTTTATTATTTTTATCCTTTTCACTTAAGACCAGATTCAATAAAGCCTACACTAACTGTACACTAAGTGCACACTATATGTATTCAAGAACATCTGGCGAGTGGCGGATAAAAATTACCTTTGAGCTGTTTTCAAATCACACACGCATTTTCTTTGAATGTGGGTTTCAATACTGTTTCAATGAATGTGAGTTTCCTTTCAAGGGCAGAGACGTTATAATGCTAAGTCTGTTTTCATTGTGAGACTGTATTGCTTTGTTTAGCATTAGTTTTTGTGCTATAAAATGTAAAATAAAAGTTTTAAATGAAATCCAAATAATTACTGCAGAAGTAAAGCAGTAGGCACATTACAGTGTTTATGATAAATGGGTGAAATGGCCAAGTAATGGGACACTGAAATGGCTGCAGCGGGGAGGGCTGTGTATGGGGTGGCCCCATTTGACCATGATTTTGTGATGGGGAAGGGAGGTAAACTCAAAGACAGCTCCGGGCGGCACAAACTCTAGCTACACCACTGATCAGTATGCCATGGGGAATGACTTTTAGAAGTCCTAGCAAACTACAATATTCTTTTGCTAAGATTAGAATATTGCCTACCATTAAGTGCCCTACTTTTACCACAAAACCCACAAACTGCAAGTCACCAAAAACAAAATCCTAAGGTTCATTATCTTCTCCCTTCCCAGTGATCATCATTGCTACACATTTAAAAAAAGGTTACAATTTCCTACAGGGTCTGGGGCCATATTTTGGTTGTCTGTTCTTCAGTTTGTGTTTGAAAGTTGGTATCCCACAATTCTATCAAAGTGAGTGGGGTTACATAATTATGTATGCAAATTTTATGTTAATCAGCTTACATATTTGTACCTATTTTTCATGGGCCTTTGTCCAGATTTTTGATGTTTCCAGGTTGAGAGATATGGAGACAGGCCACTTTGCATTTGTCTTGGACCTGACAACAAATAGAAGATCCATTCACCACACCTGCCTTGCTCTAATGAAGTTTCTAGGGTATAGTAGTTCCCTTAGATACAGTCAGGAATATAGTAAAGCTTAGTTTAGATGTGTTTATTTATTTGTGACTGTACTGCAATGTTGCTTAAACATTTCCTGTGGTTTTGAATTCTGATGTCACTGTGAATATATATCTAGTATTGTCTTGCTCTTTTATTAATTATTATTATATATATTTAAGCCTTTCATTTTGGCTGATCTGTGTAGAGATGTTTAATTTTGACAGTAGTTGCATATTTGGTGACACTGTGTGGTCCACTCCTAATAGCCTTGCTCTTAGTCAAACTACCATTTGTATTACTAAAACCAGTGCAAATGTTCACAGCGAAGCAGCCAGGTAACTCCTTAAAATTCTTATATATAAAATTCTTTTATTAAACGACCATGGAACGGTAAGCACTTTCGCTAACAAGCTTCTTCAGACCACATAACACAAAATAAAATAATGATCCATTTATAAAAATTCAAAAATCACATTGACCAATCACATGGGTACACCAATTAAATCATCCATCCCCTTAAAGGAGAAACAGTATGTCAACCCCATTTAAATAAAAAATTCATACTGCATTTCTATAAAGTGCATCAATGTACATACACATATGGACAATACAATTGCATATGAAAATAAAAAATATAAAAATATATATATGTGATAAAAAATGTATGATAAAAAATGCATGCAAAAACCACAAATAAAAACAGTGATTCAATAATTCATTTCTGAATCCTCTGTTTTCTCAATAGGAGTTTTACTGAAGCCCTCTCATTCAACCCCCTCCCCCTACCTGCTCTAAGGGTAATAATCCACTGGTTTCCCTATACTCAGTGTGGTTCCTAATATCACCTTCCCTGATACTCGGGGCAATGACCTCAAGGACTCTGAAATTAAAGCCATGGTTGTCCCCACATTGCATGATATGTTTGGATAGTGCATTATGTTCAGATTTCTTTTTGATGTTATAAACATGTTCTTTCATCCTGTCACGAAAAACTCTATTAGTCTTGCCAACATAATAAGAGTGGCAGACATAACACTCAGCTAGGTACACATCACATTTGTTGATGTCATACATGTTGCATCAGTATGGAGGATAAATTCCTTCTGAAGATCTGGGTGGTAAAAAATACTAGAACTGTTAATTAAGGAACAAAAATTACATCTCCCACAAGGAAGGGTACATCCCATCTCTTTTCTCAAGACATTGGTACCGCTCTCATAACAGAGAAGTCTCTTCAAATTTTTTCGGTTCTTCTACAGGAAACGCGGTTTCTCACCCACTGTTTCATTAATACATGTATCCACTTGCAGGATAGGCCAATTTCTACTAAAAATTTCATTCAAATCCTTATTGTCAACAGTGTAAAAAAGAGGAACCCTTAGGGACTTACTTTTGGTGATACCACTATGGGCACTAATTGCCTTAGCTGGTGATTTTGTCCCTGTGAATCACCCCTTAGTTGATGCTTATATGAAGCTTACTGAGGAAGCCATCTATAAGTACTATGATAACAAGGGTACTGACGCTTATAAGAAGTTCAGATAGAATTTGACTTATAATGAAAGAACTGCTTTGAGGCAACTTCAAGACAATGATCTGATTATTATAAGACCAGCCGGATAAGGGTGGCCTTATTGTTGTCATGGACAAAATACAATATTTACAGTCTATGAAGGCTATGTTAGAAGATGGGAAGTATTATAGTAGGATTGCTGTCAAAGATGTACATCAGATCATTAACTCTATTTCTAATACTTTGAATGCTGTCTTTAAATGAGGCCTTATTACTAAGGATACCTATGGTTACCTTACTGTGACAAACCCCCTGATTCCATTAATACAGGGATTGGCAAAGGTGCATAAGGACCCTCTTGATCCACCAATGAGACCCATAGTAGTGGGTGGAGAATGGATCATGGAGCCTTTATCAGTGTATGTTGAGAAACATCTTAGACCAGTTATTAGTCGGAACAGAACAGTCCTTAGAGACTCTAAACAGCTTCTTATAGATTTCTATGAATGTACTAGGGAAGTCTGTGACTTGGAAAGAGTGTTTTTTTGTCACATTGGATATACAGTCCCTCTTTACGGTGATTCCCAATGATTTGGGAATACAGTATGTACAGAAATACCTTATGGCCCACAGTGAACTTACTTTGGTTCAGATAGATCTTGTATGCCATTTTTTTGGAAATGATTTTGGAGAACAACCTTTTCACTTTTAATGGTGAAATGTATATTCAAAGGCGTGGTGTTGCCATGGGTACCTCATGTGCCAACAGTTACGCTAATATGTTTTTGGCACATTGGGAAAACACTGTACTTTTTGAAAAAGAGGGGTTTAAGGCACGTCTTATTTTATCGACGTTTCGTCGATGATCTTTTCCTGTTATGGAAAGGAAGTCCAGATGAACTTGCTGTATTCCATCAGATGATGAATGGTTTGAGTGACTGTCTGAAATTTACTATTTGTTGGTCGTATACACAAACTGAGTATTTAGATCTGTATGTAGAGAAATTAGACAATGGTCTTATTAATACTGGTGTTTTTCGTAAGGCTTGTCATAGGAATTCACTTTTAGCCAGGTCCAGTATGCTCCCTAGATACATCTTCCGGAATTTGATAAAAGGCCAGGGGATGAGGGCATCTAGGCTGAATCCTTTAGATGATTGTTTCCAAGATGAAATTGTCAGTTTGGAATGAAGACTGTTAAGGAGAGGTTATACAAAAAGTGAGATTACTGAAAACCTGTCTGAACTTAATGTACTATGAGCGGGTGTTGCAGTCCCGTACTTTGGTCCAACTGAGGCAATTAGTGCCCATAGTGGTATCACCAACAGTAAGCCCCTAAGGGTTCCTCTTTTTTACACTGTTGACAATAAGGATTTGAATGAAATTTTTAGTAGAAATTGGCCTATCCTGCAAGTGGATACATGTATTAATGAAATAGTGGGTGAGAAACCGTGTTTCCTGTCCAAGAACCGAAAAAATTTGAAGAGACTTCTCTGTTACGAGAGAGGTTCCAATGTCTTGAGAAAAGAGATGGGATGTACCCTTCCTTGTGGGAGATGTAATTTTTGTTCCTTAATTAACAGTTCTAGTATTTTTTACCACCCAGATCTTCAGAAGGAATTTATCCTCCATACTGATGCAACATGTATGACATCAACAAATGTGATATACCTAGCTGAGTGTTAAGTCTGCCACTCTTATTATGTTGGCAAGACTAATAGAGTTTTTCGTGACAGGATGAGAGAACATGTTTATAACATCAAAAAGAAATCTGAACATAATGCACTATCCAAACATATCATGCAATGTGGGGACAACCATGGCTTTAATTTCAGAGTCCTTGAGGTCATTGCCCCGAGTATCAGGGAAGGTGATATTAGGGACCACGCTGAGTATAGGGAAACCAAGTGGATTATTACCCTTAGAGCAGATGGGGGGAGGGGGCTAAATGAGAGGGCTTCGATAAAACCTCTATTGAGAAAAACGGAGGATTCAGAAATGAATTATTGAATCACTGTTTTTATTTGTGGTTTTTCATACATTTTTTTATCATACATTTTTTATCACATATATATTTTATATTTTTTATTTTCATATGCAATTGTATTGTCCATATGTTTATGTACATTGATGCACTTTATAGAAATGCAGTATGAACTTTTTATTTAAATGGGTTTGACATACTGTTTCTTCTTTAAGGGGATGGATGATTTAATTGGTGTATCCATGTGGTTGGTCAATGTGATTTTTGAATTTTTATAAATGGATCATTATTTTATTTTGTGTTATGTGGTCTGAAGAAGCTTGTTACCGAAAGTGCTTACTGTTCCATGGTCATTTAATAAAAGACTTTTATGTACAAGAATTTTAAGGAGTTTCCTGGCTGCTTCATTGTGAACATTTGCACAGTTTTTATTTTTATCAATTCTCTCAGCAATGAAGCATTTGTCTTGTGGATTATCTGCTGCTTTGTTTTATTACCATTTGTATTAATATTAATATTACACAGTAAAATTACACACCCTTTATTAAGGGCCTTAAAGTAGCTGATAAGGGGTTCTGGTGGCAGTGGTAACAATCTTATAGCCTTGGTAAAGGGGGGGGCATAGCTAGTAAACCTGTGCCAGCCTTTCCCAGGTAAGGGTGTGTGTGTGTGTGTGTGTGTGTGTGTCTGTGTGTGTGAGCACAAATTAAAATCTCAAAGAGTGTGTGTGGGTTTGTCAACTACTTAGGCAGGGACACGAAACACTGGTTGGACAGACAGAGTGTTGGAGGACTTGGCTTGGAACTCTGGCTAAGGACTCAACTCTATAGCTGTGCCAGTGGGGAGTCTTATTGGGGATCTGGAGAAAGCAAGAGGAACCAGCCCAGATTGACTGTGGTCTCTGTGTGCTCTTGAGGGAAATTGCACTTGATGCAGAGAGCTGGATCTGGAAATACTGTGTGTGTTTATACTTGTCATCCTCCCATTGAATGTTCCTCCACTGTTGCCAGTGGTGAGGATTGAGGCTCCTTGATTACTAGTCCAGTGGTGGGTCATCACAATGACAATATAGTTGTATTTATGAGCCATCCTGATGAAGGTGGCAGGCATGCTCACAGTATAATGACAGTCTCCCTCAAATCACAACATGTTAGTAAATCTACAGATATAGTGACACTGCATCACAAAGTCAAATACAGGATGACATTCCACTCATGCTTGAACACCAGCAGCAAACATGTACTTCTACACCAGTATCTCCACAGGCATAAAAACAGTGTTAGGATGAAGGCAGGCAATCTGAGCCACATTGCCCACAGTGACAACATTACAAAGAGGTGTCACACACACAAATTACTTTGGAAAACCTCAAGGAACGCAAATCGTTGGCAGCACAACATGAAATATGCCAAGACACAGGGCTCAAACCAGTGCAACAGAGAGTCAGCTAGAAATTACATCATATACACTGAATAATCACCAAACCACAAAGAAACAACAAAACTGGCTTCAACGTAGGAACCACAGATACCAACGGATGTATTTCAGCAAGCCAGTTTTGGTGTTTTTTATTGTCAGCTAGAAATGGTTAGAGTCCTATAGGGTAAACATGAAAACTTCAAAACACTACTTTGAATTGGGAAAAAGAGGGGATAATGCCATAGTTCCACTGATGTGTAGCATGGTGGCACACTAGACATCAGTTGCAGCCTCCATTTGTACACTGGTTTGGACATATAAGAGTCAAGCTGGACTCGGTGTAACCAGGGAAGGAGATGAAATACAGTCCAGACATGTGGGGGAAGATCACACAATACTATCACTGGCTCACATAATATCAGCACTCACAACACATTCACAGGTCATACCTACAGTCATCTACACCTATAAAAACATTCTGTTTCAGGTCAAGGTCATGCTCACAAAGCATGGTCGGTTCACTGACAGGAAGATCACCTTCCCCCTCTAGATCACACCACTGGACTAACTCACCTTACCGTTCCCATAATGGCCCATCCTCCTCCACATCTGCTGCACCTTCATCAGGCCTACCAATAGGAGATGCATATGAATTTTGAAATAGAGAGTCCGCGATTTAACATTCTTTATAAGTATGTTCGCCCTCGTGACCAAACCATGCCAACCGTGGGTAAATCCAGCATGAACCACACCCAGGCGTGGGTTATTGCTATAGTATCACATGCCTGTTTATAGCACAAATGTATTCTGTGTCTTGAGGTACAAAATCTAAACCTACAGTCTAGTTAAACCACGTACATCTTTAATAGTAAGATAACCCCTTTTTTTCATTGGAGTATACACAATTATGCCATCTGAAGTGGAATGAAGAACACTAAACTCCATGCTTTAGGTTCAACCATACAAACAATCCAAGTTATTTCATAAATGTGGGCTTCTCAGGACCAGCTAGGTAAGAAATTAATCAATTACTGAAATGAACTGTTGTGCAGTGAACATAAGAGAACTTAACATTACTTCTGGATGTTTAACCCATCTGAAGTCCAAGGAATAATGAAAGGTGGAAGCCTGCATGTAAGAGAAAAATATGTGTGTGTGTGTGTGTGTGTGTGTGTGTGTGTGTGTGTGTGTGTGTGTGTGTGTGTGTGTGTGTGTGTGACAGAGTATGTGTGACTGTAAATGCTACCTCTATTACAAAGACAGCTACAACAGCTATGTAAAAACAGGTGGACTTCACAGCAGCAACACAGAGATGGAACACAGCCACCTCATGATACATCAATGTCTGTTTTGCAGCCCCCATCTCTAATAGAAAACAAAGTTTTACATCAGTTCAAAAATATATCCTGGAATTATTTAGATTCTTCTAGCAAAAGGAAGATCGGTTCAAATTAACATGTCTTCTGTAATTTCCAGCATACATATTGCTCATTTAGCTTTAAAAAAAGCAAGTTCCTGTCTACAGCAATTCAGAATCCAAAAACTCAGTGAGGCTTATCAAAATTCGCATTCATATGAAAAATTGTAACAGCATTAAAAAACAGACATATAGCTGAAGCAAATAACATCTTAAATATGTGCTCAGGGACTGTTCATTTAATGCCTTCTTTTGTAGCACCAAGTCAAACTATCAGCAAATATTGCCTAATCTTTCTGCTATAAACAGACGCAAACATGTCAGGTTTAAAAAGACAGTAAGTGCAGAAATTACATGAAAGCAAATTAATACCCCCCCAGTATGAAGCATGCAGGTACACATCTTACCTGCTAGGGACAGCTGCTCACCATCAGCTGCTGAAATGGAATGGGAAAAATGCTTAGTGGCTGAACAACAAAGCAAGACTAAATTTAAGTTTAATTATATACATAGAGCTGTTGATGTAACGTCTCCCACTGTAACACCCAAGTAATGACAACATTTTTAAACAATATAATACTGAACATAAAAATTAGTAGACATACTGAAAAGCTTTTAATATTTCTCTGACAGTGTGTTTAACGATGACCATGGAATACAGTCCTATGCAATTCACCAAGTGAAAAAAAAAATCCCTTTCGCTCCAAAATTTCCTTTACCTTGGTTTAAGAAATCTATAGAAGTGATGAACTCTAGTACAGTAAACTCTCGGTTAACCAGCACCTGTGGGGACTAGTAGATGCCAGATAACTGTATTTTCTGGTTGCTTGAGAGTTACTATTAAGAATAGGCCTGTCTAATACTGTACCCTATACTATTTGTTTGGTTTGACTTGTTCTTAGGTTGGGGAAAGAGGGAATTTATTCCTATCTTCTTTTTTAAAACTCAAACTCTAAAAATGTAAGGTATGTTTCAATGGGGTGGGGTGGGTGGGACAGGAAGTGCAGCACATGAAAATTGTACTGTATTTCTTTGATTTTTTTTTCTGGTTGCTTGAGAGTTGTAGTGGCTTGAGTTACGGTTAACTGAGAGTTTACTGTATTTAACAAATAAATGTTCAAACAAAGAAATTATAAACTAAAGAATTTATTTTGTGATTTATAACATTCCCAGAAACAAACAAAACTATGCTATTTTTTTCCAAAGGCATTTACCTTGATGGTTTGATAATGTAGACAAGGATGAGTGTTATGCACTAAATTTGAAATAAACTTTATGCAGAATTATACAAAGTAATTTTCAACAAGTATTTTGAGACATTTGTATGCTGGGTAACACAATGCCAAACACAGGTCATGACTGCTGACAAATGGTGTTTGATACTTTAGTTAGGATCTTGGCTGGGGTGCTTTCTATGAAGTCTACATATCCTCCCTGAGTCTGTGTGTCCTTTTGCTGGGTGCTCCAGTTTCTTCCCACATCCCAAAGATATCGAATAAGTCATCTCTTCTGTCACTGTCCATTCCTGCTTTTCCACTATATGTTATCTGCAAATTTTAACCCATTTACCTCTGTACTACATCACAAATACCTACCACACTGTACTCCACTTTTATTAAAAACAATGCTATTTTCTTTGGACTTTTTTATCTGAACTCATATTCGTGATATGAATGTGTACATTTTTTTGCTGTGCACATAAGACTTAAACTTTTATTTGTATTGCTGAATTACATGTAGGACTTGCAGCTCTTCTCCCCAGGCATCCTCTGAAAACAGGCCTTCCATGGCCCATCCTGACTTTCCTGGTAAACTGATGCAAATAAATAAATAAATAAAATAAAACTACTCAAAGGCAGTCATAATCCTTGTGCACTTGTGTACTGTGAAACTGGCATCTTATCCAGGATTTGATTCGCTGCTTTGAGCCTACTGAATGCAAGGATAGCCCCTGATCCCCCAGCATTTCTAAACTGAATTGGGCAGGAAATGGAAAATATTTATAAAATGGGATACAATAAATATGTAAATTATAGCCTAATAGACAAGCTAATCTACATTAAAATTGTTTCAAAAATACAAACTTCTGAGTATTAAGTGAACAACACACACACAAAATCTCCTTTTTTTGCATTTTATAAATGAACACATCTAAACATGTAAAACATCCAGAG
The DNA here is from genome assembly GCF_019279795.1 of Protopterus annectens. NCBI lineage: Eukaryota > Metazoa > Chordata > Ceratodontiformes > Protopteridae > Protopterus > Protopterus annectens. Next base: position 779,260,399 of record NC_056730.1, read on the forward strand.
TGAGTAATAATAGTTCTATGATTATTTTCCAGATAAATTTGTTCATTAACTACAAAAGGTATAAGCACTATTTTTCATTAGTCTAGTATTAAGGAATGCCAAGTAGCTATTAATATAACTTGAAATATATCCTGCCGTAGTGGGTATGGGCAGTAACGCTAACGGTAACAGTGTAATTTTGTTACTCTTCTACCTAGAGTTAAGTTACTCATTTTAATGTCACTTTCCATTAAAATCTATACAAACTGGCAAGACTAACAATTTAGAATTACAAATTCTAACCTCCAATAATCCACTACTAGAAATATGAGGCATCCAGCTGTAGGACTCGCTGAATCAGATCGATAGGTGGCCGACCTGCCAAATGACCAGCCTGTAGTATTCCTACAGAGTAAAATAGACAGGATGGCTAAAAAAAAAAACAAACAGGATACCTGAAGTACATAACAGAACGTCCAGGAACACAGAGAATAAACAAATCTTAATGGCCATATCTGCCTGTATTAAGTCAGCAGTCACAACCCAAACAGCCCAACTACAAGAAACCCAGGCTATAATCCAGAAATATCACACTGCCTTAACAAGTCTTCAGGCTACACCAGATGACAAAGAAGGATTAATCTTCGGTTATTATGGTTGAATGAAGGCTTAGAGGGCAAAGACATGGTGGAATACTAACAGAAGTACCAAAGTGAATTCAGCTCATTTACTAAAACGAATACCAAAATGGATTCAGCTCAGATACTAACACAAGTACAAAAATTAATTCAGCTCATATAATGACACAGGTACGAAAAAGAATTCAGCTCAGATAGTAAACACAGGTACCAGAATAAATTCAGCTCAGATACTAACACAGGTAGCAAAATAAATTCAACTCAGATAATGACACAGGTAACAAAATTAATTTAGCTCAGATACCGACACGGGTACCAAAAGGAATTAAGCTCAAATACTAATAACAGGTACCAAAATGAATTCAGCTCAGATAATGACACAGGTACCAAAATGAATTCTGCTCAGATAGTAACACAAGTAGCAAAATGAGTTCAGCTCAGATACTGACACTGGCACCAAAATGGATTCAGCTCAGTTACTAACAGAAAAGGTTTACTGATGTATACAACCACTTCCACATTTCCAAGAAATGGCAGAGAAGTGCAGAATCTGAGACACTGAACATTGTACTACAAAGATGCCTGGACATCTTAGTTATAACATCCAGCAGTTTGTACAAGATTAATTGGGAAGAAATGCAGCACAGCTTCCTTTCCACAGATGAAACCCAAGCAATTCTCTACAGACAGCTGTGGATGTTCATAATACAACCCAAGCACGTCTCCAGAGAACAAGGACAGCTGTGGATGTTCATAATACAGCCCAAGCACTTCTCCAGGGAACAAAGATGGCTGTGGATGTTCATAATATGGCCGAAGCACGTCTCCAGAGAACAAGGATGGCTGTGGATGTTCATAATACAGCCCAAGCACTTCTCCAGAGAACAAGGATGGCTGTGGATGTTCATAATACGGCCCATGCACTTCTCCAGGGAACAAAGACGGCTGTGGATGTTCATAATATGGCCGAAGCATGTCTCCAGAGAACAAGGATGGCTGTTGCTGTTCATAATACAGCCCAAGTACTTCTCCAGAGAACAAGGACGGATGTGGATGTTCATAATACAGCCCAAGCACTTCTCCAGGGAACAACGATGGCTGTGGATGTTCATAATACGGCCCAAGCACTTCTCCAGGGAACAAAGACGGCTGTATATGTTCATAATATGGCCGAAGCACGTCTCCAGAGAACAAGGACAGCTGTGGATGTTCATAATATGGCCCAAGCACTTCTCCAGAGAACAAGGATGGCTGTGGATGTTCATAGTACAGCCCATGCACTTCTCCAGGGAACAAAGACGGCTGTGGATGTTCATAATATGGCTGAAGCACGTCTCCAGAGAACAAGGATGGCTGTGGATGCTCATAATACAGCCCAAACACTTCTCCAGAGAACAAGGACGGCTGTGGATGTTCATAATACGGCCCAAGTACTTCTCCAGAGAAGAAGGATGGCTGTGGATGTTCATAATATGGCCCAAGTAATTCTCCAGAGAACAAGGACGGCTGTGGATGTTCATAATACAGTCCAAGTACTTCTCCAGAGAAGGACAGCTGTGGATGTTCATAATATGGCCCAAGCACTTCTTCAGGGAACAAGGATGGCTGTGCATGTTCATAATACAGCCCAAGCACTTCTCCAGGGAACAAGGATGGCTGTGGATGTTCATAATACGGCCCAAGCACTTCTCCAGGGAAGAAAGACGGATGTGTATGTTCATAATATGGCTGAAGCACGTCTCCAGAGAACAAGGACAGCTGTGGATGTTCATAATATGGCCCAAGCACTTCTCCAGGGAACAAGGATGGCTGTGGATGTTCATAATATGGCCCAAGAACTTCTTCAGTGAAAAGAGATGGTTGTGGATGTTCATAATATGGCCATGTAAAACACACAGATGTTGAAAGCTACAGCACCAAGATAATGAACGCAGTTCAACTGCACCAAGCTCCCCACAAGACCAGGCAAGTTCATTGCTATTTCAAATCCAATAAATATGACAGCATCAGAATTCATAATAAATGGGGCATTATAAATGGCAAACTGAGAATCCAGGAAATACTACATCACATGGGTCCCATTGTCAGTTATTTGGTTTCCCAACCATGAACAAATTTGAAATACTGGAAGTGCTGAGGAAGCAGTCATGGACACTAAACCATTGCCACTGGGAGAAGATCAAGCCTGTGTAACTACAATAAGGGAAACCGCAGGAGAAGTTGACACATTACTTCTTTACCAACCCCCAAATGAAGAATATACATTAAACAGATAAAACAAGAGTAGCTACCAGTGAGGAATCTGAAATTAAGTCTCTTGATGGGTCATACTGATCAGTAAAGTCTGAATATAAAATCCCTAGTGCCCTGTTAACTTGTTTGAAAGGCATTAGTGGGTGGCAAAAGGCATTATAGAACTGAGACACAAAGATCCTGTTTACAGTTGATCTTTCCTTCTTAATGCTACTCGGCCTAATGTGATGTGCATACCTGATGAGCAATGTGTAATCTGACAGTTTCATTTGTTGTGACATCTTCCGTTTAGTAGCAGAGGTTTTCACAGGTCTGGCTATCTTTGAATGTAACAAGGATAAATTCAAAAGTTAAAAGGAATACTTAAAAGAGTAGAATTTCTGGGATGATTATTATCTAATATAATTATACTGCAGGAAATTTAAATTACCAACACCAAGTAAATTGCCTTAAAATTATTTATGGGACACAATATGGTACAGTCTAGTAATATCCATTGAAATAAAGGTGGCCATTCTAATAAGTAAGAAGCTAGATTGGGATGCAACTGAAAGTGAACACCAGAAAGTGCACGCAGAACAGATTTACAAAGATTTAGCAAGAAGTGGTTGTGAAGGGCAGAAACTGAGAATAAGCAAACCTTATGCTATAATAGTGCCCTGCTATCTTATTTAAAATATGCAGCATTTCTTGAGATTACATGGGAAGCAGAGTGGTGCAGCTTTCTTTTCTCAGACGAAGCCCCTGCTGTGTACAATTTAGTACGGGAGAGAGGAAATGAGATGAGCAAATTAATATGTTTGAAACATTAACAACCTTTCCTTTTTCAGATCTATCTTTAGCAAAGTAAGAATATTCAGTGGTAAGACAGCTCCTTTAGTAGTGAGTCTCTCAGGGGGTGCGAGGGGGGGGGGGTAACCCAATTATTAATTCAACAACACATAGGTTTTATCCCAAACTAGACAAGAATGTGAAAGTTCAAATATTTAGCACTTTTAGTCAAAAGTGAGGTTTGATGGATCTTTAAAGGGTACTCCACTCAGAGTTGACAGACGACATCATCAATTCCCTGGAGTGTCACATTGTAGGATAGATTTCTGGTTTATCACTAGTATTCTGCTATCTGCAAAATTTAATGTGCAAGCTGTGGGCCTGGACTGATCTCTGTGGGATCCTAAGAGCAATAAATAGTTATAGAGCTATACAGCAAAAAACCCAACAACAAAGTCCTGATTCTTTGATTCTATAAGACAAAGACATAATAAATCATCTACAGAGGAAATGTGCTGGGGAAGTAACGGAGACCAGAGCAACACACCCTAGTAAAGAAGATCCCAATCCCAGACCTGACAGATGGATGAATGGACTACTAGTCTGTACAAGGTGCTACAGCAGTCAGTAAGGTTCTCTCTACTACTGCTGTTCTTTAGATAAATGGCAGCCATGAGATACTCCCCAATATCCTTGAAAGAGCTAAGAGTTGTTATACTCTCGAAACAAGGAAAGGATAGGTAAAACACAGACTGATATCAACTGATATGGCTGCTAAACATAGATGCAAAAAAATGTATTAGTTACCAAACAGCAGGTTCCAGGGGCGGCTCGTGGCATCGGACTGCCGGTCTGCAGCCCCCTCAACTAAAAAGAATAAAGTGTCAAGAACTTTAAGAAATGTTTTAAAAAAAAAAATTACCTAATACCTTATTTTTTTTAATAAACAAACTTCCGAGTCCGCGACTCGGAAGTATGCGCATGCGCAGTGTGCACTTTAACCGCCTCGGGCTGCGGCGGTTTTAAACTTTTTTTTTTTTGTTTGTTTTGATTGCAGCCTGTAGAGGTAATGAAGGCATCATTGTGATGCCTAGAAGTCTATGCGGTTCCAAACCGCATAGAATTAGAAGGGGCTCGGACTGCGACGTCTGCAGGCACGTCATGACGTGCTTGCTAAGTTGCTGGGCTAAATGCTGCTGATTGGTTGTCGCTCTCTTCCCGGGCTTTATGTGCTGGGAAAAGAGCGACAATCAAACAGTAAGTCAGTTATGGATTGATTCGTGACTGAGTCAGTCACATGGGAAGGATTTACCGAACCTGGATTTATTTATCATTTTAATTTGCCATTGGATTTTTATTTATTTATTTATTTTTTTGGGTGGCCTATATTTTGTCAGAAGAACAGAGAACTGAAGAAAGAAGTAGTAGAAGAAAGAAGAAAGAAGTTAGAAGAAGAAGAACAGAGTGAAGGTGCAGAAGTATACCAGGTAAGTAGGAGGTGATTATAGCCACTCGGGCCAGTCATTCAGAGGGAGGTGGGTGAATGAGAGGCACTGACCATCTTCAGATAGTCATCCTGGCAAAGGCAAAAGGGGCTCAAAAAATAATCAGTTTAAAGCCACTGGTACAATTTTTGCTGAACTGATTACAATGTTTTTTGCTCATTGTGTACTGACATTCATTTGATATCTGCCTTGCATTTCTTTTTTTTTATTCTGTGTACTACTTTTGGATCTATATTCTGGAAGGCTCATATGTGAAAAATATATTTAGTAGAATGGTGGCATGAAAATAGGGACTGGTTGCCAGAGTAAACTAAATTAATGTGGTGATATATCTGGAGAAGTTGGTCAGCTTAATTATGAGCCAGTAAAGAAAAAGTTGAAGCCAGGCACTATCCCAAATGCCTTGACCATGCCCAGAAGAATATCATTTCCAATACTCTTTAAAGTAGAGGCCAAACTTAAATGTATGCAGGCAGCTGATGAGATGGAAAGTGTAACTGAGCCTGTGCTGAGGATACTATTTATAAAAAAGAGACGATATGAAAACATGTCAGTTTAAAAAGTTAAATGATGCAGTTATCAGGGAAAGGTACATTTTACCTACACTTGAGGATATTGCACCTAAACTGGTTGGTGCCAGAATTTAGAGACTTCAGATGAGTTTTGGCAGATACCCCTAGAGAGGTATAGTCAAAGCTAATAATAACCTTTATTACTCTGCTTGGAACAACCTTTTATTATAGCAATTTTCTAATTTTATAAGATGACTATTTGAAATTTGTCCTTATTTTTGGGACTGTATTACCCTGTTATTGGCTTTGTCCAGGTTTTTTGTGCCAAGGTTGACAGCTATGGCAAGAACTGAATTTACTGAATATGTTTGAGGGCTGTATTCCCTCATTACTGGGTTTGTCCAGGTGTTTTGTGCTAAGAGGTTGACAGCTATGGTGAGAACTGAATTCATTAAATGATGGCCATTTAAGTTTCAGTCTTCCTCTATTTCACAAAGCAGCTGATCTGGCATAGTGGTATGTTGCTCTGACTGTTTTGCACAGTGACCTTGGCAGTAAAATGTATGGTGGTAACACAGCATTTTACTCTAGCAGCTTTCCAAGATTATACAAGCAATGTTTAATGTGTCCCTGGTTTTTGCCCTTTTGACCCACCCCAATAAATTTGGCTTTTTCCAGATTTCTTGTGCTGCAAAGTTGAGATGCAGTTGAGTATTGAGTAGATTCTACAAGGAGCTGAGAGCTGCAGGGGAAGAGAAGTTTAGTGCTGATTATGGTAAGTCAGCTCGCATTGCTAATAGCACAACAGGTTGTGTACTTTCTTTTGATGCAGAAGGTTGTTGGTTCTACTCCCATAAGGGGTGAATGCTGCCGTACTTAAGATACTAACTATGAGACTGTTATCAGTTTGCCATCCATTTCCTATTGCAATATTACTAGCTTATTTTTAATGTAATTTAGGCAATTTATTCCTCAGGGGCATCAGACACTTTATTTTTTGATGAAACCATGAAATATAAAGGTGATTGCTAGCAGCAACCTCTTCATTACAGATTTATTTAACATGGAATTATTTAGATGACTTTTTTACTACTTCAGAGATTGTGCATATTTACTGATAATGGCGGACTGTAGAATTGTGCATATTTACTGATAATAGTGGACTGTAGAAGTCTGAGTAGACTTTTATGATGGAAATGTTTTGAATTGGGTAGTTTTATCATTGGTGCATGCATTTTGTTTAATTGCTTACTGGAAAAATGTTCAAAACAAATTTAAAACGCCCTCTAACAACTGTACTGTATTGTACAAGGAATATAATTTAGTACAGTGAGGAAGGTGTATCAAAGAGCACATGTATGTTTCATATGCAATGGGCCTATGATTTGAAAACAGCCCAAAATTAATCTTTATCTGCCACTGGCAAAATATATTTTCTTTGAATGTGGGTTTCAATGCTGTTTCAATGAATATGAGTTTCAAGGGCAGAGAAGTTTTAATGCTAAGTCTGTTTTCATTGTGAGACTGCATTGCTTTGTTTAGCAGATGTCTTAGTGTTTGTGCTGTAAAATACAAAATAAAACTTTTAAATGAAGTCCAACTCATCATAGAAGTAAAGCAGTATGCACATTAGTTGTTGTGTCTTTCGGCTTTTCCCGGTTAGTAAATGGAGTGAAATAGCCAAGTAATGGATCATTGGAATGGCTGCAGAGGCTCCATTCAACCATGATTTTGTGACGGGGGAAGGGCAGCAAACTCAGACAGGCCCAGCTGAACTATACCTCCCTACTGTCCAGATTTTCAAAGAATGAATAGATTTTTGCTTCTTATTTTTGGTTTGTTCTTCTTAAAATTTGTAGTTTTCTGGCAAATCATTTAGGAATTAAGTCACTAAATAATGATACACTGAGTTTCAGACTTCATAACCTTCAGAAAAATGCATGCTAAAGTAAGACCTGTTATTCTATCAACTGTCTCAATTTATACAAGAGCAATTTTTAGTACTGTTTATATGTTCCCCCAATATATTTGGCCTTGTTTAGATTTACTGCATTAACAGGTTGAGAGGTACATGCAAATAAATTGCTTTATAGAATTAGGCATAGCCAACCTCTCAACTGTCCCCGATTTTTGGCTCAAAATGTTGCTCTTCCCCCTAATAATCCCTCTGCAAAATAGCAATTTTGGAAGAAAAGATGGAGGGTTTACAATTAAGGAATAACTGTAATAATCAAAGTTATAGATTACTTGAAATGCATGTAGATTCGTTTATTTTTTCAGCTGCTCAAGTTAGCAGTACTAATATTAAAGTGTCCCTTCTTTGACAGGTTCCCAGCTGTATTGTGTGGCTATTTTATATTTTTGCATCACATTTTTGGTCCATTTTTCATAAAATTGTATTTTTTGTGACAAATCATTAAATATTGAAGTTAGAAAATAATGACAGACATTTGAGTTTCAGACTTTATACCCTTCAGAAAATTCATACTAATGCAAGACCTATTCTATTATCTTTCTAAGTTTATTAGAGCAATATTTAAAAATTGTCCTTATTTTTGTGCCTTTGTCCCACTTCTGTGTATAGCTTTGTCCAGATTTCTTGCTCTGAGGTTGAGAGGTATGACAAATGTGTCAGGGCCATCACAGTCAGCCAGAGACATTTCAAATTGTGACATACTTGTTGCACCCCACTCCCCCATGTAGTGACTCTGGATGTGTCCAAGTAAGGCAAGGAGTAGTTATGCAGTGTAAATGTGCAGTGTGTCCCCCCATCCAAGGTAGACACAAGTACTACAGTGGCTTTTCATCTGTCCTTGATTTTGCAGAATGGTCTGGTTTCTGTCATATTTTTGTACTGTTGATTTATGCTTATTACTCAGAAAGTGCCTGTTGCTCTGTGTTTAAGTAGCAGTTAATGACCATAAGGTAAGCTTGTCTGACATCGTAAGATGCAAGTAAGCTTTAATAAGCATACTGTTAAAGAATTGCCAACACTGAAAGCCTTTCTGTTGTTGCCATGCAGAGAATACTTAACTAGATAATGTATAAGCCTTGGGTATTGAAGGACAGGATTACATTCTTTTAAAAAGCTCACACTTGTTGGAGACGTCCAGTCATCTCTACAGGCTTTACCCGTAAACTAAACAGAATGCCAATCATGTGTGGTCCATAACCTGTGCAGTAATCCTTTAAGCAATGTATCTTGAGCTTGTTTCTTTGCCTTTCATTTTTTACTTTGATCATGTTTTCCCCATGAAACAAGTAGATAGCTGTCAGGCAGCAGGTCTTTTTTGGATAAGAAACATTTTTACAAGTGGGGGCATCACAGAGATTTCTACTTTCAGCATGTTACTTGGTACTTTAATAACGCTGAATATAAATTATAATTAGAACTGCAGTGCAAGGAGAAGTGGTTTGAGTTGAGTGCTGCTTGTTTTTCTTATACTTGATTTTGACTGGCATTCCAGTAATGTATTTAAAAAGTAATTTATTTTTCATGCCTCACAACCTTTTGTTTCCATCTAGATATTAAGTAAGCTGTTGTGCAGCCAATGTATTTCAATATTTTTATTCTTCTACACTTATTTTTGTCTTGATTGGACTCTCATAATGATGGTTTGGCACCCAGGGCAGCGTATTTAATTAAAGTTAGTTTTTGTGGTTTTGAGCATAGCTCCTCCCCTTTCTAGTTGGCCACACCCCTTCCCCTTCACCCCACCCATTCAGCTGTCTCTTGCAGCCCCCCTTTGATTTGAAGTCACCAGCCGCCACTGACAGGTTCTCTTACCAAAGATAATGCATCATGCTGAGACTTCTTCTAAAGAACCAGTGTAGTACTAACCACTTAAGGGTTATTATCTTTTACCCAAAAGCTTATTTTTCAGTTTGGTAGGGCTGTTTGTGATCATTGTGCCTAAACAGATGGCTTTTAAGAGCAGTTAATGCCTTGTATGAAGATCCATCTGCAACTGTGTTGTCTGGCTTAATTATTTCCTCTCCATTTAAACTCTAGGAGGGCAAAAAGCACAGGCTGCCCCCTAATACCCTTCCTTTTCTTGTTGCAATACAGCCACTAGCCTAGGCTGTACAGAAATCCCACTTTAACAGGCCTGATGTTTGAAATCATTGAACCAGAAGTATTACTGTTTGCAGATAACTACATTATACTCTCTGAGATTCCCAGAAAAGACAGAATCCACACTGAAACTACTGCAGAAAATTGCTACAATGGATTGAGACTCAAAGTAAACAGATCCAAACCTGTAATGCTTTTCCATTTAACTGCAGTAAGTCCCGGCCAAATATAAAGTATTGTATCTATAACTGTCTTTACTCCCAGGTTGTGACTTAAATAGGCCCAATAGGATCAATCCTTTACCCCAGTAAACAAAATCAAAAATATAAAAAGTACTTAAGAGTATTACTCTGACCATGTTTTCCTGTCATCCTAAACAAGATCTGTGGGAAGTTATGCAATCAAATGTATCTAGAAGTACAAACTTGGAAGACATTATCTTTACTGTGTAAAATCAATGGGGTAAAGATGTTAGATAGCTTTTTTTTTGAGGCACATATCTACCACTATCTTGTCTTGTTCTCCTGAAGGCAATTTTTGAATAGAGTCAATGGAGGAACTTGCAGAAGCAATATCACCACCAAAATAGAGGTGGGCATAATGTATTGCATCACTGGTACACAGATATGGGCTATTGTTGAGCAGGAGAGAGCCTCTGTCCAACCATCCTGCATCCTTACCCTATAACAGTCATGGGCAGCATGGCCTGGCAAGCCACAACAGATAGCAGTTACACAATGTGTCTCATGGAGATGCCTATGGAGAAAATATTTGTGATACCAGCAGTATTGTGTGCTCCCTCTCTCTATACTTCCTGTCACTGTGTTGTTGGTACACATCATCTTATAAGCCAGAGAGCACATTCACATATACACTTGCCATCTGTCCCTCTATGTAGGGCAGTCCTTGTTTGGGCAGTTTCATTCTGTCAAAAAAACATAAATATTAAATGTCCTTAAATTTAAGACCAAAAAAAAAGTTTCCCAAGCTTCATCTAATAGCTGCAAAAAAAAAAAAAAAAAAAAAAGGTATGTCTTAGCATAATGTTCCATCTGTGTTGTTGGTCTTCATTCATTCATCACGTCTGTTTGGAACCAATCCTCTGTTCCGACTATGCCGTTTACCAAGCCCTCACCAGCCAGAAAACTTTTGAGCTAACCTTTACCCATAGTACCCTTCTCCATATTACCTCAGATCGAGTTTGCCCAGAAAACAGGACAGTTTATAGAAAGGAAAGTAGAGGTTCCCCTCTATGCAAGTACCTTACTTGGAGTTTAAGGACCATAACCAAACCTCCAAGAGCCCTCGGAGAGGGATGGAGGGGGGGGTCTGTAATGAATGAATGAAGATCACCAACACAGATGGAACAATATGTTAAGACATAACTTCTTTATCTGATGTTGTTAATCTTCATTCATTCCTTACATGTTGGACAGAGCCCTTAGCTGCCTGTTTCCTGGGAGGCCCTAAGGAAAAATATTCCTGAGTACCATTGAGCCGAAGGAAGCTCTACCCCTATAAATCATATCCAATTTATAATGCATAATAAATGTATGAGGAGAGGCCCATGTTGCAGCTGCGCAAATGTCATCCATGGAAGCTCCGGAATGGAAGGCTACAGAGGTTGAAACTGACCTTGTTGAGTGTGCTTTAATTCTTGCAGGAATAGCCATCTTATTTTCATGGTATATGTAGGTAATGCAATCTCTAAGCCATTTGGATAGGGTAACTTTAGCTACTGCTTTCCCCATCTTAGGACCAGAATAGGCAATAAATAATTGGTCAGATTTTCTAAAAGACTTTGTCTTGCCAAGATAAAAACTTAGTAGTCTGTGAACGTCAAGCAAATGCAAAGTATAGTCCATTTTATTAGAGAATTTTGGGAAGAATACAGGCAGGTCTATAGTTTGGTTAATAGCTAGATCAGAAAGCACTTTTGGGAGAAATGATGGGCTTGTTCATAAGGATACACTGTCCTTGTGAAAAATCAGATATGGATGCTTCATACTCAAAGCTTGTAATTCCGATATACATCTAGCAGACATAATAGTGATCATAAACAAGGCTTTCCAGGATAATAATTTCAGATCATATGTGGCTGCAGGTTCAAAGGGGGAACTGGTTAAAGATTGTAAGACCATTGCCAAGTCCCATAGGTTCAATTGGTTGTTTTTAAAGGGGGCTTGACATGCAGAACTCCCTTTAGTAAAGTTTTACACAGTCTGTGACAAATTAATGAATTATGAAGAAAGCCATTATGGTAGTTGGATATCGTAGACAGATGGACTCTAACAGAAGAAGCTGCAGCTCCAGACTCATGTTGAGTAGATAAATAGTCTAGAGATACTTGTGCCAAGAAAGGGTCAGTATCTCTATCCATGCACCAGAGAGAAAAGTGCTTCCATTTACTAAGGTAAAGCCTTCTGTTGGATGGTTTATGTGAAGCCAAAAGGATATGATGAACTGGAGAGGACAGGTCACTTTGCCTGGCAATCAGCGGAAGTGGAGAAACCAAGCTGTCAGCTTGAGACTGGATACATTTGGGTGAATCAAGCCTTGTGGATGTGTTACCAAGTCTGGGATTGGGTTCAGAACCCAAGGGTAACACATTAGATGAGGCCACAGAAACGGAAACTAAATTTTACGAGGCCAGTAAAGAGACATGAGGATCACTTTGCTTCTCAATCAAAGAGCCTTCTTCATGAATTGTGGTATCAAGGGTAGAGGAGGATAAGCATAGAGAAGACCCGTGGACCAATCGTGTAGGATAGCATCCCTCAGTGACTCCCACTGCAGGGGGGATTAGGGCAAAATAGCTGCTGCATTTGTGATCTGTTGGGGAGGCAAACAGATCGCAGCAAGGCTGACCCCAGCAACTGAAAATCTTTGCCGACACTCTCGGATTGAGGGACCACTCGTAAGGCAGGAGAATGCATCTGCTCAACTTGTCTGCAATCATGTTGGAATACCTGGGAATGTGCATTGTTACAAGAAAGCAATTGGAAGCTATCACCCATTGCCAGATTCTCATGACTTCCTGACATAAATGGTAAGATCTGGTCCCCCCCCTCCCATTTCTTTATGTACCAGACTACTGACATGTTGTCTGACTGAATGGCAATTGTTCCCAAAGGGAGGACAGAATGGAATGCTTGCAACGTGAAAAGCACTGCCCTCAGTTCCAGAACACTGATATGCAAATTGGCCTCTAGGGGCGACCAAGTTCCGTGGACTGTCTGTCCCTGATAATGCCCCCCCACCCGATCAGGGAAGCATCCGTGGTCACTATGGCTAAGGGTAGAGCAGGGGAGAACATGTGACTCCATAGGATTTGATCCGGCTTCAGCCACCAGAGAAGGTCTTGCTTGCAAAGACTGGTTATCCTGATTTCGTAAGACATAGGAAGATCTAAAGGGAACCATTGAGTTATTAACAACCATTGAAGGAGACTCATGTGAAGTCTCGCTAATGGGACCATCATGATGGAAGCTGCCGCAGATCCCAGAAGTTGTAGAATCACTCTTGCTGGAACCTTGGTGTGGTTCAGAATTGGTTGGAGTTGAAGTCTCTGTCTTTGTAATTTGCGGGAGGGAAGAAATACCCGACAGATCCGTGTGCCGAATTCCACCCCTATAAACTGCAGCCTTTGGGATGGTGTAAGTTTGCATTTGCTCTCGTTCACAGTAATGCCCAAGTGCATCAAAAGTCTCCGTGTTTGCTGTACAACAAACAACAGTTGATGCTTGGTTGGGGTGGTAAGGAGCCAATCATCCAAATATCGAAACACCTGGAATCCTTGCAGTCTCAAGTGAGCTGTCACCACTGTCATGCATTTGTTGAACACTCTGGGAGCTGTAAAGAGACCAAAGGGCAGTGCTCAGAATTGGTAATGATTGGCTCCCAGCCAGAAGTGGAGAAATCTTCTGGAGCATTTATCCATCTTTATGAGGTAATACGCATCCTGAAGATCTATAGAGCACATCCAATCGTCTTTTCCCAAAAAGGGAAGTATCGACTGTACCGTGAACATCTGGAACTTTACTTGTTTGACAAATTTGTTTAGGTTGCTGATGTCTAAAATGGGCCGCCAGTCCCCTGTTTGTTTTGGCACTAAAAGGAATCTTGAGTAAAACCCGGATTTTTGTTGGTCTGGGGGTACTACTTGGATGACTCTTATGAAGCAGCTTTTGAATTTCTATTGCTGAAAATTCCCTTTGACTGGGTGGAACATCAGGAATATACCTAGTTGGCTTTGGTTTTGAAATGAAGGGAATATGATATCCTCTGGTTATTATCATCTGCACCCAAGAATCTGCGGTTATCTCTTGCCAGGCAAAGTGGTGCAGAGAGAAATGACCCCCGACTGCCTTCAGAAGCAAGTAATTGGGCCGCTCTTCAGGAGTGCTGATGGGGCTGTCCAGAGAAAGAATCTCTGGAACCCTGGTTACATAACACCCTCTGCCCCTAAAAGGACATCTTCTGTTTGAATTACCTCCTCTGCCCCGGGGGAGAAAATTTGTCCCATGTGTCACGGAAAGGCCTTTGGGATTTTTGGTACCACATCTTTCAATTCCTGTTGTTCCTACAGTAGGGTCTCTGAGGAGTAGAGAAATGGACACCTATGGCAGACAGGGTCTTTCTATCCTTTTCACACCTGGCCAAGGAATCCTTAACCTTAGAGCCAAACAGGGATGAGGTCTCTATGGGGGCATTAAGGAAGGAAGACTTGAAAGGATCCACGAAATCGCAAAGTCACATCCAGGCGTGGCATCTAGTTATGACTCCAGTGCCTGCAGCTCTTGCTGCCCCTTTAGTTGAGTTTGAAATCAACTTCATGGACGAATTGGAAATGGACTCCAGGGTGGTGAGTTGTGAGGCAATCTTGTCTCATATCTCATCAGACACTGCTCCTGCAAGCATTTCAGAAACCTCTGAAGTTAAGTCTCCCTGAAGACAAGTAGTCCATAGACCTGATTTCAAAGGTTGCTGAAGATAAGGCCCGCTTCCCTATCTTGTCTATCGCCTGAGACTCCCTGTTCGGGGGATGGACAGTGAAGCTCTTCTCAGCGACCTCTTTCTTTGCGGCTGCCGCCACAACCATAGCATCAACAGCAAGACCTTTGGACCAATGAGGTTGATCTTCTGGTGGGGAGAGTATCTTATCTTGCATATGTGGGATTGGCTCAATGGCATCGTGTCGTCCAAGCCCACTGCATGATGTACTGTACAAGTTCATCTGCAGGGGGGGCTCCCAGGAGGCAGAGGGTCAGGCTCAGAAAGCCTGCAAGAATATGCTCTCCTTGGGGAAAGGGGTGCTAGACTTCAGTTGCCCCACTGTTTCAGTATTTCTAGGATGTCCCCAAAGGAGACTACTTCAGGTGGCGACTGTGGGGACCCTTCCCCATCATCGTAGTCCGTATCTTCGGTCAATGATTCCTCAGGGGAATCAACGCATTTCCTCTTGCACACTTTCTTGTGAGAGACCTCCTCGAGGGGAAGGTCAGAGGAGGAACCTGCAGAAGGGGAGCCTTGATGAAGGCTGACTCGAGGCTCCCACACCCGATGTCCAATAGTAGTGAGAGGTAGTAGCTGTGACTCAGAAGCAGGAGGAAGAGGGCATGTCTCCGACGCCGATGGATCCAACTGGAAGCCAGCTGTGGCTAATGCTCTCTCCATCACCTGGATGGCCGGCCCCCTCACCAAGGAGGGATGGGAGCCCAGAACTGAAACAGACAAACTCAGAATTGGGGTCACACCCCACCCTGAAGGGCTAACCCCCAGGGAAGGATCATCCAGAAGAGACAGGGCTGCTGAGGCAGGCCAATCTCGGACCCAAGTATGGCCCATTTCTGCAGAGGGTTCAGACCAAAGAGAAGGCTCCAGCACCAAAATGAGATCCACTATCGATGCCAAAGTCACTGGAACTGGAGTAGTGGTTGGTGACAAAACTTGCAGAACACCTATGAAGAGGTTGGAGGAGGAAAATACTGTGGAGTCCTCGTAGCAGGGCCCTCGGCTCCAAATGCGAGGGAGGGTTTCTGAGGAGGGGAGGTTTTAATAAACCAGCAAGCATACGTTTATTTGTACATTCCGCAAGAGTGCAGGAGCTGAAAGTCTTACAAATATCACAAGGCGGTTTCTCCGATAAATGAGAAACCCCTAAGCATTATACACAAGATACAGGACTGTCTACCTTTGTCATTTTCCTATCATATTTGTCACATCTTTTAAAACCTGTAGTCGTTTTCTTTTCTGACATATTTTCCACAAAGAGTATAATAATTCCAAAACAGGAAATCACACAATCCATATATAATAGTAATAATAATAATAAAGATCCACAACAAGAAAGGCAACACAATTCTTAAGTGAAAGTAGGAAAGTGAAAGAACAGAGGGTGTACCAACTATGGTACGGAAAGACTACCCAACCGGGTAAGAGAAAGAAGAATAATTACCAAACTGGTAGAAAGACAGAGATAAAGGTGAAAATAGGGCACTAGCGAAAGGGTTCAACAAAAAACAATGGCTAAGTATAGAAAAAGGTCTTTTAAGGAAGAAATTCCTCAGAACATATCAAAAAAGTATACACTTAGCTGACAGGCTGTCTGGCACGTCTTGCTTCATACGCGGCAAACGAGATCTGAGGTAATATGGAGAAGGGCACTATGGGTAAATCTTAGCTCAAGAGTTTTCTGGAGGGCACGGACTTGGTAAACGGTCGAGGCGGAACTGAGGATCAGTTCCAAACTCACATCTAAGGAATGAATGAAGATTAACAACACCTGATTCACAATTTTGCATCTGAAGTACCATAGTATGAAATTAAACAGCATTAATAACTGAAATTGTAAAAAGGAGAGCTTTGATTTTTGGCAACAAAGTGAAATTCAGTCCTTTACATTTGGTGAGAGTATAGTTTGTACTACAAAATTACACATTTCCATAAAAATGTCCCACTTTGGGCATCTGAAAAAGTGGTAACCTTACATTTCACACCATCATAATCCCGTGGGTAATGGCCATCTGTACCTGGATTACAGACCTGAATATAAATGATAATTTATGCTGAGTGTCACAGCAATATCAGGGTAAGATCTGGAGTCAAGGCAGTTACACTCCCATATATCTCTCCCCTGGAGTGGCTGTGTGTCCCGCAGAGGCAGTACAGATCCCAGAAGCTGTGCCATCTTGGGACACAGATTGAGCCCATTATGAACTCTCATGTACTGGAAGTCTGTTTCTGCACTGGTGGGCTGTGTGATTAGCCTGTTCCTCTACAAGGGCTTTTGTAATAGTGGATGTATCACTGTATTATCAGACTATGCCACTTGCATGTTGCCATCATCAGCTGCAGGTGTCCTGCTGATGTCAGCCCTATGCCTACATAGCTCTGTAATACCCTATGGCATGCATACTGACACGCATGAATGTACACCTATAGCATATATTGTTGGACATACATTGTTGAGCACGTTGCTGCATTTACAGACCATTGGTGCCTTGACAGATGTATGTGCAGGTGGACATTGGTCAGTCCTCTTCAAATATGTTGGGGACTGTGCTATATTGCACAGTAATTAAAATTATTAACCTGATGCATTCATTACTAACACATGAGACTAATAAACTCACAGATCTCACTTCTAAACTATCCCCAGGTATAAGGGGATGATCTTCCTCTCCAAATGTCACCAAAAATCCATGACCTTATTGGGATCTTTTGCAATATCCCATGACTTTCCCTACATGGAGCATCATACTGAAAATTCTTTGCACCTGCTATAGAGACCTATTATGAGCACCCACAGAAGTCACATCCTGCACCAGTGTCTGCAAAATCCCAGCCAAGTAATACTTGTCATTGGCACCTTTGTCCAGTAGGCACATGCAATGTATAATACTTCATTCACCTGGCTAGTGCACTTTTCAAGGTGTTGCCTCCCACAAGTACCTATACACCTGGAGGAAAAACATGTTAGTCAGTGGGTCTATATGGTACACTGTGGGAGCACATACCTATGACTGCAGCCTGCCTCCATTTATGCACCAGGTTATCAGCTGCCATCAGTGTTATGTAGAGACTTCCTCAGATATGTATTGTAGCTATCCCTCAACATAAGATCTTACACCCCACAGTACTGGCAGCATGCCTTCCCATGGTTCTTATTTTCATGGGTTGATCCCAAACTCCAACCAAAGGAAGACAGCAGAGTGCCACACTAATCTCATTGGTTTCCACTTACACCCCACACCCACACACCCACACCCACACCCACACACACACACACACACACACACACACACACACCCACACCCACCCACACCCACACACACACACACACACACACACACACACACACACACACACACACACACACACACACACACACACACACACACACACACACACACACACACAAAACAACCAAAGGATTTGTTGTTGCTGATGAGATACTTTTCCATGATGAACTCCTTTCTAAACTCTGAGAAGTTGTTTGCCCACAGAGACTTAATTGGAATTCATTTATTTTGGAGATGTATGTTTCAAAGCAGTGTTGGACTAACATTATATCATGCTATCAAAAGCCCATTAGTGTGGTGGTTACACTAATTAAGTCAGGAGAGTCACTGCTCTTTGGCAGTTATTCACAGTGTGCTAACCAAACAAATTGGCACTAGCCATGCACGTCATCCAGACAACTATGCATGTGACCTGTACATGCTCAAAAATGTGTTTTGTGTATACCATTAGCCCATTGGAGCAGCACAATGGGCATGTACTATAGACTGTATTACAGTGCTACATTGTGTGACATGATTCACAAACGTATTCTGTGTACACTAGACAACCATTTTGCTCCTTGAGTAGAGCAGATTGAGTGACCTCATGTACTTCAGAAAGTGGTACATGCAAGGCTCAAGTGTGGCATGCTAAGCACAGCATTATTTTCCTATTTGTTCTCCATAGAAACATCAGGGCAGTTATAATGGCCATTTCTATAAAGTGAATGCCTGGCATGAGCTGGCTGTAATGGTGAGTGGTGATGCCACTGTCATTACTCATCCTAGTGGGTGAGCTGTTATAGATACAGTGACCTGAAAGGGGGGGTCACCGCAACCTGCTGCAGCAATGGGATGCAAAGGTTCAAGAGGTGGTGCTAAATGTACCGTAAACATTTTTTTCAGTACTACCGTCTCCTACTATTTTAACTGCTGTACATGCACATTGAAGAGCACATAGTTTGTTTTCCAGCAGTGGAAGAGTGGCATTTGAATACAGCAACATGCCATAGAAGGATGACACATGTCATCTTTGCCACTCCACTGTACATCTGCAACTGTGTTTATAGCATACGTGTGTGTGTGATAATTTGTTCACATTATGTCATCCTTCTAAAGGTCCAACTGTGGATGAGGATGAAATGAGGCCCTGCTGCGGTCACCTTAGTCTGAGCCAACTGTGGTGCTGCGTTACCAGTGTTCAGTAGGTCTGCTTTTCAGCAAGAAGAATCATTGGTTCCCTATGTGTTTATTTTTCAAGAGTTGAGAGTTTAAGTTTCTATTCTTGAAATTGGACCAGAGCAATCTCCAGCGGTCTCCTAGCATCAACTATACAGGATGGAGGCTGTCAAGTGCCAACCTTGAGAATGTGCAGCACTTTCTGACATGGCTAGGAGACTTGTGACCATCAGGCCTCAAGTAGAGTTAGAAGCCTATAATATTGGTCACTAATTGAGTGATGCCCGAGTATGTCAGCCCCTAGGCTGGCCTTGAAGCCATTGATGACAGGACCATACCACATCCTTATCCTAGTGTCTTCCCTGCCTTAAGTAATAATTCCTATTAGTTGTTCACTATCTGGCCATTAGTACAACTTTTACACCCTGTATTATGTATGTATGTATGTATATAGCCCGTCCACCGTCCTCCCCACATTTCATATATGTACCACTCCTGTCAGTCTATGTTCTATGTTTGTCGGTCTGTCCCTATTACCTGCCCTTCTCCCTCTATCCCATCCACAAAAATATTTAATTATCCTCCCAACTAACCCTTCTTTTGTACTAAAAAAGCTTTCTCTCCCACAAAAGAAAACATTACCCTTCCTGCTCCAGCTTTCCAAACTTATGGTTAACCTTCTGTGTTCCCCTCTTCTTCCACTTCTTACTTTCCTATCTACCACATTTCCTCTTCATAGACACAATGATGAGCATTGCTACTTTGCTGTGCACACCCACAGTGATGCTATCTGTTGGCCTCTGTGCTGCCTTTGTTATGCCAAATGGATGCTAAATGCAACTAAGCAGCACCGCATTGCAAAAGTGAGCATGCATTACTTGGCCATTCTGCTGTGCCTTGCCAGTGACTACAGTCATGCATGCTACTATAGCACTACTCCTGCCATGAAGCAGCCTATTACCCTATTACTCTTTATCCCATTATCAGTATGCCTCTCTTTTCTTACCCCATCCTTTGCTTGGGTATGTTTGTAATACTCACTGCCTTATGCATGTCTCACTAGCTGTGTGCCTCCTTGCACAGTGGCCTCTTTGAAATTTAGCATGCCACAAATGTGCAGCACTCTCCAATGCATCCTGGTAATTGTGCCTACTATGCAACAGATTTTACGATAAAATATCCACAAAACATTTATTCTTCTGACAAAGTGACAAAAAAAAAAAAGATGACTCTTCCCACAGCATTTAATGCCTGGTTGTTAGACCATGGAAGTATTCTCAAACAATTAGCACACATTGATGCATAAAATAACATGGCAAGTGGCAATGCATGGAGGTGCAATTCTAAGACAAGAGGTGGCTACACTACAGGAGAAAATGGTGTGTGAGTGATTGTCGTCATGTTAAGAGCCATCATGTATGCAAATCACGACATCAAATATGGAGGAGCAATAAAAAAATAAATAAATTTAGTGTGAAGAACCAGAGCACTCGTCTATTCGGAGTACTCTGATTTCCAGGTAGGCAGGAACTTCACTTGTGCTATAATGCTAGGAGCAGCAGCAGCTTTAGCTCAGCAACAAGTGTTAGCAACCACTTTTGGGGCCAGAGGCTGTGATGTGTACCCTTTATGTCACAGTTACATACCTTCACCTCCACAGCCAGGACACTGTTGACAACTACTGTGTGGACACAGACACCAAATGAGAGTTGAAAGATATACACCACCCATGCATGGAATCAAATGAGATGCGCCAGGACTTCCTATTTTAATGGACACAAAGACTTGTATAGTGTTAACCATTCTTGCTAAGGGGACCTTTCAGTATCTAACAGGGGTGGTATTAGAAAACAAAAGTATGAATTTTATTAGACACTGATGAAGTTTTACTATCTGATTTATTAATAAATTTTAAGGTATTAATTTAAATGAAAGTTTCCTTTTTTTATTCATAGCTGTTTTCCCTTTATTGTATACCACTTTCAGATTGGTCTATGGTAGCAAGTGAATGATATTTAAATGATTTATGGAGTGAACTGAATAAAATACATTGAGAATGGGTTTGTTTTACCCGAGAGCTTTGGTCACTTGCCTAGGAAATAAATGTCTCAGGTGTTTAAAGTTCTGGCCTTCCATTTTGGTTTGTTTTTGAGATTCCTGGTATGACAAATCCACTGACTCCAGCTCTTGGATACTTGCGGTTCTATTTGCTGTTTTATATCTGAGCTCTGCACCTTTGGCAGCAATGACACAAGAATTTGTCCCAGACACAGCCATCCAGTAGTCAAGTTGAATAAGTTTTTACCTGTTGGTGTGAATCCCTTGCTGAAGAGGGCAATGAAAACTTATGTCACTCGGCCTCCGACTGAAAGCAACTAAGATTTCATGAAACACGTCCATGCACTTGAAAAAGTTACTGACTTTTAAACAACTACAACTGCAGAGAATTTGTTTTCAAGCTTATTTAGAAATTGGTATAGTGCCTCGTTGGTCAAGGATTCAGAAAATGC
The DNA here is from genome assembly GCF_019279795.1 of Protopterus annectens. Classification (NCBI taxonomy): domain Eukaryota; kingdom Metazoa; phylum Chordata; order Ceratodontiformes; family Protopteridae; genus Protopterus; species Protopterus annectens. The sequence goes on from NC_056730.1 coordinate 779,282,103, forward strand.
TAATACTTCGAGTTGTTAAAAAAATGACAAGAGCTCAATATGAGACCAAGTGCCAGTTATATGGAACTGATGAATAAATTCCTTATTAATACCAAGAAGAAGTTGGATGAAGAAATTAACATCATGGAAAATGAGCACTGATCCATGCCTCTATCAGACCAGTGATATGTACAATGAAAAGTTAGAGGATGTGGGCATTTTTGAGAAGCTCCTAAAACAAAATAAAACATAAGCTTGCTAGGGATATCAATAATTATAAACATGGGTATACGTTTCCTTAGCCTAAAGAAGATCACTGACAGGTAAATATTTCCACTCACACTGTTGATATATGAACTGGACACCACTGATATCCCAAACAATTTGAATGAGCAGGTGGAACCCATTCAATCAATAAGGGCATCATCACAAAGAGCATGCTCAACATGGTCAAACTCATTCAATCAATGAGGACATCATCACAAAGAGCATGCTCAACATGGTCAAACTCATTCAATCAATGAGGACATCATCACAAAGAGCATGCTCAACATGGTCAAAGTCATTCAATCAATGAGGACATCATCACAAAGAGCATGCTCAACATGGTCAAACTCATTCAATCAATGAGGACATCATCACAAAGAGCATGCTCAACATGGTCAAACTCATTCAATCAATGAGGACATCATGACAAAGAGCATGTTCAACATGGCGGAACCCATTCAATCAATGAGGACATATGGTCATCACAAAGAGCATGCCCAACATAAAGTAGAGAACAACCTGTCGGAAGAGGTAGATGTCGTGAGAAATACAACTCCTAACAGTTTTCCTTCTGAAAGTTCTACTAGCTATAATTTTTTTATCTTTAGCAATGGTGGTGAAACCAGCACTACCAGAGAGGACAGAATCATACCTCTCAACTATCAAGATTTTCACAGAATGCCCAGATTTCTGCCTCAGATTTTTGGTCTGTTCCTCATAAATACCGAGGTTTTCTGCCAAACAACTGAGTACTGAAGTCAATAATAAATGACATGCATTTCAGTTTCAGAATTCATATCCTTCAGGAAATGCATGCTAGCAAAAATCCTGTTATTCTACCAACTTTCTATGTATATAAGAGCAATATTTAAAATCCATCCCACCCGCCATTATTTTAGGCTTTGTCCAGATTTCTTGCACTAGTTTCAAAAGACAGAAAAAGAACAAAAAAAAAATGGCAGCGGTCAAGGACAGCAGCACAGACCCCACACACTCAGCAGGACAGTGATTAACAAGTAACTGCTCTTATCTATCAACTAAATGACTCTGAATTTTGTTTGTTACGAAAGCTTTAATGTTTGTTCCTGCAAACACAGGTGATATAACTATCAGTCAAGCCCATCATTTTGGCTTTGCAATGGCTTTGTGAGAAACAGCTCTATGAGCTGTTTGATGAAATACCTATAATCTAAACTTTTTCTAGTTTGACTAATGATGAGTACAAAGCCCTGACTAATTTAAAAGACAATATGGACATTATTCTGAAACAAGGTGACAAACAAGGGGCAATAGTTATTATGAACAGGGATGCATACTTGCAATGAATGATTTTCTCTCTACTACATTTGGTGTGAATAAGGTTAACAAATCTTTTCTTGATAACATTATTTTTAAAGGTAAGAATTCAATATTTGATCTCCTGGATCAGAGCAACTTAAAAAGATTTATATAATTCTATGTATATATCTAATCCAAGGGTTCCTTTGCGCTATGGATTACCAACAATTCATCAGAATTCTGTGAAACTGCCTGTGCATCCCATTGTCTTGGGGGGAGGCTGGGCGACAGTTTATATCTATTTATTTAGAAGGTACTTTGAAGCCAGAAGCACAAAAATTCTGTGTATCCAGTAAAAGCACAAACTCAGATGAACAAGACTGGAACCACTGGAACTTAAATACAAAACTCCAACCAATAAAAAAGCACAATCAATTACAATGTCTTAAAAAACAGTATGGTTTTAAAAATACATATACAATAATGCAAAAAATCCCCCACAAAAATATTTACATACATGCTTTTTTAGTGGTTGAAGTCTGTGTTTAAACTTGTCAGTTTTGATGAAGTGTATTCTGATTAAATCTTGGACGAAAGCATGGATTAAAGAGTTGTGTACACTAAATATCTTGAGCCTTTGTATTCAGCTTGGTTCCACTCTTATTCATTTGGGTTACACTTTGAAGCCAGTTTTGCTGAATGCATGGAGTTATGTACAAAATACTAATGATTTTCTTTGCAATTTATATGATCGAACTGCAGAGTTGCAAAATGTTTTAGAAATTAAATTTGTAACATTGGATATTACATCTTTTTCCATTGTGATACCTAATTCTTATGGAATACAAATCTGCCCTTGTGATCATTGTTCTTTATGTAAGCTTGCAGTGAAATCCCAGCAGTTTACTAGCAAGAATACTTCTATGGTATATGACATTATGTAATTGTAGCTCTGACTGGTTGATCTATTTAGCCACTTGTACCTGTTCTGCTTTTTACATTGGCCAAACTTCCCATACCCTTAGAATCCGCATTTCTGAACATATGAGTGATGTTAGAAATAAAAGGCTATCAAAAGCCTTATATAAACTTTGTATGAAACACTCTACAGCACAATTCAGATTTGTAATGACTGATAAGATTGAGGGAGAGAGGACAAATAAAATGGATTGCTTAATAAGAAAGAAAAAAGTTGGATAATTAAATTAGGTGGTTTATTTTCCCTGGGTCTAAATGAACTCTTGTAATTATCCAATCATATGGTGGTTTCTTTGTGTGTGCACACATATATACTATGTATATACTTGTTTTATGTTTTCACTGAGGAAGGCAAGTTTCTTTGAGTTTGTGCTTGGCATGAAAGTTTGGATTGTATCACCACAATAAGTGGATTTTTTATTTCCACATTTGGAGTTCTGGCCGTGATTTTTTTGCTTCTATTAATATCTTTTGGCATTTTGCACCAGCCACACTTGCAGATCGTTTGGTTTACTACTTAATGAAGAATATTACCATCAAACCTCAGGTGTAGCAATGGGTACTTTTACTAACACATATGCCAACTTAGCAGTAAATTAATGGGAAGAGGAATATATATATATATATATATATATATATATATATATATATATATATATACACACACACACATACACACATCAGTACAGATTTTGGTCACTCTAATATTTTTTAAACATTTTGTTGATGATATATTCATCCTCTGAAAGAGTGACATTGTAACATTAATTCAATTTATTACATACATCAATAGTACTATTGAATTTTTAAGGTTTCAAATGAATTATTCAGAAAACGAAATTAGTCTTAACTATTAAAATAAGAAAAGGTGTGATTAAGTACTAGTATACACAAGGAGGAGGTACAGGCTAATTGTTATTTGCATAGACATAGTATGCACCCGAAACGATCTTTAGATTTTATAACAAATAACTCTGAACTTAATATGGAAATAAAAAAAAAATGTCAGATGAATTCAGGGATAGGACTTATGAGTAAAATATTATTTTTGGTATGCACCATGAAATATTAAAAGATTGAGAAGGAAGAGTAAAACCATACTTTACTGAGAGGGCTGTAACTAAAAATGAGGGACATCATTATACAAATTACAATACAAATCTAGATATATTACACAAAGCCAACAAGTGACTATTATTAAAACTAACTTGCCAGTACTGACTGCAGTGTCTGAATTACATAATTTGATTGGCCAAAGACCAGAATTCTCTTTCAAAAAGGCAAAGAGTTTAAAACCGGAACTTTGTTACAAAGATTTTGTTACATTAATAAGGAAGTTAAAACTACTGAAGGAAGGAAATCGTCCATGTTACAATTGTCCACTTTGTAAGTAGATTCAATAAAGACACTTGTTTTGTACATCTATTGACAAAAAAAGGAATATTTTTAAAGCCTTTGCAACTTGTAACACAGAAAATGTTATTTATCAGGCAATTTGTGTTAAACGTCCTTATTTTATGTATGTAAAACTAATCAGAAGTAGGTATGAGAGGTGGAGACATTAACATGTACACTGAAATGGCTGAATACAACTGGATTGTTAGATTACATGCTAACTTATACCCAGTTTGACTGCTGGTATTAGTATAAAACATGTACTTAAAAAACTAAGTATGAATTTTATTAGACATTGATGAAATTTTATTATCTGATTTATTAGTAACTTTTAAAATATTATTTCACATGTAAGTCCCTGTTTTTAACTTGTGGCTGTGTTTCATGTACTGTATACTGCTTCCTGATTGGTCAACAGTAACATCTGATTGCTATTTGAATGATGTATGGAGTGAATTGAATATGATACACTGAGAAAGGGCTTGTTTTACCCTAAAGCTTTGTCACTTGCTGTTTTTCCTGTATTTGTATAATAAATGTCTCAAGTGTTTGAAGTTCTGGCCTTCCTTTTTTGTTTGATATATTAGGAGTTTCACACTTGTAGATCCTATACCATTTCCTGGATGATATGTTGCAGGTTGGAGAGAAGCATATATGGTTTTCACAGAAAACAGGAGTGAGAGCCACCACTGAGCAAGCATTCTACAACATAATCTATTTTGTTGAGGTCCTGGTAGCCACTGCCTGAATCCACTCAACCAACAAGGCTCCAGTAACTTCGCATGACATTCAGTACGCCAACAGGAAGGTCTTCTAGTCCATCTGCCCCCTGGTGTGTGATGCATATAGTACTACATGCAATATGTCTGTGCACCACCCAGGTAATTCCCATGATTTCCACATTTGGCAACCATGCAACCTCCACCACCCAGGTAATTCCCACGATTTCCACATTTGGCAACCATGCAACCTCCACCAGTGATTTGTGTATGGTGATGTCCCACAGGATCATAGAGTTGGTATTTGCACACATTGCCAGCTAGAACGTAAGGGACAACTTGCCTTAACAGCATACGGTACACTGCATCCTTAGGTACCTGCCATACAAAAATAACATTTACACTGAACAAGTCCAGATCAGAGTCAGTCAATGGTTCCCCAGGATTTGGTTATTTTGTATACACACACACACACACACACACACACACACACACACACACACACACACACACACACACACACACACACACACACACAATCTTCCAGGAGCAATTACTGATATATCTTGCCAGCACCACCATCCCCTTTCTTGTCTTTGTAGCAATCTTGCCACCTGTTATTCAATTAGTATATCAAAGCATAATTACTATTCACCCTTAAAAAATAGACAGCCATTAAATATCTGTATGTTAACTACAACCTGAGCAGAAACTCTTTGAAACACAAAAGCCCAACACTGATTTGTGCACCATGTCAATGTACATATTTATTTATGCTTTGTTGACCAGATTAGTCCTACTAGGACAACAGCCTCTTTTAAGGAGAGAACTGAGGTGGGATTCATACTAAGGGAAAATAAGTGCCAGGGGATCTTTAATATCCACCTAAGCTAGCAAAAACTCAGGCTGACAGGACTTCTGTTTAATACCTCATTCAAAAGGTGGCACAATCAGAAGTGTAGCTCCCCCTTTATGAAGCAGCTGAGGTGGGGATAGATCTCACAGCCTTCTCATCTTCTAGCACCAAAGATGAATGTGCAACTTATTCAGTGACTGACACTGATGTTAATAATAAAAAAAAATCACCAACCACAGCATTTTCTATCTCAGTGTATGTTATCTAACATTAATGGTAACCTTTATATCAGAATTGAACAGAAAATTTTCATTGTCCTCATTAGCAAATTAATCTACTTAATCTGATGATTTACGTATAGCCAGTTACTGATAATCTGAACATACTAAACTGAGGTAAAAAGAGATCAAAAGCTAACCCCTCTAGGCATTCACTTGTGGACAAAAAAAATACACCTGCTAAACAATCTGCATAAAGTACTCCTGCTTAAGGTCTATAGTGTTACTGTTGTTGTTGTTATTATTATTATTATTATTATTATTATTATTAATAATTATTATTACTATTAATATTAGCATCATCATCATCTGATCTGCTCTCAAAAGGAAAACATAATTTGGATTCTCTTGTATATCTGTTTATTCAAACTTTACAACATTAAAGTCATAGTTTGTAGCTTTTACTTAAAGTAGTCTTTGAGAATCAAGTCTTTTTTGGGGGGAGTTCAACAGACTAGCTCAGTGGCTCCCCCTTTCTGCACTCAGCTGACCCATTTGTTCCTTCATTGGTACAAGAACCCTCTTGTGCCATCATTCTCTGGTGTAGACAAGAGTCTGGTGTTAGAGAGTGGGCCAGTCTGCTGATTGTCCCACCCCCTGACCAGCCAGCAAGCTTTGCTACAGCTGCTGTGGGAGGTGCATGTGTGTTTCCAAACATGCGCAACCTCCTGACAAAGTGGCACACTGCTCACACAGCAGACATCCCAGGCTCTTTATGCCGCTGGAGATACGTTTTTTTAATTTTTGCAGGTGTTCCAGTAAAGACAGCAAACCCTACTGTCTCCCTCCTAAAATGATGAGTGGGCTACTCATTCCTATTTTCTATAATCCCACACCCTCCAGCTCTAGTAACACTAGTCAAAAAAATGAACACAAATATTATCAGAGAATTTAAAACCATTTGTCCACTCTGTGTATGCATATATGTATCCCAACCACTGCCTTCCCCAGCTTTCATACATGTACCACCACCGTTGCTCCTTAACTGAGCAAATTCAATTGACCAATACACCATGTTGTCTTCCTATACTTTAGTTTTCATATCCTAGCAATTGCCTCTATTTGTAAACATGTTATTCATGAGTGTGTATGTATTGTGTTAAGCACACTTTTATATACATACTTCTCATGTGTGTGAAATTACAGTACATATTTATTTTTTAATTTACAAAAGAGTTTAGAGAAAAAAAAAAGCTACAAAAATTCAGGCTTTCACAGATTCACTCTGTGAGGTTCTCAATTCTAAAAATTTTGATTGTTATTTTCACATTTTGTTTGATAGGCATGCCAAAGCATTTATAGGAGAAAGTAACTTGTAAAACTGTGTAATGAAGACCAGCAGTCCAAAGAATGATTTTGTTGTTACAGCAGGAAGAAGAACAGGAAAAAAGGTTCACATTGCTGTGCAGTAAATATTACTGACAGTTATAATAAAAAGGTAAGCTTTGTTTTACGTGAAGTTCAGAAATAAATGACAAAGAAAAACTTCCATATTTTAACACGAGGAAGTTTAAACGGCATCAACCCAAACCATGACAATCATTTGCAGCTAGTATTCATGAAGTGTTCCTATAACTCAATTTTGTAAAACAAATGCAATTTAATTCTTAAAACAAAATTGCACATGATAAATTCCACTACTCTGAATAAATGTATACTTGGATATGCCCACTATATGTTGAATTAATTATTGCTAGGTTATATGCTAATTGCTGCTGTCTAAACCTATAAGAGTGTATCGATATCTGCAGATGTCTGTTCATCCAGAAATTACAGTGGTGAAATAATTTTGTTAAATTACTGACTGCAGACAAATGCATGGTGTGCAAAAAACTATACATAACGCTTTATGTATGTAATGTCTAGTTTCGGAAACAGTAATAAAGTAATTAAAAAAACAAGCAGAGAGCACCGGAAGTAACTTTTCACAAAACTAAATCCCAAAACTACAATTCTTGTGCTTCTGTAGTACCTGCATTTGCTCCATACCAAAACACTTACCATTTTGTGCAAATAATTACTAACTGCAATGTGTCAGGATTCAGATGTTCACTGACTGGAAACAATGATGTCAGTTTGTAATCGGTAACTAAACCTTGCAAGCAATTGCTCTGAGCAGGATTTAAACACATGGCGTGCAGACAGCACACCTGCTGCATACAAAAATTTCAGGAGTACCAAAGCCTAAATGGATTCTGCAGCAGCAGTGTAATGGGCCTCAAACACTGGACTTAGGAGTAAAAAACACGACTTAGAAACCACAAAGAAAGAAGGAACTTTGGTGGCAATTGTATTTGAACACAACAGCAGCACTGGGTTTGGATGAAATCATATCCATTTCTTGCTAATAAAATTAAAGGCACACTATAGGCAATTTCAGAGTGATGGCAACATAGTTTTATTTATTCATCACTTTGTTTACTTGTTTCTGCTTTTACAGTCTTTCTTATGTATAATCAAATAGAAATATTTTATTATGTGTGCATTCACTTCAGTGAGATGGTTGTTATTTTAGCATATCCTGTATCCTGGAGTTGCTCCTCATACAGCACATTGGGCAATGAGTGCCATTCAGCACTCACTGTTTCTGTAGCAGGTACAGGTTTTATGCAATCGGGTTGCTAACCTGAGGCCCAACCTTCCTCAGAGGGTGCACCACACACACGCACACACACACACACACACACACACACACACACACACACACACACACACACACACACACACACACACACACACACACACACACACACACACACACACCTAGGGACAATTTAGCATGTCCAATCCACCTACTGCATCTCTTTGGAATGTGGCAGGAAACTGGAGGACCCAAAGGAAACCTACATGAATGAAGAAAGGACATGCAGACTCCATACAGATGGCACCCAGCTGAGAATCGAAACGGAGAACCTCCTGCTGTGAGGCGAGAATGCTAACTGCTACACCACTGCGCCATCCATTTTAGCAGACAGGTATTTTTTAAATCTGTTTTAAACCTAGTATAAATTCAGGATCATTAAGTTTTAATGATTTAATTAAGTAAATTAAAGCATATGATTTGTTTGGCTTATTAATGGCAGCATGTTTTTAATGGAGTTCATTCTGATGGAGTCCCGTGAAACTAAGGTATGAAAGCACTCAATAAATTTATACTTGGATTAGTAGTTGGATGTTTGCGACTGGTCCTTTTATTACTTGGGAGTAAAAAGTACTGGGGCCCTGACCTACAGGTGTGTCTGTTGTACGGTCTCATCACATGAATTCAGAGATGCATTGGCCTCAAGGACCAAACAGGCAAAAGTTCTGTTCCTAATTAAAAGATGAATCCTTAGTCTCATGAATGTAGTATATCAGGCAAATGTTGACATAGAATGAAACCATTACACAGCTGAAGATAGAGGACAGGACAAGGATGCCAGGATGTTGCTCACTGCATCTGGCCTGTGCTCATACAATCCTCTGGCCAGCACAGGTATCATATTCAAATATTAAAAACTGTATGTGAGTGTATTATGTGCTACCTTAAGTGCTGTCCAATGGCCAATGACAGGCATAACTGTTCAGTCATCTAGTTATACATTAACTGTATAACTAGATGTCTAAACACATATTAACAGTATGCAGCAAGGACATCAGGAGGCATACACACTGTACACAAATTACAGTACAGATAACTTGAATAGGGGTGGCAACAGGACCCAGGCCTTGGCTGTTTTTTTTTTTTTTTTTTGGAAAAAAAAAAATGGTTGTGTAGTGGATGAAAACGTCATGTTTTGAAACTGCACTATAATTTACAACTCATCAGGTATTTTCATTTTATTTCTATTTCACCCCAATTTTGTATGGCAGGTGTTAATTGCTCAATTAAAAAGTGTAAATGTCCCCTGGAAGGTGAGAAAACCACAAAACATGAAAGCGACTTCTTGGTTTTCTCTTAATCTTTGATGCAGTCTAGCAACTGTAATTTGTGTAAACTTTGTAGAAGTGAAGGGGGGGATGCTTGCTAAAGTTCAGAAGAGTACAGGCAATAAAGCTGGTAAGTATGTTTTCTAAAACCAGTATCTTTAAAAAATCAGAATTGTATTTTCTGCTGTTGTCTGTTGGTGAACTCACTATTGCTCCTCAGATTTGTTTGTCGTTATTATTTTGGATAGCTGATGCTCCATTTCGTCTCCATGTCTGCTATTCATACTTTTTAAATGTACCTGATTTTACCTCATATTTTTGTCCTACCCCTCCTATGTTTTTATTTTCCTGTACATAATTGTGGATTACAGTAAGTCAGTATTGTCTTATATTATAATTTCATACTTATTGTTCAGAAAATGTTTATGTTAAACCTGTTGTCCTAACAACTTTTTCAAGTGAAGCACATTTAAAGTAATGTCCCATGTTTTTCCATTGCTTTTCACTTTGCCCAGAATTATTTAGCAAAGATGTCGAGAGGAATGCTGCTGCCTATGTTGGCTGAATCCTGTGTTTTTGTGTCTGTGCCACATTCAGACTGTGTACCAGGTTTAAATGGCTTACAACTGCTTATTTCTTCAGCAAATCATTATTTTAAGGTTCTGGACCAGCTGTTGGATTGACTAACTTGCTCAGTGGCTGCCCTCCCATTTTTTTTTTGTATTTTCATACTCTTTGGAGCTTTAGATTATGACAAGTTAGGCATTAGTGTTTGGAACATGTGACATAAGACAGGATGAGAAGGTATATTATTTAAAGCTAGAATATATGAGCTAGGAAATTCACAGTATAACTAGGTGAATGTTTCATAAATATCGAATGAAAAAGTTAACTTAAGTGGCCATTGGAATGAGAGATGTAAGAGTGGGGCATTATGTACTCCACAACTGTTCAGCCCTGATTTGAACTGTGCTAACATGAATAGGGTGATGGAAAAGGATGGGCTGTAAGAAGGAAGTTGATTACTGAGCGAAGAATAATTCCCAAATGCAGAACGTATGTACAGTTGTCACATATTGGATTTTTTACTTTTTTTCTATAATATATGTACACAGATGGATTTTACTACCTGCTTCTGCTATAATGAGATTTTGTGATTTCTTTATATCTTTGCATCTTTTCAAATGTCAGGATGTTGTTCAGAACTTCCATTTATTACAGATACATTTCCTATGCTTCTCTGTCTCTCTCTCCCTCTGTTTTTTTTTTTGACTGCTGTCATTCAAACTGTTTTGAATATATTCACTTTTGATTCTGCAGTGGAATAAATGCAGTCTTGCAGTTTGAGTATGGATAGCAATCTGTGGGAAGGCCAGTTAGCTTAATAACACTGTGCTAAAGTTTGCCCGGCTCTATTAACAAGGGTCTTAGCTTGGAAATTATTTCTGGGTGACAATTGCTGGTAGTGGTTTTATGTGCTTAAACATATTTAACATATTTCCTGATTCCTGACACTGTACTGCCAATAGAGAAGTTATAATTGACCCTGTAAAACAGCAAGCCTGTGTTGTGCTTTTTGATGTTTGATATTTTTTTGTCTGGCCATGTTGTCTCGGATCATACAGTTAGAATGACAACATATGTGTACTTTGGGTATCTGTCAGCATTTTAATATAACAAACATTCTGCATAAACAAAACCTTTGTATGTGTTCAGATGTGAAGATATTTATTTTGTTTTGTAATACTCTTCATGGATAGGGGGCAACTTTGTGGTGTGGGAAGTTATCACTAAATTTGTCTCCTAATATGTTGGCTACATCCTTGAAATCAGAATGTGTAATATTATACGACTCCAGTACATTGTTGGATATTATTCCTTACTTTCTTGTCACAAATGAAGACAGATTGGTATGTAGAGTAACCTTAAGCTCAGACTCTGCTTTTCATTTTCTAGTTGTGCTCTTAAGTTTCTTTATGGCATGTTTCACTCTGGTCTCAAGGTAAGAGAGGGAGATTGTTGTTTTTACAACTTGTCATTATGTTTGTTATTTTGTTGTATAGTTTATTAATAGGGTAGTTCCACCAAAGAGGTTTCTTCCTGAATTTACAATTGTATTTAGGGTGGATAGGTGCTGAATTTTCTACACAACTGTTGGACTACTGTTACAAACTGGAAGAGAATGTGACAGTCCTCTTAGATGTAACCATTTTGAGGGATTATTGGAGATTTCTGTCTAGGTCTTGTACAAGCTGAAGTAGGTTTACCCTGGAGAAGTCTCTAAAATTGGATTGGTGATGGAGTGGTACCACTACACCTGACAGAGAAGGTGACTTATGGACAGATTTCACTAGGGATGAAAAGACACAAAGTGGGGTACAGGTGGGAGCTAGTTTAGCAATGGCCAAGTCAAGGGTATATGAAAACTTCAAGAGTAGTTTTTACAATTTGTGTTAAAAAGTCTAGGGAATGCCATGCATATCCATTTTTTAGATGTGTAGGTGTGCCACTCAATGTTTAGATAATTGTACCCCCCTATCAAGTAGTTTGATATTTAACCACTCAGTGGTGTTAAGGTACTTTTCTCAATCACTGGGAAGCATTAGTGGGGATCTGTGGCTAGCAACATAGTAATAGCAGATTATTTTTAATGGTGATTTAGATCTCCAGGAGTTCCAAATAATGGTCATGAATAATTTCATGTGAGGTGATGGTGTTTCTGACAAATACAGATAATGCCCCGCAGCTTATAAGTAGGGGTTTTGTTGCACTATATTAAAAGGCACTCACAAGTAGCCATCTGGATACAGCTCAGCTAGAGTAAAGTCTGCCATGTAATGTAATTGGGGAGGCACTTTATGTGCTTTCTCACCTGGATCAAATGCAGATTTGAACCAAAATGCCTGCTATTGTTTTGGTGTTTCATGTAAAAGATTAGCTTCCTGGCAGACATTTGCTGAGGGTGGAGGAGAGCAGCATTGTGATGAGGTATGACTTGGACATGTACCTAAGGGGGGGGGGGTGGCAGCATCATGATGATGAGGGTGTGGCTTAGCGAGGACAGCAATTTGGAGTTGTGAGTACAAATCTGAAAATTCTGGCTACACCCCAGGTATGCAGTACTACATATATTGTTAACCACAGTATTCAGTTATGTAAACTTAAGCAAATTTATCTATATAACCAATTGTGCTGAAGTTGCAACCAATAAGGTATCATTATCATCATTATCACCGGAACACCAAACCAACCTGTGAGTGGGAGTGGCATCACTGTTGTCCACTGTGTGTGGGTGAATGTTGTGCCCTCCAGGTCTGTTGCACTTAGAGATGAAATTATAGCACTTCACCTCTACAGAGGATCACGCAGTGCTGTACTGTCTGTGGGCAGCAGTGCAAAGGATATTGTAACAGTATCCATGCAAACACATGCACAAAGTACATAGCATTGTGATGTTCTGCCTCACTGTCATGGAGAGCAGCTCATCAGCAGGTCAGTATCAAGGTCGACATTTCCCATGTCAGAAGCCGCTGGCATGGATATTCCATCCAGAGGTCAGATGCATTCTTCCTGTGAGTGATGGCCTGCCTTGGGGTCATGGTGACCTCCCAAAACACACAGAGGATGGAACCCCCCCCCAGCAGTGTAGTTAGCCAATGTTCAGTGGGCATTTGTGGCATAGAGTAAGCATTTGAAATGTCAGGAGTCCCAAACACAGAGAGTGAATGACCAAAAAATGAACTTTATTATATTAAGTCCAATACTGCCATTTCCCAAAATATTCACTTTTCGTCAATATATGGTAATCTTGGAGTTGGTATACAAGTTTAGCTGTAGGGTTGGGGGTGCAGGGTGGGTAAGGTCCTCTGCAAAAAAGAAGTTGAAAGGAGAAGAGGGATGCTTCAGATTTGCTTTTCTCCTGGATTTTCAATATTTCTTTTTTCAGAATGTCGTCACTCTGTTTTATGAGTGCCAACATTTAAATAGGGAGCAAAGGAGGACAAATGTTCCAGCTGTGCCTGTTAGGGATATCACTCTCAGCAGCAATGGTGGACAACTGTCTTGGATGAGACAGTCTTATGCACCATATTGTCATCTACATACATCTCAGGTCGGATCACATAACCAGCAATATCATCATTACCAACCATAGATAAGAAGTCCACTGTCAGTTGCAGAATGCTTGCCACCCAAACCAGCAATGACTTCACATGTACACCCTACAGTGAGATAGCAGCAGCTGTATATTCAGCAAGAACACTAAATCTGTGTGTTTCTGTGGATTTCAGTGCTACATGTCCATACTGTTTTGCCTAGCCATGTATTTCCATCACAACTACTGCAGAGATGTATCCTAACTCTGTTTTACATTGAAGATGAGGTTTAGGTCTCTTGAGCAGATGTTTCTAATGCATTCGTTCTGTGGATTTGTACAAGTGGTCCATAACGGCTGGATAACAGGACGCTTTGAGGGCCAGAGAATGAGAACAAGGGTAATGCTTTGTGGCAGTCCTCATAGGACATGTCTGCATTGTGTATTCTTTTTATGAGGAACCTCTTTGGAGGCTCCAGATGTTGCATATGCCACGTCATGTCCATACCAAAGGGGTCACTGTACTCAATGATTGGTTTAATGAGGGCTGACTAAAATAGAACAAAGACACTTTTAAAGCTGATGTGATAACCTTGCTAATAACTTGTGAAATGTAAAACAATTTTCTTATTGCAGTAGGCACATGATGGTCAAAGGCCAAGTCACTGTCTATATGAACTCCTAAACCCCTGACCACAGAGTTGACTCTTATGGGTGTATTATCAATGCAGTAATTTCCAAGGGTGGTTGCCTTTCCAAAAGATACTATAATTTATTTCTTTATTTTACTTATTTGACATTTGTTTACTCGGAAAGTCCGACTGGGTATGAGCCCATTTTTAGTGGAGGCCCAGGGAAAAAAGCTCCACAGTACACATTAAACAGAATAAAAAAAATGGACAATGGCTACAAATATTAAGACAATAACAAAGTAGTAGAATATGTGAAATACAATAAAAGAAAAAAGCAAAATATAAAAGCAAGCAATAGAGTTGACCATACATTATATATAAGGCAGAAGAGAGTTCCTAATATGCATGTTACATAATGATGCATGAAAAATATACAACAGAATAAGTAAAAGGTCATAAAAGCCATACACTTTTTTTGGGCAGGAGAACTAGATAGTAAATTTCAGTAATATATAATGCATTTATATAATAATAATAATATAATGCATTTTTTGGCATTGAATTTTACACCATGACTCTGGCAACAGTTATAATTCTCTGTCAGGCCTTCTTGGAGGATGTTTGTGTCTTTGGGGGTCTATGATTGCACTAGTTTGCAGTCAGTCATCTGAGAACTAGGTCTGACAGAGGTCAATGGCGTTGACCTTCACTTCAGAAAAGTAGATGCCAAAATGAAGTGGCCTCAGCCTCGAATCCTGGGGGAGTCCACTAGTGACTGGTCTTTTTGTGAAGGTTGACTCGCCTATCCTGACTTCTTGTGTCTTATTTCTGAGCCAGATGGCAATCCAGTGAGTGACATAGAGGGTTTTACCTAATTCTGTAAGCCTGACTACACTGCCCGAGTAGGGTACTGCATCAACTGCTTTGGCCAAGTTGAGGTAGGCAGTTTGTATCTTTTTGCCCTTGTCCATTGCTTTGGTAACCTTCTCAAAGAAGTCCACCAGGCTGAGTAGGCATTACATGTCCTTAACAAAACCAGGCTGGGTAAGACTGAATGTCTGAAGGTTTCCTAGGTCATTATTTATCATGTCCATGATTATTCTTTTTGTGGCTTTACACATGAGACTAGTCATCTTATAGGTCAGTAGTTTTCTGGGTTTGTGGATAACAAACCCTTGTGCAGAGGGATAACTGTTGCAGTCCTCTGTTCACTTGGCACAAAGACTTTGGAAGCTAAGATTCAATAATGCTGCTAGTGGCCCCAACAGATCATGCTATTAAGGTGGCATCCCAGATTATTATTAGGTCCCCACAATGCAGTGTTTTTTGCCTTGGAGAGTGCTTCGAGGACCTGCTCCATGTTGATAGTTGGATGTATTTCTTGACAGGTGTCTGGAGGAGTAAGAGGGATAAAACTGGAGCTGAATTTATCAGTCAGTAGATTTTATCCTCCAGCTCAGTACAGGTGCCTCCATTTACAATTAGTACATAACATTGCTGTGTATTGCCTTTGAGGTTTTGGACATAGCTGAACAATGACTTGTGGTCATTCTCAGCCCAGAGAGGCTACTTTTACCTCACATTTGGCTTTGGTAGACTTGCTTAGTCCTCCACATTGTTTATTTAGTTTGATAAGAGAGTTCTTACTTTGCTGGAAACCTGGAGATTAGCACATCTATTAGTGCAGAAGACAATCCAAGGTACCTGGCGTAGACAGGTGAACTCTCCTTTCTTATTAATTTATTTGTTTATTTATTTATGTTAGGTCTTGTGTGCCACTGCAGTCATGTTTTACTCACCCATGCTCATCAATAGTGTTTACAACCACAGCTATGTCAGCCCACTTTCAACTTCCATTTTCAGTTTTGCAAATGTTTTGGGTTTCTAATACAGTGACAGGCTTGGGCCCTGTTCCTGAATCAGGGTATGACTAGAGTCACGGAGTGAAGAAGTACTAATTTCTTGATGTTTTCCAAGAGTGCTCTTCCCAACGCCCATGCTCTACCTATGAATTGCCTCCTTCTGCAATTCAGTGAAGTTACATGGATTGGTAGCTCCCTTAGGCTAATCATTCTCATGGCCCATGAGAACAGCCCAAATTATATGCAAGGCCCTGAAGAGGACAGCATTCTCTTCTTCTGTAAATGTGGCTAATTATACAGAGGACTGCAATTACCAGTTTTAGCTATCCTTTCGAATGGTAACAAATCATGCTGAGCATGCTGCAGTGGATATAATCAGTGCACTACTGCACACGTGTCAGATAGCACACTTTATCTTCTCTCTCTTCCACCAAAGATATACCAGCCCTTAAGGCCACCACACTGTTGGAGTTAAAGTACGCAGTGGTGGCATATCATGGCTCTGAGCGCTGGTCTGCAGGACTGTATAATGAAAACCAATGACAGCATTTGTTTTATGAGTCATGCTGTAGAATATAGGGCTTCTGCAGCACAGTTAACGTGAAACATTTTAGAATGCCCACCAAGCACCTTAGATAATGGTGTGTTAATGCAGGCTGGACGTCAACATTTGCCATTAGACTGCACAACATAAAACATTTACAGACACACACAGTCAGTCCCACTTTCCGCACATCTCAAATTTTCCTATGTGCTGCTTTCTTGAGTTTAGGGGACAGTAAATACAATGCATCTGTGCAGTATATATAGCTGCACACCAACAGATTCATGACAACCTTGAACACATGCTACACAGTTCACATCTGGTGGCACACTTGATGGTCGCTTCACAGAAAAAGAAACTTAGACTGTGCTGTATTACAATCACATTGCAAGTATGATTTGCTTTCACATATCCTATGGTAAAACGCTATGTACCAGTATGGCCACAAGTCTGCTGTGTGCCCAGTTACTGTGTAGAAAGCACAATATGTGTACTTAAAGTGGGAATACACATAAAAGTGACAATGTTTTCCCAATAATCACGTATCCTGCACTTGACAAGTCGGTGGTAATGTACAGCAACAGTACATAGATCCTAAAACAGGTCTACAACAATAAAGTCAATTCAATATTCTGTATATGCATTACCATGTAATGACATGCACATGTGCTTACCTGTACGGTGCCATCTATATGCAATAAATGCATGGCATTGGTGTGAAAGTACGGTTTGTTTACTAATAACCTAGATGGAATTCCACTGCTTATTAACTGTGTAACGTTACCAGATATAGCAGGATTAATGACAGCTGTGTCAGTTAATGTAGTATAACTGCTTAATGTCACAATTTTATTTAATGTACACATTTACATCACAGGTCTGAGCCAGCTTCTGAACTTTCAGCTGTTATAAGAGTTTAGTTGTCATAAGCACAAAATGCATAGGTGCCTGCATGGTGCTGAGCTAAAACAAGATTATGTGTAGTGGGATGCCCTCTATACATCATTCAATTGTTTAGGAATGCTTCCATTACAACTAGCAAAGATGAGATACAGGGATGCATCTTGTGTTCTTTTTTACATGAAGTAGAACTGCCAAGAATGGTGGAACAGTGCCAAAGGGCATAGTCTGATATAATATACAGGGACGCTGAGAGACTGTAGCATCTGCATTAGACGCAGCCTGGGTGCCCCCTCATGAACTTTGGTGAGTATATGCATATTTACTGTGCCTTTTGCAATCAGACTAGTTTGTAAAATTAAAAAAAAACCTCTCTACATTACAAATTAGGATGGCGGAGTGCAGAACAGATTATTCTATTAGGCTAGACGATGTACAATATTCCTATACAAGAATTTTTGCAGCCAGGAGGTTTCTGGGTGTTGCACAATATCATTAAGCGGATTCCTGCAGTGGCATGAAAACCCTGAAAATAACCAGAAAAAGTGTAAGCAATACAGAAATGGCTACTGGTACTGAAACACAAATTTATCACAGTGCTTCTTTTCAAGTGATCACTCACTTTGAGTATATAACTGAGTCCTGCGTTCCTCCCCAAGAACAGAGAACTTATTTCTGAGGCAGTCTGCACAATAATACAATAGTTTTAACTATTCAGATACACTAGTTCCTGTGCTAAAACTTCAGTCTCTCTTCTGTATGAATTTCTTAAATGTAAAATATTGAAAAGCATATTGAAAAGCATGTATTCTTGTCAAGACAGCAAAGACAAAAAATGTTTTCCACAGACATCAAAACACCATCTCAGCACTAAATCTGAAAAAGAAAAAAAAAAACACAAATCAAAAGGGAAAAGCTGTTCATGGACCCTGGTTTACTATCTACATGGGGAGTTACACTTCAATAGCGCCTTACTAACGACATGGCTGCAAAAAGTACAGTTTTGTACCTACCATAAATGTAGATGTTCGAAGATCCACATTGCTGCAGTCCTTACACTTGGGTAGTCCGCTGTCCTCGGTCGGCCCGAATATCAAAGTATTAGGCTGACGTCGGTCAAGGAGCTTAAGACTGACATCAGAACGTCAGGGTACAAATGCGCATGACCGACGTCATATCCTCAGTCTTTTCTTGCCCCAGATGTCAGAAGACCCTAAAAAGAAAGGTCAAAACCAAAAGACAGAAAAAAACAACCAACCACCCTTGCACTAATCATATGTACAATATATACAATATCCACAATATTCACAACCCAAACCACACAACCGCCTCTAACCACAGAGGGAAGGAGGGAGGAAATTGGACTGCAGCAATGTGGATCTTGAACATCTACATTTATGGTAGGTACAAAACTGTACTATGTTCTTCATCTCACATTGCTGCAGTCCTTACACTTGGGTAGAATCCCAAAGCAGAGGTAAGGGAGGATGGCAAAACTATAAAGCAGTAGGAGCTGCCAAAATGCCCTGTAAAATTGCAGTGGCAAAACCAGCCCTTGATTTAGAGTAAAGTGGAAGGTGATAATGCTTAGAGAAAGTATGCACTGAACTCCAAGTAGCTGCTTCCAAAATATCTTTAGTTGCCACCCCCCTTAAGAAAGCTGTAGAAGTGGCAGTAGCCCTAGTGGAATGAGGCCTAATCCCAGCTGGAATCTCCTTACCATGATGGGAATAACAGAAAGCAATACAAAACCCAATCCACTTAGAAATAGTTTGTTTTGACACAGGCTTGCCCTGAGAACCCAAAGCAAATGAAACAAATAACTGCTGAGACTGCCTGAACCCTTTAGTTCTGCTCAAATAATATCGCAACTGCCTGTGTATATCCAAAGTGTGCAAAATCTTTTCCCCTTTATTTTGGGGGTTTGCATAAAAAGTAGGCAAATGAATAGTTTGGTTTAAAGCCACACTAGAAACCACTTTAGGCATAAAGGAAGGATTAGTACGTAAAGATACCCTATCCTTGTGGAAAATTAAGAAACTGCCATAAGGGCCTGTAATTCAGAAACCCTTCTTGCAGAGGTAATGGCCAACAAAAAAGCAGTCTTCCATGATAAATATTTCAACTCAGCAGTAGCTGCAGGCTCAAAAGGTTGTAGAGTGAGTTTCTCCAACACAAAATTGAGATCCCAAGCAGGAGTAGGAGCTCTACATGGGGGTCTTATATTCTTTGCCCCTCTAAGGAATTGCTTAAACAAAGGATGAGAAAACAATGGTGGGTCACAGTCATAGTGAGCAGAAATTGCTGCAGCATGAACCTTAATAGAAGAGAAGGACAAACCTTTGTCCAGTAACTCAGCAAGATATTGAAGAGCCACACTTAAATTAGGCTTAGAAACATCAAATTCCTTTGCTGCACTCCAAAACAAAAATCTCTTCCATTTATCTGCATACACTTTCCTTGTACTAGGCCTCCTGGCCTCCAAAATAACATTCAAAACTTGCTGTGGAAGCTGAGACCCTCCAGGGTTTAAAACAGAATATGCCAGGCTGTTAGGTGAAGAGAGTGAAGTTTGACATTGAGTAAATGACTGCTCTCCTGAGACAGCAGGTGTGGAATCGAAGGCAAAGGCCATGGAGGCTCCCGTACCAGACTTCTCAGCAATGGGTACCAGTGCTGTCGAGGCCAATCTGGAGCTATTAAAATCATCTTTGGCTTGTCCTGTCTGACCTTTAGAAGTACCTTTGGGAGGAGAGGCAGAGGTGGAAAGGCATACACATGAAGATTGCTCCACTTGAATGAAAGAGCATCCACTTTCCAAGCTGTGGGATGAAACCTTTTTGTGCAAAACTTTGGCAGCTGGTAGTTTAGTGGAGAAGCGAACAGATCTATGTCTGGAGTTCCCCATAACACTGTCAATTTCTGAAATACATGAGGATCCAATTTCCACTCGTGGGGATCCATAATTCATCTGCTCAACACATCTGCTAAGGAGTTCTGTGCTCCCGGCAGAAACCTTGCCTGAAGATTTACCTGTAAACTGAGAGCAGTCTCCCACAGAATCATTGCTTGTCTGCATAGAGGATAAGAATGTGTTCCCCCTTGCTTGTTGATGTACCACATGACAGTTGTGTTGTCTGTTAGAACCAACACCTGCCCTGGAAGAAGTAAATCCTTGAAAGCTATTAATGCAAATTGGACTGCTAACATCTCCTTCAAGTTGATATGTAGATGTTGTAGTCTGGCAGGCCACGTGTCTTGTATCCACTTTCCATTTAGATGAGCTCCCCAAGCTTTGTCTGAGGCATCTGTCGTTAGAATCTGACTCGCCTCTGGCTGGGTCACAGAGAGTCCCTTGTTTAGGTGACATTCCTGAGCCCACCACAAAAATTCCTTTTGAATGCAAGGTATTATCTGAATGACAGTGTCCATATCTTGGCAGTGCTGTGTCCATACATTTTTGAGATACCATTGTAGCTTCCTCATATGCAGTTTGGCATTGGGAAGCACCAGAATACAAGATGCCATGAACCCCAAGGCTTGAAGGACTGTCCTTGCAGTCAGCCTGGACTGATGAGACAATTGATGGAAGTAAAGGGAAAGATTCTTTTGTTTGTCCGGGGTCAAAAAGGCCATCTGGGATGCTGTATTCAGTCTCACACTCAGAAAGCACATGTCCTGAGAGGGTACTAGACTGGACTTTATTTCGTTCACAGAATGCCCCAGGCATCTTAGCACTGCTATCACATTGCAAATGATGAAGAAGTTCGTCCTTTCCTTGGGCCAGAATCAGGCAATCGTCCAAATAAGGATAGATCTGTATTCCTTTTAGCCTGAAGAAAGCTATCACTGGAGCCAGAACCTTCGTGAACACTCTGGGCGCAGTAGATAAGCCAAAGGGCAATGCAGAGAACTGATAATGAGAAGTCCCAGCTCGAAAACGCAGATACTTCCTGCAACTTAGCCTGATAGGAACATGAAGGTAAGCCTCCTTGAGATCCAGAGTCACCATCCAGTGATCTTTGCCCAGCAGAGGTAAAAGCTGTTGTAACGTCAACATTCTGAACTTGGGAATGTCCAGATAAGTGTTGAGGATAGATAAATCCAAAATTGGTCTCCACGTGTTCCCCTTCTTTGGTACTAGGAACAGGCGAGAATAAAATCCTAGGCCCACTTCTGGCAGAGGGACCGGCTGTATGGCCCCTATTTGAAGCAGCAGAGAAATTTGTTTGTGAGCCTCTATTCTTTGCTGAGGAGGAACGTCTGGCATGCCTTTGAAAGGAGGCAAGGTATGGAAATAAAACTTGTAACCTTGGTGTATGATATCCAATACCCATCTGTCCTGGGTAATTAAACTCCAATTTTCTTTGAAGAGTGTCAACCTTCCTCCCAAAGGCGCTGCCAGACAAGAAGGCTCTGGCAGCTGAAAAGGTAGGTCATTGGGCCTGTTTACGAAAGGACTGGCCCCTGCCATCACCCGAAGACTGTGCAGGTGAACTCCCTGTTCTAGGTCTGAAAGAGCCCTGAGCTCTGCCCCTACCACGTCTAGATCTTCCCCTAGACTGTGAATCATAAGAAGGTACGTCCACCCCTTAGCAGGCCAATTCCTACTAAACTTCGGAGGCTGAACTTGCAAAAAATCTTTAACAGCCTGCATAGACTTAGCCTTGTCTTCCATTTTCTTTAAGACTGCCTCCACAGGTGAACCAAACAACACATCAGACTGTAAAGGAGCATCTAAAATCCTTGTCTTAACATGGTCAGATAAATTCTGATCCCTAAGCCAGGCGTGCCTGCGAAGAACTGACCCAGTGGCAGCCACCCTAGACGAGGCCTGTACAGCATCAAAACCACATTGTAAAGAATGCTTACCCACCTGTTCAGAAACATGTACCAAATCTTGTAATTCTTTACACTCAATGCCTTCCGCCAGAGCATCTACCTTAGACTTCAATTGAGAAAGAAGATAGTTTTGATATTTCAACATGTGAAACTGGCAATTCAAAGCCCGCATAGCTAAGGTGGAAGAAGTATAGACTTTCTTTCCCCATCTATCCAAAGCTCTGGCCTCTTTATCTAGAGGAACCGGATTTTTTACAACAGAGGCCTTGACGCCCTTAGGTCCCTGACTAACAGTTTCTGGGTCCACCCTAGGACTCTTAAAAAGATATTTATGAGCTTCAGGCACCCTGTAATACCTGTCCGGTTTAACAGGAGCAGGAGGCAAAGAATCAGGATTAAGTGAAGCCTCTGCAAATACATCTTCCACAACATCCAGAACAGGTGGTATAGCCAAAGGCCTATGCTGGGGTAAAAGCAAAAATTCCCTAAGCCTTTTCCTGGAATCAGAGAAGTCCTGACCTTCCCACTTAAAATGTTCCCTCATGGAATGAAGAGTCTCTGAAAAAGAAAAATCCTCTGGAGGAGAAGCAGAAGGAGTAGAATCATCCACATCAGAATCAGAATAAGGAGAATACTCCTGCAAGTCTTCAGCCGAAGACTCTGAAACATCCGAAGCCTGCTCAAAACTCCCCATCACTGGTTCCACCCTAGGCCTCTTATCAGGAGGGGGCAAAGAACCTCTAATCAAAGTAATTAAATCTTCTGCCATTTTAAGCATGTGCTTCTTGGGCACAGAGCCTGATGAACTAGGAGTGACACCAACAGAAGCTAAACCTGGCCTGCCTCTGGGAGAAGCCTTGGAAACAGAAGGAGAGGGCCTAACCACCCTAGGAAGGGAGGGGAGTACAGTAACCTGAGAAGCCCCTTCAGCCTGACTTGCCTCCTGAGAGGCCACATCCTGCAATATCAAAGTCTCCCCCTGGGACTCCAGAGAAGCCTCCGGCGGAACCACCGGTTCCACTGACACCTCTAAAGAACCGGCGTCCGGTACGGACGACTCTTCTTGCCTGGGTTTAGCTGCTTTGTCTTTGCGCTTCTTCGAAGAAGCGGGCGTCGGAGCATCCGACGGCATATTATAATTGCACCATTTCCCGAAGACCAACCTGGCACAATCCAACCTTCGCTTAATAGTGCGCTTATTGAACCTAGCACAAAAGCGACACCCAACAACGTCGTGCTCAGGCCCCAAACAAGGAATACACAAAGTATGATAATCTCTATGCGGTATCTGTTTCCCACAAGAAATACAGTTATTCACTTTTTCTGACATCCGGTAAACCACTGAGGCAAGAAAAAACTAAAATATTCCCAACGGGTACTTAGCCAACTTTGACTCGGTCTGAAACTCCGAATTCGAAAAATTTCAGAACGCCGAACGGCACTTGCAATGCTGCTTCTGCATCGGACCATGCGGCAAAAAAGACTGAGGATATGACGTCGGTCATGCGCATTTGTACCCTGACGTTCTGATGTCAGTCTTAAGCGCCTTGACCGACGTCAGCCTAATACTTTGATATTCGGGCCGACCGAGGACAGCGGACTACCCAAGTGTAAGGACTGCAGCAATGTGAGATGAAGAACATCTGTGGGGAGAGGGCAAACACACTGAAAGCGATAATTTGATCTTTCTTAATTCCAACATTTCCAATTAAATCAGAAGTCTAAACTGCTGCCTCAGTTCAAAGCAGTTACAGCAAACAGCAGTCATTAACACCGGAAAGCAAACTCACAAACCAAATGCACATATTTGCTTACAGACTGCTTGAAAAACAGTCACACTGTAATACGACAAACGGAAACAATAACATCAAAGGAAAACCTCGTTAAGAATCATTAAAATTGCTATGAAACGGGAACAGTTTGTAACATGGGTACTTGATAAACCTTCAGTGTCACTGCCTTCTCTAAATCCAGAAGTAATGAAATGACAAGATTCCAGAAAATGTGACCTTTCATTCTTCAGCGAATTCCAACATTCAATGTATCAGTTTACTTCTGCAATATATTCTAGAAACAAATGGAACACAGACATTGAGTCTGATCTGAATTCTTCTCTTTGTAAGTTCTACTACTGTGACAGCAGATGTAATATAATATTGCACGAAGGAACTTCCTTCACCAAAGCATACAAGAATTGGACTCCTCTTGTTATTTGTGATATGCCAGTTCATAACATGCATGATTTGGCTGTACTTTAACTTAAAAAAATGGACAATATAAAAAAGTGTGTTACAAGACATTAGATCTTACTGAAGTGTAATCACTGGATCCAAGTTTATAAGGTTTGTATAAGTACTTCATTAGAAAGATGCATGCAGATCTTTACATAACATTTTTCTGATGCTCTCATTTTCACCAAGCCAATTATATGAAATGCAATACAAGAGACATTTTCTGTAAAGTTTTACTCTGTGTAGTCAAAATAAACAAATAAATATTTAAGAGCAAGTATGGAGATTTGGAAATCGAGGGTTGGTGAGAACCCCACTCTGTTACACAAACTCATCTCAAAGATGACTTCCAAACCCTTAACCAGTGACAAACAAACCAGAAATGTATACTCAGTCCCCTCAAAAACAAAAGCAATGCTATTTGGAACCAACCAAAAATAGCCAAAGCACCCAGCTTCCTTAACATTAATGATGTTAATATTACCATCATAGAAACTACCACATCCTTCAAACACCTTGGCATTTGGCTAGGCCAATCTCAACTTTCAACTGCATATTCAAAACACATGCAAAAAGAACAACACACTACTGTTCTGGGTGAACAAACTACCACCTCTTCTATCCAAGGCAGCCAAAGTTGTCATAGGTAAAGGAATACGCTTATCTCAACTCTAATATGGACTACCTGTTATAGTTGCAACCTCAAAGAATAATGCCACCATCTTACAAACTATCTCTAATAAATTCTGTCTGTTCAGTACTTTCTCTCCCAATAACACCACTGTCTAACTCTTGCCAAAGTTATATGGCTCCCAGTACATGTAAGAGCCAAGCTCCTACTAGGACCACTAATTCACAAAGCCTTTTCTCTTGAGACATTGTCCCCTCCCACTAATAAACTTTTCACCAAAACCACCACGTATAATTTCAGGAGTATCTCAATCTCAACGAACCCTACTAACTCCAAAAAGTAAACTTTATCGCACTGACCATGCATCTCCATCTTACCACCTAAGCTATGGGACTCCATTCTTCTCCCAGAGACATCCAAAAGTACTCAGGCTTGAGACAACAGCTCAAAGAACACATCTTCACCCAAGCAAAGTGCAGCTGCACTGACTCAGGTCACATTACATGAATCGTGCGGCTCTCTCACATATTCCTTTATATCATCCCCTTTTACTTATTGCCGCTCATTCATCCTCTTCTCTTTGCATCTCTCTCACACTTCTCCTTTCTACTCCTTATCCATCTGCATGCCTCTCTCACCTTTTCTCTGTCTTCTCCCCATGGAAACTATTCTCATTTGCCTTTTCTCACGTCTTCATACTTCTCTATGTAATGATATAATGCTATCATCCCTGTAGCATACGCCACCTCAGTCATTACCATTACATTTCATCCACAAAGCTCTGCTAATCATAATTCCGTTTTTTTTCATTCATGTTTTAACACTTAACTGCTTCTTCAACTAAATCCTGTAGATATAGTCCTATCTGTAAGTATGTTTTGTTCATTTCTTATGTGATCCTATTCACACGGGTTGTGCCTGCAAATGGTCCATTGAGATCAGTGCACTATGCTGGTGAAAAAATATACATATATAAATAAACAGAAGAACGGAAAGGGACAGAGATTATTTTGTGGCTTATAAGGAGTGGTTAAAGGCAAGGTGAACATGGCTAAGAGAAATTTTGCTGATATAATTTGGAGGCTGTTAAAAGTTAGCACTCCATCCTCTGATTTTTGTTTTCTGTTTCTTTAGAATGATAATTAGTTACAGTAAGAGTAATCGTGAGGGTCCCCCCCTATATATATATATATATATATATATATATATATATATATATATATATATATTTACGTATGTATATGGTTACACCTTTGGTCGACATCTGTTTTGTTGACACGCCTAGGTCAACAAAACAGTTGGTCGACAGGTGTATGAGACTGACAATCCCCAAATCTGGGGGAATATGCCCCCTCCCCAGGGATTATGTGATCTCTGAGTTAATATTTATAATTAGCCAGGTGATGTGGGGTATGCAGGGGGGCTTATCTCCCTGCAAAAAAAAACAGGTGTGCTTGCATGCTCCAAGGATAATGTGCATTGAGCTGTTAACATTGCAAAATCCAAATTTTACATGGCGACATTTACAGTTGTTGACAGTCGATTATTTTGGTGTATTACACAGTACACCCACATATACACATACACGCACACACATACTCAAAGTATTTGTTAAGTAAGTTAGACCACCCCTATGTATTTTTTTTTTTTGTCTTCGACTGACTTGTGCTTGTTTTGGTTGATAGTATCTGACCAGATCTATTTAAAAAGTAGCATGTAAAGGGACCCAATCAAGAATCTGCTGCAGCAAGGGAGACCGTGCTGGTCTTTGAAAGTGATCACTTAACATTTGTACTTATTCACTGCATATTGTTAATTTCATCATACACAGCACAGATGTGTTTATGTCTCAGAATTTAATGCTAGATTTTACTAAAAAAAAGCATTAAAATTAAATGGTTTTCTATTTATGGAGAAATCATTAGCAGTTAATGAGTGCACAGTGATTACAGCTGATGCAGCAAGAGGAAAGTTGCATAAGTGCAGAGTCAGGGAAACCTAGCACATTTCAGTTATAATAAGCAGCAGTACTTTATAGTAACAAAATCTAGATATCCCACTGGGAAGCACGCAGTCTGCTAAGTATATAAATGGTAACAGAAGGGATTACATGAATTTTGAGATTTTATACACACAACGAGCAGATACTCCATAAACTTTCAACACCACTGCAAATGCAAGTTTTAATTTTAAAAACAAAATTTGTCTGCTCAGGATTGAGCAACAGCTGATGTCTACCGCAGTGAAACTGGACACTTGCATATCTTAGTAAAACCACTCTGAGTCACTGCAGTTATTCAAGCTCTAAGACAGTTTAAGTGTACCACATAAAAGTGGAAACTTCAGTTTTGTGAGTACATGTAAATGGCTGTGTTTACAAAATAACATTCATCTGTTTTTCTAACGGACTTGTACCTTAAGCTTCCATTTCAGTGTTATCAGCATGCAAGCAAAATAAAACAACTTTTACACATGCTAAACTCAAAACTGCCCTGCAGACTGGATTACTTGCACCAAACTGTTTTCTTACTTACTGCAGAACAGAACTCAAAGGTTGCAAACTGCTCCCTATTTTACACATTGTTTTCAATGCTAAGGCTACCCTATAAACAATCAGCTAATGACAGGTCGACATGCCTTTGCCAGTGTCACAGAATTATTTAGATGTATAACCCACCAATTCTACCAAAAAAATTAAACATGTCATATTAATTATTTTATAACAAGAAGTCTGACTTCATTGCATTTCAGGAACATGGACATCTCAGGGCAGTTCTGTAGGTCTCTGTCTGATACAGAGAGGGGGTGGGGGTAGTCTGAAACATTAAATACCTACATTTCTATACTTTAGACTGCGTTTTAAAAAAATGCACAAATACTATTTATCAGAAATACCTGTACCCTTCCTTTTACTTAAAAATGCTGGGAATTCTGTAAATTATTACTTATTTAGTTAATTCATTTTCTGATTTAGGGTCATAATCATATACTAGGCTAACAACCACAATGGCCTTTTTAAGTCTAGCTATGCATCCCAAATCTCTGACAAGTTCTGGTACCCTTGCTAAGTGTAATCAGGGACTTGAGAGATGCAACATTTACAAGCAGGGACTTTGGAGATGAAACATTTACAAGCAAGGGCCTGGGAGATGAAACATTTACAGGCTGCCTGTGTCCATTAGAGTATAGGTGCCAAACTAGGGATGACTTTTTTGTTCCCCATCCAGCTGTCCACGTTACACTTTAATTAGTTTAGGGAGGAACACTGCTTCACCTGGATGGGGAGCCTGATCCAGAGAAGAGGTAGTATGTGAGATACATACCTGTCTCTCCAGCAGGTCCTGTTTATATCACAAGCAAGGTTTAAGTCTTTAGAATGGGTAATTCTGATACTGTTTGTTTTGTGGATATGCAGGAGGTCCATTATGGTGGGGTCTGACAATACTTTGTATGCCAGGTTTAGATCTCCTCTCAACAGCGTGTAAGAGACAGCATATACAGGGATATAGCCTTGAGGCGGGCTGCATAGGACATGTTACTTATGCCCTGCATTCTTTTAGTAAGGAACCTCTGTGGATGTTCCAATTGTTGGATGCGTTGTACTCAATGACAGGTCTCATGAATGATGAGCACAGGGGAACAATGACCTCCATGGACCTGGATGCCATACCTTTGTTTAAAAGTTGAACAAACAAAGAATGACTTCCTCGCTACTGTAGACACATGATGATCAAAGACTAGATTACTGTCTATGTGCATCCCTAGGTCCCTGACTACTTTGTCAACTCTTAGGGATGTGTTGTCAATGATATTTACAAGGGATGGATGACTTGCACAAAACTGTTTTCATATTACAGACTGATTACCTAATTAATTAAACCAATGTAAGATCATGGTAAACTGAATCTCATCCCAGCAATAAACTGGTGCTGGGTATAGACTCATGCTGAACACGCTGCTAACCCTTACAGACTTCAACAATAATTATTTTCCATAGAAAATGGAAGACGTTATAGCTATGAAATATGATCAAATCAAATCAGAATCACACCATTTAGGGTTTTATTGCTATCTTGGAACTCATTAGTATGCCTTCATAAATGTTTCCCATTCAAGTCTGCAAGTGGTGCTTAATGAAATATTACTCAGTCATTATAGACTTCATGGAGAGCTCCTCAAATAGAATTTCCAAGCAGGAAACAAAAGCACAAAGAGGCCTTCAGTGCAGACAAAACAGTTATGATGGGAAAACTGGCTAAAGATTTTAGAAAGAGAATTAATAATAAAGGGAAAAAAACATCTAAATTACTTAGAGCAAGTAATACACAGAATTACACAGACAGCCCAAGAAAAGAATTACCCACTTCAGAACTCAACCAGCTCCATCACATAGAGAGACAAAGCCCTGATGACATCCCACATGACCAAAGATCTATTAGCAGTCCAAGCAATGGAGAAGCCAAAGGCAGAAAGGAGACAAATGATGAGGGAGTACCTGCTTCTTTCTTCAAGGATGGAGGATTGAGAATGTGTTTTTGGATGCATGTGCAGAGTATGACTTTCACTGGAAATGAGATATGGAATAGATGGACTTTTTGAATTAATTTCACTCAAGCATATGGGTGGCAAAGGCCATTCACTAACCACTGCATGCCTAGTTCTTATATTCTATCAGACATCCACAGAGAATAGTGAGGTTTAAGGCACAACCCCTCTGATGAATACCTAGAAGAGCACCACTCTGAATACCTTGTTCCTTCCCAAAATAGGAGAATGAATGACCAACATCATAACATATAGGGATAAAGCCCTGACAATGGCCAAAGCAACTTGGGTTTGATTAGCAGCTTGGGCTTTTGAGGAGCTGAGAGGAAGGGATGAGGGTGCAACACCCAGGTGGAGAAGGCATAAAACTAGTGACTCCCTGAAGGGGGAGGCATGATCTGTAGAAGGGACAACCCCCTGGAAAGAATAGATAAATGCACAGGAAGGTGAAATAGTAATTAAATGAAAAATTCCCCAGACATAGCAAGTAGCCAGCTTGACCCCCCCCCCCCCCGGAGAATCATAACATCTATGATGGCCCTAGCCCTGCGTCAGAGAAAGTTCAGGGGAGGAAGGAGGAGCTGGTAGAACCAGTGATGGACTGGACCAATGGGACAACTAGAAAACAAGAATCAAAAACCAATCAAATACCTCAATGACCACAGCATACTTTCTCCCATACAGCAGGGTTTCAGCAAAATCACTGCACTACAGCCACCCTTCCTCAGTTTTACCAAAACTGTCAATCAACAAAGAAACAATGGGTACCTAGTCTCATCTATTTTTCTCAATCTGTCAAAAGCCTTTCACATGGTATTGCATCAGAAACTATTACATGAACTAGCGTCTCTTGGTCTAAACAAATAAGCTCTAACCTGGCTCCATAGTTATCTATCAAATTTACTAAGACCTGTCTTAGCTCAGTTGTTAAATGTACTGTGATGGAATTTTTCTCCCAAGGGCTCTGCTGAAAATGGGCTTTGCCCAATCAAACTTCCCCGGTCAACACAAACAAAAGGCAACAAGCCATCAAATGGAAGCAAGACCTCTTAACTTTCCTGTCAGTTACAGTTGCGGTTCCTCAAGTTTCAATTCTACGACCTCTCAATAGACGACCCTCTTTCAATATGCAAATGATGCAACGCTCATCTGCTCTGCATAATCACTACATGCCCTACAAGATATCACTCAGCAGGCTTTCCTATCCACAGAATCTTGTCTCAGCAATGCCAATCTGCTCCTCAACCCCCAAAAAACTAAACTAATGCCGTTTACCCCCAAATATCTAATATGACAAAACATAAAATTCCACACCCTGTCATTCAACAACACAAAAACTAACACGTACACTTGCGGTCTTACTTGACGACAAATTTAAATATTAACAATACCTGCTTGAGAAACTGTGAGGAAATGTTCTGCTCTGTAGAGTGATCCTAGAGTCTGCAAGAATATCCACTGCCACCATCTACCTACTTCCATCTCTTCTATATGTATCTTACATCTTTACAAATCTGATTACCACCCTTAAAACTAAACTTTATAATAAAATAGCTAAATCTGCAGCAATTCTCCCCTAAAAATGACCACTACGTAGTCCTTAATGATTTACACTGGCTAAAACTACCCTACTATCTTACATGTACACAACTCAAAACAGTCCACAATTAATTTCCTTGAACAATGCCCATCATTGAAAATTATGCTCCAACCATACTCTAGTTCTAGACTACCAAGATCAAGTGAATGTCCAAAACAAGTAATTCAGCTAAAAATTCTCCAGATTCTCATCAAGTCACTAAAACTGTAACTCTATCCCTTAGCAAATAAAACAAAGAAGACACAATTACAAGTTACTACTAAAACAATGTCTTATAGGTTCATAGACATTTGCTAGGCTAATGACCACAAGGGTCTTTTTAAGCCTAGCCATGCATCCCAAATCTCTGAAAGTTCTGGTACCCTTGATAAGTGTAACCTGGGGCTTGGAAGATGAAACATTTACAAGCATGGGCCTGAGAGATGAACCACTTACAGGTTGCATTGTTCTCCATCCAATTGTCCAAGTTACACTTGAATTGGATTAGGGAGGAACTGTGCTTCACATGGATGGGGAGCCTGTTCAAGAGATGGGGGTAGTCTCTGGGATACATACCTGTCTCCCCAGCAGGACCTATTTGTATCACAGGCAAGGTTTAAGTCCTCAGAATGGATAATTCTGATGCTGTTTGTTTTGTGGGTATGCTGGAGATCTATCAGAGAGAGGCCTGACAATGCCCTGTATGTCAGGCATAGCTCTCCCCTCACCAGCCTGTAGGAGACAGAACGCAGGGATAGGGTCTTGAGGCAGTCTGCTAAGGACATTTTACTCACACCCTGTATTCTTTTAGTGAGACACCTCTGTGGATGTTTCAGTTGTTGGATATGCCTGGATAGGTACATCCCACAGAGGACAATGTACTTGTGAATGCTAAATACAGTGGAACAATGACTTCCTTGGACCTAGATGCCATACCTTTGTTTATAAGTTACACAACTGAGAATGATTTCTTCATTACTACAGACATGTGAAGGTCAAAGGCTAGATTAATGTCCATGTGTGTCCCTAAGTCCCTGACTACTGGGTCAACACTAAGGGGTGTGTTGTCAATATGATACTTACCAGGGGTGGATGACTTCCCAAAGAATACTATTATGCATTTCTTGGAATTTAGTTTTAGTCCATGCCTCTGACACCAGTTGTTTGTTTGTGTCAGACCTTAGTGGAGAACATTTGTGTTGGTGTGGGATTCAATGACAGCTCCTAATCATTCATCTGCAAATTTAGTCAGCCAGAGACCACTAACATTGATCTCTACTACAGAGAAGTAAATGCCAAAAAGGAGCAGTCCAAGGACCAATCCCTGAGAGACTCCACTTGTGACTGGCCTCTTTGTAGAGGTGGGCTCCCCAGTTCTAACTTCCTTGGTCCTGTTTGTGAGCCAGCTGCTATCCATTAGGTGACATATGGGTTTATACCTTACCTCTTGAGTTTGTCAACTATGGCCAAGTGGGGTATTGTGTCAAATGCCTTGGCCAGGTCAAGGTAGGCAGAATGAAACATTCTGCCCTCATCCATTGCTGTGGTGACCTTTTCAAAGAAGTCCACCAGGCTGAGTAGGTATGACCTTCCTTTGACAAAACTGGGTTGAGTCCAGTGTCTTCAGGTTCATTATATCATTATCAATAATTTCCATGATTCTTGCAAACATTGTCTCTGCTCTTGTCTGTAATATAATTCTTGGCTACACCTGCTACCTTTTCTCCAAAATACTTGTCTTTCCCACTTCCCTCCTTTCTCCATTGGGCCAGAAAAACATTCACTTAACTGCAAGAGATAACTTTGTTTATATAAATTAGATCAATCACAAACAAAGTGACAAGGCTCAATCTTTTTTTCTCTCTAAAGAGATTAACCACCATCTCAATGACCACCTCAGTTTCACCATTCTCTCTCTCTCTCTCCTCACCTATACAAAACCTTAGAACAGTCCATCTAGCCGCCAACTACTGTCTCCTTCCTTATTACTTTACTGCTCAAAATGATATATAATGAAACAATGATAGCTGCTCGACTACTATCACATCACATTACAGTGTATTTCAACCACCTTTCTTTTCTTCTAATATTTCCAGTTAAACTGTTTCTTTTCATTATTTTATCTGCTAGAAAATACAGGTGATATTACATCTTTTGCAATATTATATTTCTCTCTGGCTCTGCTACATATAAGTCTATATCTATTCCAAATGAATAATGGCACATTGTAGACACCTATGCAAGCTGTGTGCATGCTCTGATTCTAAGTGATGTTTATGTAAACTACTATAAATGTTTTTCCCCTCATATGTGCACTATAAAAAGATATGTTAACCCTCACTCGTTTCCTGCATTACATATTCCTTCTGACATGATGAAACTGTATATATATATATATATATATATATATATATGCGTGTGTGTGTGTGTGGACAGAGAGAGATCTCTCTCTATCTATATAGACAGATATGCATGTGTTATAGTTCATATTAAATGTAGAGGTTTTATCCTAATTGGATTTTCCTGGTAAACAAAGACACAGTAGGTAGATAAGTAAAATAAAAAAGGGGGGTGACTGGGTGTACAGCAACTGTGGCTTGATTATTAGCAGGCGTGCAGGAGAAAAATATGTAAAAATAATTCATAATTGAACAGCTAATGCAATAGACTTTTTTGAAATTAACAAGTAAAATCAACACATATCATCTGAAATTTGATATAAGCATATTTATGTGCATCCCACAGCTCAAGCTTGTTGCTAGGTGCTATGTACCAGCTAATCAACAACATGCTTCTAGAAGACTTCATATCATGCATATGCTATAAAGCTAAAAATCCTCTTTCCAAAGCAAAAAAACATGCCTACATATTAGTCAGGGAACAGTAGTACAGGACAGACACATTAAGAAGAGTTACTAAAACCAAGTTTTTACATCTAATCAATTGTTTAACTCCTTTCCAAGTCTGCTGGATCTTTGGACAAACTGTTAATTCAAATTCTTCATGAATTCATGAAGTTGCTGCAGAAGACAAAAGCCCTGAGCTGCTATGCTCAGGGTGCAGGGTTTGATTCCTTCTACCTTCATTTGTCTACTGCGTGACTCTGAGCAAGACACTTACCCAGACAGTGCTCTCGGGATATCCCTTGAAAAAGGACTATTGTTTCTATTGGGTTTGCCTGGTCAACAAATAAGCTGAAAAATATTTAATTTTAATCTGTGTAGGGCTATTAGGCAAGTGTCTGGTGATGGAGAAGATTTGGTTAATCCACTTAAACAACTTTAACATAGTTTGCATGTACTACTGCTTTTTAATGCATCAGTGAATGATGGCTTACTTCCATGTGTTGTTCCGGTTTGCTCTGTTGCTTCTTAGCCTGTCAGACTAACTAGTACTCCTCCATCCTAACCTAAGTTAACCTAGTTACATCATAACTGTTCTTCTTCAGTCCAAATACCTTGAGTTATGAGGTGGTGAGGTCACCACATCTGCCTTACAAGGCAGGCACCGCTGTTCACCATTCAAACTAGACAATACAAAATCACTAGTAAACAACACTACAGCTAGATAAACATGAAGACACAAATTAATTCACAAAATGTTAAAGCTGCTTTTATTATGGATGCTAATTTTTAAACTGGTAACTGTGCTACATTCTGCCGACAAAGATGCTACAGACAAATGCAGCTGACTGGAAACTTTAAAAAATACCATTTTGAAGAATGTGTTCATTTATGAATGGACTGAATAACAACTGCACAAGCTGCTAACTATGCTATTTTTAAGTGATGACATATCACATAGCAGTGCCATTTCTTCACAATGCTCATTTGTCTGCCATACTGATCACTTACTGAATAGCCTGAAAGATGACAATATGGGTGCTTTCAAACTGGTAATAACAAATGAACAATTCAAGAAAGAAAAGATGCGATCTGACAAACAACGATGTGGCTGCTACAGCTGCTTACAGTACAAACTCTAGCAAGGCACATAATGGTGCTATTACTGTGTCCCAGAGTGTAATATTGTGCATGTAAAAGGTGATCATGTTGATATTTCTAAACATTTACATTCTAATGGAAAGGTATAATTTGATGCGTTGTGCTGCTGGTGTAAAACTGAAAAAAGATGTGCGCTTACAGAGCAAGTAAAGTTAGACAAAATTAATCATAAGTTTGAAAATGGTACTGCATATCAGTGTAGCATCACCTATTAATGAACCGTAAGCATTTAACTGCCTAGATATAATCTCAATGACTGCGAGTTGTTTTATCAAAAAGTTAAACATTGTACCAAGCAGTAGGAATAATTTAGCAAACACCACACAGGATGTAGAAATGTTTGCACTTAACACCACCTTTCATTTGCAGCCTGGCACTGGTGGTGGTGGCGGTGGGGATAATATACATGACATATCTGAAGGAGGAGATAAAAGAACTATTACCTGTACCATTTATATCACCTTTGGCAGAGGCTTTCACTCATGTGTGAGAATGACATGGAATATTTTTTCTAATAAGCCCACACACTAAGTATTCATGGTGGACATGAAGCTCATGAATGACAATTACATAAACAGACAATGGAGGACAGAGAAATTTACTAGATTGTGACTGGCGTAACAGTATGACTGAAATGTTGCCTGGCATTAAAATTTCAGACCTACACAAGCATAGAACACAAGCTGACAATGTGTTGTGTGAATTATATAGTAATAAAATTAAACATAAGCTCTGTTCTTTTTCCATGTTTATGGTCCCAATTAGTTTCACTTCTCTGTTTACCAAAATATATAAATAACTTAATAATTTATTTTGTAACCTACATTATAAAGTAAAAAAAGCCCTAACCAAACCTAATTCCATGTATTCTGGCAGTGTTACAGAAGTGCTTTTCAGGGACACCTGTGCTTTCCGGAACAAGGATTCATTTAAAAAGAAGTACAGCACTTATTACTGTTCGCCCAGTCTCAGTTTTGGTTCCCAGCTGAGGAGTATTCTGCCTTAAGTCTGCATGCCTTCCATGTGTCCACATGTGTGTGGGAGGAATGCTTTAAAGCCTTAGTAAAACCTTTGTAATTTTGGGGCACTGTAAAGGCCCTTGAGTTGCAAAACTTCCTTACAATCACTTTGATAGCTCACATATTTTTGTAAGTTGATAGATGTGCAGATGCACAGTCTTGCCTTTAGATATCCACATCAGTTGGGTGGCAAGAAGTCAGCAATACAAACAAAAAAGCTTAGTCCTGTAGAAAGAGGTAAATGATAATTTTGAGAACCCCAGAATTACTTAGAAATCTGGAGGCATGTGAAGATGTTAATAATAATAAAAATAAATAATGTTAATAAAATATTATTAATAACACTCCAATCTGTTTAATAATAAAATACTCCAAAATAATATTAACACCAATAATAATAATAATAATAATAATAATAATAATAATAATAATTCATCTATGGTGATGGCCAGAAGGTCCTATGTCATTAGGTAGAAGTTGCAGCATTCCTTTTTACTTCTTGGTTTAAGAATTTTGGGGAAAACCAAATAAATTTGTAAGCATTAATGAAATTCGCTTAGAAAGTTGTTAGAGGACTATAGATGCTGTGATGGTGTGCATGTTCTGAGTATTAAAAAAAAAAACTGAGAATTCACTTCGGGTGTTGGCTATGGTAGTTTACATGGTGTTATTATGCAGTGTCGTCATTCAGGCTATATGGTTTAGCTTGTTGTGTAGTAAATTGCTATTTTGTGACAGCGTGTTAAGATAGATTGTCAGCATATTTGAATCATTTTCATTATTCTGCAGATATCTATTTCGTAGATATTCAGGAAGATAGATCAGGGCTATATACACTCTGATGACCTCACCTTTTTCTTAGCAACCAGCTGTATAAATGTTGGCATGAAACAAAGTGGTTAAAACAAATAAATGACATTTCAGGTGTATGGTGGCAGATATGTAGTCAACCAAACCCAAATGCTGCATCAAATATCTAAATACAAGGAGCAATTATATAAAAGTGCACGTGGGTGTGTGTGTACACACATATATATGTGTATGTATATATGTGTGTGTGTATTTGCACAGGTGTATGGATGTGTGTATATGTGTGTGTGTGTGTGTGTGTGTGTGTGTGTGTGTGTGTGTGTGTGTGTGTGTGTGTGTGTGTGTGTGTGTGTGTGTGTGTGCGTGCGTGTGTGTGTGTGTGTGTGTGTGTGTGTGTGCGCGTGTGTGCGCGCGCATGATGTGAGTATAATATACGTACTGCAACAGACTGGCATTCCATGCACAAGCAGTTCTCTGCCTGATGCATGTTGAGTGTCAGGATAGGTTCCAGCTCGCCTGTAACACTGAGTATGACAAAGCTTGCTTGTATCAGGAAAATAATGAAAGTAAGAAGGGTGACACATTGGTATTGTATTAGTGTCAGTGACTCACAGGAGTCTGTTTCTAGAAATGGATCCTTCCTGGGGTGCTTTTGGCGTAGAATTTGCATGTCCTTTTTGCATGCATGCGAGTCTTCACCTGTTAGAATATCTCTGTGATGTGGGATAAAATCAGACACTCTGTTGAACTGGCAATCCTCTAAAATGTCTGCAACTGTGTGTACATCCTATAATGGACAGATGCCTTATCCAGGAATTTGTCATGCCCTTATGCCTGCTGCTTGCCTTCTCTCTTACGCTGGATAGTATAAAGTAGCTACTGGAGAATGAAAAAAAATGAATGAAAATTCAAATTGCTTGTGTATCTCCAAATGTAAAATAATGTACAGGGAAATCGTTAGTGGTAACTTTCGTTCAGTCTGGCACTGACATTATGGATTAAGGCCTTCATCCCAACCTGGGATGCTCCAGCAGTCATACCCTCCCAAACTGGAAAACACTTCATTATGTAAACCAAAAAGCTCCTTCAAGCATTCGCCCCGTGTTTCAGTTCAGCAAAAGAAGAGGAAGGATAGCATTTAAGATGCACAAGAAGCTACCAGTAGAATGCAACTGAAAGCACCCCCCCCCCTCAGGTTGGCACCCCTGTTTATCTCAAGGGGCTATTAGCTTGCATCTTCATAGTGTCATTTATCAAAGGAACAATCTAATTCTGCTTTAAGCTTGTCCCTACCATCCAACTACCAAAGGTTACATGCCCGATTACCTCCACATGACTGTCTACTGTAAATCTTTGTTCTATTACCCCACTCCTTAAAAATAACTAATTTATATCAAGTACTAGACCAAACTAATAAATATGGATGACTTGTCTGCACACAACATAGGTTTCATAAAGGACTCAGCCATGCCTGTTTATCATGTTAGTGACTACATATTCTCTAGCACTGATAATAGCAAAGTAACTGGGGCCCATCTTTGCTAATCTGAAGAGGGCCTATGAAACTGTAGCTTATGACTGATCATATCAAGATTTGGTGGTTCTGGCCCTATCTGATGGTTGTAGAACTACTTGAAGGGCTATTGAATACGGGTACATCTCAATATAGTGCTGGAAACTTTAAAGCTGTAATCCCACAGGGGCTCCATATTAGGTACTATTTTATTCTCTCTGTATATAAATAGGCTGTGCCAGGACCTTGCAGGCTCCCACTTTTACTGTACAATGATGAACCAGCCATGCTTGAATGTGGTTTTTCCTTGGAGCATTGGGGCATATAATTTGTTATTAACTAACACCTGCACTCATGATGCACTGTCACTGTACCTGTTATTATTTGTCTTTCAGTATAATTTTCTATCATGCTTTGATTGTGCCTTTGGACCCAGGTCATGGCAAACAGGAGGTCACTAACCTACCAGGTTACATAGGAACAATACCAGGCAAGCAATCCCAGGAA
Source organism: Protopterus annectens (assembly GCF_019279795.1). NCBI lineage: Eukaryota > Metazoa > Chordata > Ceratodontiformes > Protopteridae > Protopterus > Protopterus annectens. The sequence continues at coordinate 779,321,474 of NC_056730.1, forward strand.
CCATGTGAAGTTTGGTCATATACACCTTTAAGGAGATGCACTTAAAATTACTTGCCACTCTTAATAGTGCTCACCTCCACTACTGAGCAGGGCAGTACACGGTAACCCTGGTGCAGATATATATGCACCCAGTCAAGCGTCAATGTTAGCCTTAAAGGCATACAGAGTAGTGCTTAGCTTCACCTGCAGTAGTAACATATTCCATCGGCTGGGAATACACTGAGCTAAGAGTCGATCCATCCAGGAGGTCTTGTTAATTTGTGGGTGTAAAATAAGGTCCCATAGTACAGGCGTTTGTAAAGACCCTGTTTTTTTTTTTTTTTTTTTTGATGTAATAGGAGGTCAAATAGGCCTGTGACTTTCAAGGCTTGAAAAGTGAGAAACAGGTCACCTTGGAGCAGTCAGTAGGATACTAAGAACAAGGACAGCTGTGCAATCCTATCAGGATTCGAGGCTTTTCATCTTTTTGGTTAAAAATCATTGGGGCCTTTCTAATGGACAGATATGCTCTCATTTCTACATACCAAAGTGGGCATCATATTTGGTGACAGAGTTGATAATGGAAGAATACAGTGAAAAGATGACTTCTTTAGATCTTAAACACATTCCCTTGGAAATTAACTGGACCACACAGAAAGATTATCAGATTGGGTGGGGGGATGACTGACAGTTGTCCACAATCACACAGGTCACTAAAGACCATTGCTGTCTGAAAAGGAGTGACACTTATAATACAGAAGGTGGGAGCACCTTTTTTGCCAAGCACTACTATGCTGTACTTATCTTGAGACTATTTTTCAGTACACTGACCACGCACATATTCCAGACCATTTTGAAGCAGTTGAGGATTAGTGGATGAACAAATAACAGTGCCCAGCTTACAGACATCAGCAAACTTGGTCAAGTAATCCTCTGAGATACTGGCTTGGATGCCTGCAAAATAAATGCCAAGCAGGAGCAGGCAGAGGTTAACAAATAGATAAAATAAGCGTCTCCAGGCAGCCATAATACTACTGCGACAATATTTCAATATGAATATTTCGGCACCAAGATGATCATGCACCTCGTATGACAAAGCACTGATGATATGTAATTACAACTATTCTAATGGTGACACTTTCTTCCAAAGGTATAGGGATATGGGCAGCCTGTTGTCTCCAGATATGCAAACTTGTATGTGGAACACTGTATGCAAGCATCCAAGTTATACAGTACCAGCTACATATACTAGCAATAAATGTGATATATTTTAATACACACCCTACATTATTCTACGACCTCTTTTTCATTTAAAACTATGACATGTTATGATAAAAGCTTGTTCCACATAGTTTATATATCTCATCAAAACTGTAGGCTAAATTTGCTACTAGCAAAGTCTTCTGTATGCAAAAATATAAATATAATGTGAGATACTCATCTGCCATGCATGAAAATGGGATGAATAAAACACTAACAGATATTTCTTTGCACTCTGAAAATTCTTAGCTGTCTAATAGTGAGTATATAAAACCGTTTTTCTGCATGTTGTCAACTGTATATATTTTTTTGTGAAAAATCTTTGTTAGGATTCTCATAGTAATCAGTATGTGTAAGCAAGTTATATCAGATAACTTAAACCTGACTATTATTTACAAAGTATGATTGAAGAGCAGTAATTTCAGTGAGCAGCAGTTAAAGTTGCTGCCACACAGCACTTTGGGTTCAGTTCTTAGCTGGGGTGCCTTCTGTGAGGAGTCTGCATTGAAGTTCTGTGATGGTTTCCTCCCACATTCCAGATACATGCTGCATATAAACTCATCCTCAATCTGTCCTACAGTGATATGTTTAAAGGATATTCTTCAAGAAAAGTAGATGAATTAGAACACTGGATTCAATATAAGGAATACAGAAACTACTGATGAGCAGAATTAAATCTGTACTTGAAAGACAGATTCTATTACCTCTAATAACATTACTGCTTCCTTTAAATGATTTTCAGACAGATGTCTGTAGTTACCAAAAAAGTCAGTTCTTAAAATGGCTACTCTCAAATGTAAAATGCCATCCTGTAATGTAGTATTCTTTGCATCTTTAAGGAAGCCATCCCTGTATCGTCACTTGAGAAATGGTTTAATCAGATTTTGACATCAATATGTGATATCTGCATATTGAATGTAAATGAATGTATCACTAGGAGTAGCCTGCTTTCAGACTTTTACACAGTGCATGGAATGCTGTGCTAACACATCTACGTGCTGTTAAGATCGATCATGCACCATGGACTAACGGTGAACAGACCAAATGATAAAGAACAGTGGCAGCAGGAAAAAATAAGCTGCTACAATTTTACTCTGTTAACCAAAGTGTGGCAGACCTAAGTGTCTAACAACTTTTAAAGATGTTAATTATACAGACGGGCACTTTGTTTCTGCCTGCTTGACAGCAGTAAGAACTTTCCTGGCTTGCACTGCTACACATTTTTGCTGTAACTTATACAACATGGAGCAAATAAAGCTCCATGCAATGCAAAGAATTATGACCAGATCTTTGATCACAGCACTTATTCTCAACATGGATGCCTAAATTCACCCCACAATATTCCCTATCCAGGTGAATTTCTTGGCATACTTGTCTCAAACTATAAAAAGCTGATTATGATCGGAGGCCCAATCATAATCCTCTACACTATCATCCTCAGCAGTTTTAATGTTTAAAGCTACATCTTGTCTAAATTTACAATTCTGGTCTAGTCCTTCCTTCATGGGTTAGGATGACCTCATTTGGTATTAGTACTGAAGCCACAGTGGTGCAGCGGTAGCGTTGTTGCCTCACAGCAAGAGGTTCTCCCGTTTGATTCTCGGCTGGAGCGCCTTCTGTGTGGAGTCTGCATGTCCACCCCGCGGTCGAGTGGCATTTGAAAGACATGCGTAGAATGGGAGCCTTCGCTGAATGTTGGACGTCAAGCTGGCACCTCGGCACCCATAAAATACCTACTGCCAATCATTAGCGGACTGGAGTTCCGTTGTGGTGAACCCTAACCGGGAAAAGCCGAAAGAAGACAAATAACTAAAGCTACAAGTCTAGAAAACCACAACCCCCTAAATTCTCCATTGTTAACATTTTCACACCAAATTCTCAACATACCATCTGTGAGTTCCCAAAAGTAACTGCATATTTCTAAAATGTTGTCTCATATTGAGTCTGTGAAATGTCTTTGAAATGAACTATGCAATGACAGTTCTGCATTTCATGACACGAGTGCTAATAGATGGAATGCTGAAAATTTGATGTGCAAAAAATTGCAAGCAATGCTACAAATGTATAAGTTGATGTTTTACAGAAACATACTACAAAAATGCTGAAAGATTGTTATTATTTTGGCAGCAAATTAAACAGACATTCCTGACTTCACAATTTCTTAACTTTCTCATTTCAAATCTTTACCACACTATCTATGCAAGTGTTTTTTGCATCTCATATAACAAAATCATTTGCAATTTCCTACATGGAGGCATTCGGGATAAGGTAAACAGTTAAAATAAACTGCTATACAACTAACTGAATTAAAAATTAGTTATTTAGTACAGCACACAGTTAACATGGAGAAAACAATCCCCAGCAGTGTATGTGACCAGTACAGAGACACAGGACTCATTCTGGAGAGTTCTTTGTTGCTTGACATATTTTGAAAGTTAAAATTAGCAGCCCTCCTACAAATAACAAAAAGACAAGATGACTGAATGGTGGAAAGCTGAGCAATCTCTACTGTGGGGCAATCAAATCTTTGTACATTTGAAGTGCTCTGACAACAATCTCACATTCAAAAGAAAAAATGTAGCCCAGTTCTGTGGCACAGATGGACAAAACATGGACTATGATCCAGATAAGTACAGTACATGTAGCAGCTCGGGTACTGGAAGAGGCATTGAAGTGAAAATGGAAATGAATGGTTCAGGTTGGTTTACCCATCAGTGGATGAGAGGTGCACCCTTTTGTCTGATTACTGCTAAGCATGTAAAGGCTTGCACACCACCAGTGGTCAGAAAATGGAGAATGTGGGCTTTCTGCTCCTAAAGTAACGATGGCAACCCTGATTTTCAAGTGTGTGGGAGCACACACACACACACACACACACACACACACACACACACACACACACAACCGTTTGGTAATGCAGTCACTCAAGTCAGCAAACAACAGTAGAATTAGGTCCACACACAAACACCTCCATTGGGTACACCTAGGATGATGTGGGCTTTTCTCCATGGAAGGAACTATAATGTAGTTCCTGGTCTGGAAAATTACAAAGTGTCTCCATATAGCCATAGTCTGGGTAGTAAGCCAGGCCATTAGGCTGCAGGTCATGGGAATTATTCAAGACAGAGTGTAAAGTGGAAGACAGGGTTCAAGACTAGGTACAGGCCAATTCCATGGCTGTAGGGATGATAGTCCCTCAGGATGGTTCTCACAGTCATACTGGGGTACAAGGAAATGAATGGACTCACTTCTGACAAAAAGCAGAAAAAAAAGAAGAAATGTAGCATCACATGTTTTGGGAAGAAGGCCGTCAGCTTCAGCTGCAAAACTGATACTTTTGTGCTGAAATGGGTAGAGCCATAAGGAAGGCTACAATGTTGACTTTCATTAAAATTTCTCTCATTCTGTTAATGAAGGCATGCAGGGCATCACATCAAATACTTCTCTTGTCCTTATGATATTCTTTTATGTAACTGTGCATGACAATGATACAGATAACCATAGAGTACAATGTAGTTTATTGTACTCATCTAATAAAACATTTTATACAACTACAGAAAGTTCAAAGGTTTCACAAAAGATGGCGAAGCTAGACAGATAAAGTTAAGGGAGCTTTCACTGTGAATCAGTGTTATGCAAACACACGTGGGATAATCTATGTACATACATCAAGGCACTGTTAGAAACAATTCTGTTTGGGTGCTATTAAACATGTTTACATCCAGCATACAACAAACCATTATTACTTTGTAATACATATGAGCCTTGCAACTACCAGCTTGATTTTTTTAATTGAAATCTATAACTTATTATTAAACCATCCAGAACATCTGTTTATAATTGGTGGAGATCTGAAAATAACAATAAACCCATCCAAAGATAGATCAAATACAAATTACACTCAGTCTCCTCATGCCACAACTATTTTATAAGAATTAATTGATGACTTCAACTTAATAGATCCCTTTGAACTTAACAACGCAGACAGTCTAAGTAGCAGATATGCATATTTCTCCCCATACCATAAGACCTGGTCTAGAATTGACATATTTCTAATTTCTCAAAACATTGCTCTTTATGAAGTACAATATAATCTAGAAACTAGATCAATATCAGATCACTCAAAAATACATTTAACAATAACACAAAATAAAGAGAGATATACTACCCACAATACCTCAAGCTGGGCTTTAAACTCAAACCTGGTGAAAATAAAGAAGTGGAACAAGAGATTATAAATTCTATTATTCAATTAAAAGAAAACCATGTAAATAATGATAGTCCTCTGGATATTCAATGGGCAGCCTTTAAAGCCACGACTAGGGGTACCTTCATTCAAAAAGCATCATTCTACAAAAAGCAAAAAAGTGAAAAAATAACTAACAGAGGGCAAGCTAAAACAAATCGAAATAAAAGTACAATCTACACTCCTACTCTTGAGAAAGAAATGGCAAGTCTACAAAAACAATTAAATGAGATCCTAACGCAACAATATACATTTACAGCACTAAGGATGCTATATAAATGGGCTCAGACCCCCATCCAAAATGCTAGCAAAACTCATAAATGAAAGGAAGCCTGCATGTAAAATACAAGAAATAAAATATAAACACGAAATTCATAACTCAGATAATGAAATAATATGGGTTTTAGAAGAAATATTTCAATCCATATATGGCCCACACGATCATATTAATGACAACTTTTTCCAAATCTTTGTGAATAACTTAGACTTCCCTCAGATCAATGACACACAATATAATAGCCTTAAAAGTCCATTGACAGAAGAGGAAATAAATAAAGCGATTGAGAAGTTAAATTCTGGGAAAGCTCCTGATCCTTAGAGATACGTGGCAGAATTCTATAAACGTTTTAAGCAACAATTAACCCCACTACTTTTAAAGCTATACAACTGAAGTTGGGTTTATCAGATCTTTATTTGAACAATTCCAAAACCATACTTATACCAAAACCAAATACAGACTCCACAAATCTGAACTACAGACCTATAGCTTTGATAAATATAGATTTAAGGATATTTTCAACAATTTTAGCACACAGGATGCAAAAAGTAGCCCCAGCTTTAATTGCACCTAAACAACTAGGCTTTATGAGTAAGAGACAAGTATGGGACAACACATTAACAACTAATGCACTATCCCACTTATGTGCCAAGGATAAATCCCCTAAACATGCTTTATCAGTTGATGCAGCAGAAGCCTTTGACACAGTCAATCAAAAATTCCTCTTCTTTGTACTCTCGCAATTTAGATTCCCTAAAAAATACACAGACATGATCAAAACGTTATATAGTAAAGCAACTACAACTATGTATATTAATAAGAAAACATCTAACCCAATACAAATTCTTAATGGCACCAGACAGGGATGTCCACTCTCATCAATCCCGTTTCATTTCTATATAGAAGTATTACTACAAATCACTCAGAGAACATATCACTTTATTTTGCTATCTAAAACCCAAATAAAATACACAGCCTTTGCTGACGATCTCAGTATCTACTTTCACTATCCCAATTCTGACTTAACTAAAATCCTGTCGTCCATTGAAAAGTTTTTCCTAGTATCTAACTATAAAATTAATCCTAAGAAGTCAATTATATACCCAATTACCCCCTGGGACATAAAGAATTTTATTTTTGAAGACAAATATTAAGTGCAATATATGCTGAAATATTTAGGTATAATCTTTAACCATACACAATCAGATATATTCAATAACAATATAGTTAAAACCTGGTCCAATATAATAGGTAACATTAACAAATGGGAAAAGCTTAAACTATCTACATTATCAAAAGGTTCAGTAGTCAAAATGAATACACTGCCTAAGATTTTATACCATTTGAATGCCACCTTCATGAAAATTCCAGCTACCTTCTTCAAAGAAGATGAAAGTCTGACTAGCAAAATTCATATGGTACCCAAAAAGTACAAGAATTAGCTATAATAAACTAATACTATAAAAAAGAAAAAGGAGGTCTCAGCCTTCCTGATTTTCAACTGTGCTACGAAATTATTAATGCTAGTCGCATCATGCAAATAGCAAACCATGACCCAGTAGGCAATGAATGGTATCCACTATGGATTAAATTATTTCACCAAAATATTACAACATCTAAAGTTAACCCAAACGTGACTCCCTTCTTAAATTAAAATATCCTTAAGACAAACAAAAATTCACCCAATTTTAATTAATAACTGTGAAATTTTCAAGAAATTACTGATATCAACAAATCTTAAAGACACAATTACTCTGCTACAAACAATACATAACATCCCAGATAAAAAAATAGCAAACTCCATGGTAAACCTAGATAAATACGCATTAATAAAAAATTATACCGTATGAGCTACCAACTACAAAACCTCTCAATGGAAAATATAATAAACCTACTTAGAGCAAACAATAATTATAAAGTGATAATTAAACAAATCCTATACTTAGTATAATAACCAAAGATATCAATGTAACTGAGCAAGATGTCAAATTATAAGTTCATAGGTAGGTATTAGGCTATCTGCCCTGGGGCCTATATAAGCCTAGCCAAAAAGGTTCCCTGGTTTTCACCACCCAAGAAAATTATTTTCCTGTGCCCCTGTCAAGCAGTGCCGCAGAAGTGATCCCTGGGGTGAATTTTCTATTTCCCATCCAGTCGTCAAGATTTTTCATAAAGAGGGCCCATGAGGAGCTTTGCTTGACATAAATGGGTAGTTTGTTCCAGTGTATGGAAAGTCTCTGGGACAGGAATCTATCCTTTCAGCATGTTCGTTTATTGTGGTGACAAGGTTTAGGTCTCTGGAGCCTGTGGTTTGGAGAGATTGGGATTTCTTTAAGTGTAGCATGTCTAACAGATCTGGTTTTGACATAGCTTTGTATGTTAGGCAGAGATCGCCTCTGAGTAGGTGATATGCGATGGAGTAGAGCTGAAATTTTTTGTGACAGTCTGCATATGGCATCTGTTTGAGGCCAGTAATCCTCTTAGTGAGGTATTTCTGTGGCCTTTCCGATTGTTGTAGGTGTCTTGTGAGATACATGCCAAATGGGGCATTGTACTCTATAATGGGTCTGATGATGGATGAGTAGATAGGAACAATGACCTCCTTTTTCTAGAGGAGAACCCTTTTGTGATGAGGTGTGCCATGTAGAAGAATTTCCGGACTACTGTGGTGATGTGGTCATCAAATGAGAGACTACTGTCCCCCTGTGTCCTGAAGTCTCTTATCACCCTTTCAGTGTTTAGTGAGCTACCGCTTATGTGGTAGTTCATGGGTACTGAGTTTTTCCCAAAGGGGATGACAATGCACTTCTTGGCACTGAGCTTGAGGCCATGACTTTGACACCAAGCATCTGTCTCTGTGGCCCTTTTGTAGAATGTCCACATTATTAGGTGATTCTGCTATGGCTCCCAGTTTACAGTCATCTGCAAACTTTGTTAGCCAAAGACCTTCTGTGTTGGCCTGCACTTCAGAGAAGTAGATGCCAAACAGGAGAGGACCCAGGACCAAACCCTGTGGTACTCCACTCATCACTGGTCTGAAGTCGGAATTGGAGTCGGCTACTTTTACTGTGTGGGTTCTGTCAGTGAGCCAGTTAGCCACCCATCTTGTGACATAGGGATTTATGCCCAGTTTAGTGAGTTTATCTATAATTCCAGAGTGGGGGATGGTACTGAAAGCCTTGACAAGGTCACGATAGGCTGTGTGCACTACCTTGCCCTCGTCTACTAGTGACTGCTTTAAAGAAGTCAGTCAGGTTAGTAAACATGATCTACCTTTTACAAACCCAAACTGAGTGGTGTCCAGGGTTTGGAGGTTACCTATGTCTTTGTTTATAAGCTCCAAGATGATACGTTCCATTGCCTTGGAGACCAGGCTCATCCGGCTAATGGGGCAGTAGTTTCTGGAGTCCGTGGTGGCACCCCCATTTGTGGAGTGGGATAACCGTCGCTGTGCGCTATTCAGTAGGCACACAGCCTGAGGTGAGGCTATGATTGAACATGGTACTTAGGTGGGGTGCCAGTTCATTCTGTAGTTCATGCAGTACGCAGCCTGGGATGTTGTCTGGCCCCACGGATGATGTGTTCTTGGTTTGGAGTGCAGACTTTACTTTTTCATCCATGATTACAGGGGCTTTGTATTCTTCCAGTATTAAGATGGGCCCTTTGGAGGGTGAGAGGGCGTAAAGTTAGCACTGAATCTATCTGCCAGGATGTTGGCAATATTGGTTGGTTCTGTATATTTAGTGCCAATGTGCTGTAGCTCAGAGCATATCTGAGTGTAGCCATTGAGATTCTTGACATAGCTGTAGAATGCTTTGTGGTTGTCTTTGGAATCGATGGCGATTTTTTTTTTTCATAACTGGCTTTGGAGGATTTTATGAGGGATATCAGCTTCTTGCTGAGGCTGACCAGGGAGTTCCTCCAATCTTGGGATTTTACTCTTTTTTTTGCAACAGCTTCTTCCTTCTGTTGTAGAGTTTGTTTATGGCAGAGGACCACCAGATTGGCTTCCTTTTTTGGAGGATAGCATCTTGGTTCTGTTGGGGATGGCACGATCCATGCACTCATGCATGTGCTTATACAGTGCATTTGTGTAAGATTCAGCAGTCGTACCTCTAGATGCATGAAGTTGGCTTTGGAGTTATTTTTGACGGTGGTTTCCTTAATGGGGGGGGTGAGATATAGATGTCTAGGGTGATTAGCTTGTGGTCAGATCTGACCAGCGAGGAGTTGACCTCTGGCGTGGAACACTGGTTAACCATATTGGTAATGACCAGGTACAGGATATTGCTGCCCCTGGTGGGGGTGTGGACAAGCTGATCCAAGCATTGGAATTCATGAATTCCAGAAAATGTTGAGCGAATGAGTTGGTAAATGAGTAGTTTTTCCAGTTGATAGTGGGGTAGCTGAAATCACCCATAATTAAGATATTGGATTGTACCTTGATATTTTACAATATCTTAAGAAATGAAGAGTCGGAATCCTGGTGCATGGTAGAGGATCTGTAACCAGCTACAACCTGGATTGCAGTCTTGCCCAATGTTAGTTGCACCTGAATAATTTCAGATGCATTATGTTGAGCAACTAGCCTGGAGATGTGGATATCCTTAATGAATATGGACACGCCTCTGCCTTTAGTGTTTCGGTCCAGGTTAGGTGGCCAAAAGGTGTGGTATGAATTATAGCCTCATAATGCAAGGGTGCTCTCTGGAGCCTTGAACCAGGTCTCTGTCACTGCACAGATGTCTATGTTCTTTAAGAAATGCCTCGATTGAGTGCATTTTGAGGTTTAGACTTCTAGCATTGAGTAGCATTACCCTCGGGGTTTGCTTGCTTGTACCAGTTATGGTGGTGAATTTAGCATTTGAACCTTAGCCAGTATCCGGAATCCAAGGGCAACAGGTGCAGGCCATATCTGGCAAAGCATCATGGTCTGTCGACCATGTCATCCCAGGCAGACAGATACCGGATGCCCATAGAATGACACCAGAAGCTTAGCCAATTGTTGAAGTCAATCATTTTGTCCTTGTACTGTGGTATCATTCTGGGTGATGGCAGGATGCTACTCAGGACTAGGGTCATACCTGCCTGGGCTACAAGATCTGAGAGCTCCTCCATGTCTCTTTTCATGTAGTCCAGGGAGGTACATCTCAGGTCATTCACACCAACATGGACATTGACAGAGACATATTATGACTTGCTGTGGAGTGACCAGAGTGCTTGCGTTATGTGTCGGATCCTGGCACCCGACAGGCGGCTGACAGTAACTTTCACCTTGTTTAGCCTGGTGAGTGGGACATTAGTGTGCCTGACAATAGAGCCACCTATGACTAGTGTGTTGGGTATGTTGTTTTGCCTTATGGGCTGAGGTTGAGTGGCACACTGATTTTGTGGTTTATGCATCATTTGGGTAGTGTTGGGGGGTGGTGGTTGTCTACGTTTCAGTTTGGGAGGTCTCTGTTGCTTGGGCAGATTTTTTTTGAGAGCCTCTGTGAATGAGGGTGTGTACTTTGTGTTTCTATGTGTGGGTTTTGGTAGTGTGGGTTTTGAAGGACTATTTGTAGAGTGTGGTGTGGTGCAGGTGTTAACCTTCTCCTCCTGACTGTCTAGTCCAGTCCTGTCTGGAGAGTGTTTGGCTTCCAGTTTGGCTATATAAGTACATTTATCACAGTTTGTAGTGTTGAGTGGTAGGAGGAGAGGGTTGTTGGTGTACATGAGGTAATTGCTACATTGCCCCAAGATGCCCAGATTCATAAGGTGGACAGGAGAAAACACCGGGAGCTGACCCATGGGCATGCCTGGATAGGTGCTTATAAATTTAAGTACTAAGAACGGTTTTCCTCTTGACAAGTGAGGAAAGTCGACTGCTGTAGTAATTTGTAGTTTTAGTGCTTACAATAAGTTCTGAGCAAGTGCTGAGCACAAGGAAACAGTTTTGAGTGCTGAAACTAAAAACTGGCTAGTTTTAGCACCAATCCCAAGAAGAGAAGTAAGCCAGGGCCTGTTTGGTGATCCACAGTCTTGTCCCAGATGATGCAAGGGTCTGCAGGCTTGTAGCCTTTTTCTAGTAGATGCCTCGAATAGCAACCAGACCAATCAGGTATGTTAAGCACAGACACTACTCTCCAACCAGATAAGAGTTAGGAATCAATGCACTCTGCACATACTCTCACCAGGATCAGAATATAAGCACAAATTCTAAGCCGTCACCTATGAAGCAGTTATTAAGCTTTCTGGTGATCAGCAGTCCCCAGAAAATAATGTAACTGCACACCTTCTCTCACCAGCAGAAAACAGTAGCACCAATCCCAAGATGACTACTGAGAGGCAGAATGTGGGCTCTTCAATAACTGTTGGTCTTGCACAACAATCAGCACAACAAATTCAAAAATTGCTCTTAAATAAAAAGAAAATGCTCTCAAATGCATATAATTTAATAGCAAACATTAAATATCAAAATACAATACTTTTCTCAAAGTTTTGGGAAAGAAAAGGTAATACCATAAAAGACAACCAGAAGGAATCAGCTATTAAAAATATTATGAAACTGATGCCATATAAAAAAATGAATATACACCCAGATCATGATTTTTAATAATGCATTCCATACACCTGTACACCTTAACAAATTCAATCCATCTAACTCACCTTACTGTCCCTTCTATCCTAATAAAGAGGCAGAGATCCTCCACATCTCCTGGAGCTGAAAACAATTTATAAACCCTGGTGCTCACTAAAATTACTCAGAGAAAACAGGCTATTCAAAATTCACTTTGTCATGGGAGACAGCAATACTGCATATATTCAAAAGCAAGAATATTAATTTATTTAATCACATAATAATAGCACTATGCACTCTATTAATTTTACATAGCAAAGAACTGGATAGACAGACCAAGACTAACCTTATCAGAATACCAAAGCATGGCCAAAAAACACGTATTGGCTAAGAAACTTTATACAAAAAGTCAGGAGAACCAAACATATTATCAGAATTACTGCAAAACATTAACTGATATACTATTATAAATTGCAAGATAAATGCTAATAAAACAAAGATAGTAAACACATCTCTTAGTTGGGAGCAATATCAGCATTATCTAAGGCGACAATTTTTTGTAAGTATGTATATAAGGTTTAGTAGAGTAGATGATCTCTTTGTGTAGGCAGGTGTTATACTTCTAAATTTGCTCTCATTTGTTACTATAATGCACAAGTGAAATGTTAAAATAATTTTACCATGACTAGCATATAACATAATCATTTCCTTGTGTTTATCCAATACTGTATTCCTAAGCTATTTAAAATGTTATTTAGTAAAGTGTGCATTACCTGTTGAATAACTTCCTCATGTTAAACATTCTGTACCACAGTTACATCTTATCTATCTACTTGTATTATATGTGAGAAAATATTCAATAAAAAGTTACTGAAAAAAAAAAGAATTCTGTTTGAACCTCTGTCTGAAATACAACCCATAGGACTAATATCAGGTCAGGTAAAATATTACAAAACCTGAAAATAAACAGAAAACAGGGGGACCAATTTGTGACACAGCACCTACCTAAACTATGTAATAATTTACAGTTTCCTGCTCCTTTCTGTGTGAAAAACACACCAGGGGCCGGATTTACGAAGGCTTGCACGGAGTCTAAGATTAGTGTAAGATGGCAGACAGCCAATATGTCCACCGAGCGATCCAGCAACATCTGGCAGGGGCGTGCATGAGAGCTTCTAAAGCTACTCTTGCATGGACAGTGTTATGGTATGCAAATTACCTCATTTGCTGCTGAAAGCTATGCAAATGAGGTAAATTTGTGATCCACGAAACACTAACCTGTCCATGTAAGAGTAGTGTTATTTGCAGAAATGTACTCCGTTGGTAACGGAGTACCGTTCTGCAAATAGCTAAACGGAGCTATGACAGCTCCAAATAAAGGATGCATCTAGTTGTGAAAGAATGCCAATGTCCAAATATAAGGCCATTGGCATTTGCAAATGTTGTAAATCCTTAAAATCCATTTTTTTCCCCGATCTCCGATGTTTAAGTGTAGCACAGCGCCGCGCAAACATGCAGCACTTTAAATAAAATGAAAAAAATTGAAAAATAGCCAAAAATGGGCATTTTCACTAAAAAACTTGTCTGCCATGCAGGTGAATGGCAGGCTGAAAACAACATGGCCACTGAGTAGTGGTTGCTAGGGGGGGAGCTCAGTGTGAGAGATGTAACCAAGCATTAGTAGGCAATGCTATGCAAATGAGGATAAGGATAGTGAATCCCAATTTTCACCGGCATGTGAGCCATGTCCCTAGAGTGTAAGTGTAGGAGTAGGGGAGTAGTAGAGTCGAAGATAGGTGACATCATGAGGGGGTATGTCTGAAAAACTGTAAGCTTATTGGAGTACAGTGGCTTGTGTTTGCCCTGAGTTGCTCAGGATTGCAAGGGGTGTGTCTACAGTTGTCCTAGCTGAAAACCAGTAACCAAAGGTGTATGCCATGGATATATCTGAAATATCTTGCAAACGTGCTTACACCGTGTGCGCTTGTTTGCGGGGCACTGCCCCTTGTGGAAACAGAAAAGGAAAAGAAGTAATAAAAAGTTAACCAAGGAGAACTTGCAGAGCTGCCAGGTGAAATATATCAGAATCAGCCAATTACACAGGCAGTAGACTAGCCCAGCCCAGCACTTTAAACTCTGCAAACAGCAGTCTACCCTGTTTTTTTCCAAGAACTCTGCAACACTGCAGTATACAAATGGTTAAAACTTAAAAAGCTCAAGTCAAACAAAATGTTAGAGGCTGCTATTGCTATCATAAACCAACATGTGCAAGATGCTGAGGGTGGTGATGTTGTGAATGCTGCTGAGCAACCCACAGTAAGGAGACGGAAAAGAGTGTACAGACCCAGGGTAACCTACCAGGGGCTACATGAGCTGGAGATAGTAGAGCCCTATAGAGTGGACAGAGACCTCCTGGAGCAAATTGTTGAGCTATGCCGGCCATGCCTCACACACAGAAACAACAGAGGGAACCCATCCCAGTGGATACCAAGGTATGTGTTGGCCTATGAATACTAGCTACAGGTACCTTCCAGAGACCAACTGGTGATATGATGGGGGTTTCACAGGCATCAGCATCCAGGGTACTGCACCAGTTCCTGGATGCCATGTCATCACATGTCGGTGACCACGTATATTTCCCCAATTCCCGTGAGGCATTGGCCAGCAATATGCAGCATTTCCACCAAATAGCAGAATATCCTGAGGTAGTGGGTGCAATAGCCTGCACACACACATACACATCAAAGCACCACCCGGTGAGAGGGGTAGGGTTTACATCAACCGCAAGGGCTTCCCCTCCATCAACTGCCAGGTCATGTGCGATGCCCAGGGCATAATAATGAATGTGTGTGCTGGCTGCCCTGGAAGCTATCACGATTCCGACATCTGGCGCAGCTGTACCAGAGATTTGCCAACGGGGACATCCCTGACGGTCACCTTGTGGGGGATGCTGGATATGCACTGGAGCCGTGGCTGATGACACCAATGAGAAATGCACACACACCCAAACAAGAACTCCATAATGAGGCACACGCACAAACAAGAAACATTATTGAGCATGTGTTTGGGATGCTCAAGTCACGGTTCCGGTGCCTGGACACATCTGGTGGAGCCTTGCAGTACTCACCAACTACATGTACCCAAACTGTCACGGTATGTGCCATGCTACATAATATGATCCTGTGAAAACAGCTGCATCAGGAACAGCATGGGGCAGGGCCAAACAGCCCCCCACCATTGCCAAGGCCTGCACAGGCACAGTGTGATTCGGAGGAGGAACAACCTGAGCCTGCCTCAGTACGCAGAAGGTGGCGTGACCAGTATGCCTTGGCAAAGAGGCAACGCATAGCACATACACTGACTTAGTAGGAACCCTGGAAATTACACCTCTCTCTGACTCGCACATATAATAAAAGGGACGCCTAACTTGAACCCTACCTGTTTTCAAACATGTATAGGGAGTGTACTATGTGCATCTGACATAGGCAGCCCTGCAGCACCACCTGAGGCATGATTGCCCTGTTTTAAGCAATATAAAGCAGTGCTAAGCACATTTTACCACTATTTAGCATATTTAAACACAATTGCGCGGAGCTGTGCACCGTGCTAACTAGCGCAACGTTGAGCAATGTTGGACAAAGTCGGGAAAAGTTGGGCAAAGTTGAGCAAAGTCAGGTAAACACGCTCACACCTGCTTTACTATTCCTTAAGCAGTCTGGTCTGCCCAGCAGGAAAATAAAAAGCTGTGACAGGGCTCGAACTCAGGATAGTGTACACTATAGTCACAGTACTGAACCACTTAGCCATGATAGCATTTCACTGGCACAGACACAGCAGGACAATTGTAGACTAACGCAAACACAAACAAATGCTGTATCATGCCCTCTGAAGAGGCATATGAGTAACTTCCCCCAAGGCCTATGCAGACAGATAACAGCAGGCTAGGCAGTGTGATGTGGGTTGGGTAGGCTATGAAGTCAAAAACTAATATACGTGAAACTGGAAGCTAAGATCTGTAGTACACTAGTATGCCTCAAGCCAGTACGATAGGCAACAGTACAGACTGAAATGGTGTACCTGACATAGCAGTGCAGGCCTAGCAAATGTGTATGTGTCAGGTGAACCCCTCATCCTATATACACCCAGGTAGAAATGTACAACTAATAGCTGCCCCCCTGTATGCAGAAATGTTGATAAGTCTATGCAAAGTGACTCATGGAAGCCCTGCAGGCACAGTGTGCTTCCTGTCGATGTACAACACAAAGGTGAGCCCTGAAGTAAAAACCAACTTGATTTTTCACACACATATATTATATATGTCCATACTGGGCATGTTCACAGACAAACAAATTTAGCAAATTTCAGTCAACAACATACTGAAAGGTCATACTGGGCATGCTCACACACTTAGGCCATGTCTGAGTACAGCAGTGGGCCACACATATCTGGCAGTTGCAGTTCTTACCCCAGAAACTTGTCACTATTCACCAATCTTGCCTTGCGCACACAGTTATATGAAAACAGACCCATATAATATATTGGACTCCTGTTATAATCAAACTATGTACTTTAAGTACTTAAGTTGTTCAAAGAAAGTGAAAATTCAAAGAAGATCAATAAATTTCTGATCAGTATCATCAATAAACAATGAGCACTCCTAACATTATCCAATCCATGTTCTGGCAAAAATATTGTCAAAGAGTCCATAAAGAACCATGAAGCTTTCTTTCGCTATGTCATAAATATCAATGTAAACTCATATATGTTCTGAGTCAGTGCAAACTGTAAATGAATACATGTACATGACTGACATTGCCAACATCTTGTCAGACAGGTTCATACATATTTACCCCCTCTCACTGACAAAAGGGCCCATTATCATACCTGGAGATTGTGAAAACCCAGAAATCACATATACAATGGTTAAACAGCTCTTTCCAAACCTAAAAACACGGCATCTATGGGATGACATGGTTTCCCTAGCTGTGTCATATGTGAACTCTAAAACAAACAGACCCTGCACGTGAACAGTCTGTTGAGACTCACCCTCTGTACAGGATATGAAACTGTTGAATGGGTTACAGCAATGTTTGGCACACTCCACAAGTGTTGGTGCACAACAGACCATGGGAACATGGTCTTATAAGCCTATTAAGCCTGATCTGAAAGGCCATGGAGTCCATCATGATGGAACTCATAAACAGAGCTATTGGGAGCCTACAAACACCCAACCCTACCCATTTTGGTTTGGTCAGGGGCAGATTATGGTTCCCAAACCTGCTAGACTGATTTCAGGGCAGTCACCCAGGACATACATCAATGAAATGAGCTACACATGTCACCCAGACCTTGAAAAGCCCTTTTTCAACATCCCAGACACATGTCGTATTCACAAAATCAACAACCTGTGCATAAATATGTATGTCATCTGATGGATTGCCAAGTAGGGCACAGATCCCACAAGGTAAGAATTGTGGTCTCCTGTTCATACTGGTAACAGCTGCTGTCCCCCATGGCTCAGTCCTGGGACCCCTCCTCCTGTCTGGTGTATACTTTTCAGAAATACAGTCAAACACACAAAGGCTATGTTTAGCAAAGTTTGTGGATGACTGCAAAAAAGTTGTCATAATTGATGTTTGGGACAACAGAGACATCCTTAAAAAGGGTGTCAGTCAGACAGATGTGGTGTTGAAATTATGGCCTCGAGCTACAGTCATACAAATACCACATAGGTGCCAACACCCTAAATATGGAGGTGATAATAAGGGATCTATGGACACGTGGATAGTCATCTCTACTTCCAGAAACACATTCACAAAGTGGTTAGAAAATCATGCTATGTGTTCCCACAAACTGGCCTCAAACAGTTGCCCCATGCAACAAGACTGAATTTAACTCAATCTGTACTCTGTGGCATACTGTCTACTCAGGAGATTTCTGCCCAACAGACAGGTCCATGTCTAATGCAGAACTGATGTACATGCGCTATCTGAAGTAAACCCAAGTTCACTGTATCACATGCTCTAGGGATATCATCACAACATTAAATAGAACATGTTGGGGGGATACATTACTAACTCACAGACTTCCCTTGCTTTGGAACAGGCTCCCAACCAACATTAAGCAGAGTCCCTCAATGACACTCTTCCAGAGGAGCCTTGATGAGTGTATGTGAAAGTGAACTGTCACACCATGGATCACTTCATCAGCTCTACTACACAGAGGCCTAGGGAACTAACTCCATGGGTGGTGATAGCTGCACACTCTGGCTATACTAATATATGCCTTCAGGCAGATAGCCTATTACCTACCTATGTACCTATATATATATATATATATATATATATATATATATATATATATGTAGGGAGAACACAGTATAATAAGCCAAAGATGGATGGGCAGAGATGTGTGTAAGAGGGTGACCATGACAGGGAGCCATCCAGGACTGTCCCACCCAGCACACATCCCAATGGCATGAAAGACATGAGGTGCACATCTCTCCCACTGTACATAACAGCCACCAGTATCTGTAAGCATTACAGTGTATGTGGTCCATGTGCCTGCTGCACAACATGACTGTACAATGAAGTACACATCGACTATCTGTAGACATGTACCTGTCACAGAGGTTCATAGGTATGTAGTAGACTATCTCCATGAAGGCATATATCAGCCTATGCAAGTTGTGCAGCTCTCACCACACCATTGGGTAGTCTCCCAAGGCCTAGTTTTATAGTTAGTACCCTAAGCCCCTTTCTAGTGGGGCTGCTGATGTGATGCCTGGCATGAATTGTCTGTTTCCCATCCACTCATCAAGGTTCCAATTGAAGTGTGTCAGCGAGGGGTTCTGCCTGATGTACATTGGGACTCTGTTCCACAGTAAGCCAAGTGTCTGGGATGGTACTCTATCCCACCAGCATGTTGTATTCATCGTTGTGATGAGGTTCATATCCCTGGAATGTATAGGGCAACTAAATGTTATCTGTAGATGGAGCATGTTCAACAGTTATGTGTTGGACATGGCTCTGTATGTTAGGCAGAGTGTACCTCTGAGTAGGCGGTACACAACGAAGAACAAATTTAGTTTTACCAGTTGTGTTGCATAACACAACTGTTTGAGGCCAGTAATCCTCTTGGTGAGGTACCTATGTGGTCTCTAGAGCTGCTGGATATGCTAAGTTGAGTACATCCAAAATGTACTCAATGATGGGTCTGATGACGTAAGAGTAGAGTGCCAACACTACTTCTTTGGATCCTGATGCAAACCATTTTTTGATTAGGTGGGCCACATAGGATCTCCCAATCACTTTGGCAACATGGTTGTCAAAGGAAAGATGACTATCTAATTGTGTCCCCAGATCCCTTATCACCTTGTCATCTTTAAGGGGGTAACACCTATGTGGTAGTTTGTGGGCATTTTGTTTTCAACAAAGAGGATCACTATGCATTCCTCCACAGTGAGCTTGAGGCCATGATTCTGACACCACAGATCTGTCTCAGAGTCCCTTCTGGAGAATATGTCTGTCTTCCTGGGAATCTATTATGGCAAACATTTTACAGTTCCTTGGCATGTATATTTGAGAAGTCTATACCAAACAGGAGGGACTCCAGTACTGAACCCTGGGGGACACCAGTCATTACCGGTGTAGAGTCTGACATGTAGCCAGCAACTCTTAATGTGTGGGATCTATCTGTGAGCCAGTTTGCAATCCATCTTGTGATGTATGGATTCATGGCCAGGTTGGTGAGTTCATCTATGATACCTGACTGGGGAATGGTGTCAAAGGCCTTAGCGAGGTATAGGTAGGCTGTGTTGAGCTCATTTCAATAATCTGTAGCCTGGGTAACTGTCAAAGAAATCCTCCCAGTTCAGGAGGCGTGGTCTGCATTTGACAAAGCCAAACTGGGTGCGTTCAACTGTGTGAAGGTTCCCAATCTCTGTATTGCTGACTTCCATTATGACTGGCTTCATTGCCTTGCAGAACACACTTGTCAGGCTCATAGAGCATGAATGCCAAGGGGTTTTTGTGGCCCCACCCCTGTGGAGTGTGAAGAACATTGCTGTGCACATTCTATGGGTACATATCCTGTAGAGAGGATGTAGAGAGAGGTGTAGGTATCCTTGATGAATACGGATACACCCCCTCCCTATGTGCTATGATTCAGGTTCTGATGCTGGAAGGTATGGAATGAGTAGTATCCTGGTAGTGCTGGTGTGCTCTCTGCAGCCTTGAACTAGGTTTCTGTTACTGCACAGATATCAATATTCCCCATAATGAGAAGTGCCTCATGTGTGTGCATCTAGAGGCTGAGACTTCTGGCAATGAGTAGCATTTAGCTCACTTTGTGGTTATTTGTGTTGGTTATGGCGTTTGGTTTGTCCTGAGTGACTGGTATTCTACATGTGAAGTCAGCGCCTCATTGGTCCCATCTGACCATAAGCTAATTACCCTACATATCTACATTCTGGACCCACACCCCCATTAAGGAAACCATGTTAAAAAATGTCTCCAAAGCCAACTTCATGCTTCTTAAGACAGAAGTGCTGAACTGCAAGACACCCATGCAGATGGACAATACAGTTACGACTACTGCATCCTTCACAATTGCACTTTATAAGCACTTACATGACTGCATGCATCGTGCTATCCCAAACAGAACCAAGACGCTATCCTCCAAGAAAAGGAAGCCAACCTGGTGTTCCCCTGCATAAACAAACTGCACAACAGAAGGAAGAAACTTTTTCAAAAGAGGGTAAAATCCCATGAGGGGAGGAGCTCCATGGTCAACATCAGTAAGAAGCAGTGATCCCTGATAAAATCCTCCAAAGCTAGTTATGAAAACAAAATCAACACTGATTCTAAAGACAACCAGAAAGTATTCTATAGCTATGTCAAAAATCTCAATGGCAACACTCAGATCTGATCTGAGTTAGAGCACAATGGCACTAAATATACAGACCCAACTAATATTGCCAACATCCTGGCAGATAGGATCAGTGCTAACTTTACCCCACTCTCACCCATGAAAGAGCACATCTCTATAATGGAAGACTGCAAAGTTGCTGTCATCATGGCTACACAGGTAAAAAAACACTCTCCAAAGCCAGGAACACAGCATCCACGGGACCAGATAACATCCCAGGCTGTGTTCTACACAAACTACAGAACGAACAGGCACTACACCTACGTACCATGTTCAGTCATAGCCTCACCTCAGGCTTTGTTTCTGGTGAATGGTGCACAGCAACAGTTATATCACTACACAATGGGGGAGTCACCATGGACCCCAGGAACTAGCGCCACATTAGCCTGATGAGCCTGCTCTGCAAGGCCATGGAATGTATCATCATATAACTTATAAAAAAAAAAGACATTGATAATCACCAAACTCTGGACCACAACCATGTTGGGGTTTGTAAAAGGCAGATCATGTCTCCTAAATCTGATAGACGTCATTGAAGCAGTCACCAAAACCATAGACAAGGGTAAGGTGGTTCACACAGCCTATGTAGATCTTGCCACGGCTTTCAACACCATCCCCACTCTGGAATTATAGATAAACCCACTAAACTAGGTATAAATCACCATGAACTACAACATAGGCAGTAGTATACTTAACACTGAAAGTGCGATAAGAGACCTTGGGTTACAGGTGGACAGTGGACACACCTGTGATAATCACATCCCCACAGTAGTCAGGAAATCCTTCTACATGGCACACCTCATCACAAAAGGTGTCTCATGCAGAATAGAAGAGGACATTGTTCCCCTCTACTCATCACTCACTAGATCCATAATAGAGTACAACACCCCTTTTGCTATGTACCTCACAAGACATCTACAACAACTGGAATGCCTGCATAAATACCTCACAAAGAGGATTAGCGGCCTGAAATACATGCCATACACAGACCGTCTCAAAATGCTCCAGCTGTACTCTCTCGCATATCGCCTACTCAGAGGTGATCTCTGCCTAACATACAAAGCTATGTCAAACACAGAGCTGTTGGACATGCTCCACGTAAAACACTCACAATCCCTCTGATCTTCAGGCCCAAAACCCACAGTGAAATACAAAAGGAAGGGGTGTATCCATTTACCTTATGGATACCCCACATCTTCAGATTAGTGGCACAGCATGAGGCCTTGGTGCCCATGCAAGTGCAACTAACATTGGGAAAAGCTACTTATCAGATTGTAGCCTGCTACAGATCACCTACCTTGTCTCAGGAGCCTCACTCAGTATTCCAGGGAACACTGGCAAATATAAAGGTCCTACCAAACACCATTATATGAGGTGATTACAACTACCCAAACATTGACTGGGAGAATTACTCATGTACAACGTCATTTGCCCAATGCTTCCTAGAGTTTAAAAACTCAAACGCCCTGGAACAGCTGGTCACCACACCCACTAGAGGTGACAACATACTGGACCTGATCATCACCAACATGGGGTACCAGTGTTCCACACCAGAGATAAACCCCTCGCTGGTAATATCAGACCATAAAGTAATCAAACTGGAGAGCCACACCCCACCCCAGTCAAGGAAACCACTGTGAAGAAATTTTCAAAAGCAAACTGCACACTTCTCAAGACCAAAGTGGAGTGTTCCAAAGCCCCCTTGCTATAGAATAATGCTATAGAATCTGTAGAATCATTTACAAGTGCATTCTATGAGCATCTACAGAAATGCATGGATCGAGACATCCCAAATAAAACCAAGACACACTCCTCCAAAAAGAAGAAACCAATCTGGTGGTCATTGCCCATAAATAAGCTATACAACAGAAGGAGGAAACTAAAACATGATAGAGCAAACTTCACAAAAGGAAAGGCATCACTGATCATTATTAGGAAGAAGCAATGATCGCTCATAAAATAATCCAAGGCCAGTTTCTAAAGACAAATTTCCAAGGAATCTAAGAATAACAACCACAAAGCCTTCGTTAGCTATACCAAACATTTAAGTGGCAACTCTCAAATATGCTGTCAGCTACTGCAAAATGGCAAAAAATACACTGAACCAGCTGACATTGCCCACATCCTGGCGGACAAGTTCAGTGCAAACTTCACCCCCCCCTCACCCCCCAAAAGGACCTGTGTCCATCCCAGAAGAATGCAGAGCCCAAGACTTCATAAACATGCAGGTAAAAACAGCCCTATCCAAAGCTAAGAACACAGCATCAATGGGACTGGATGGTGTCCCAGGCTGCGTCTTACACCAGCCCCAAAAGGAACTACACCCTCACCTACATTCAATGTCGAGACTCAACCTTACCACAGGCTATGTACCCAAAGAATGACATACAGCAACAGTCATCCAGCTCCACAAAGGTGGTGCCACAACAGAACCCAGAAACTATTGCCCTATAGGCCTACTCAGCTTGGTCTGCAAAGCTATGGAGCAAATTATCATGGAACCCATAAACAGAGACATAAGGGAACCTCCAGACACTGGACTCAACCCAATTTAGCTTTGTTAAAGGCAGATCCTGCCTCCTAAACCTAGTTGACTTCTTTGAAACAGTTACCAAGGACATAGATGAAGGTGAAAGTAATCCACACAGCCCACCTTGACCTCACTAAGGCCTTTGACACCATTCCCCACTCTGGACCCATGGACAAGCTTACCAGCTTGAACATTAAGAGCTATGTCATAGGATGGGTGGCCAACTGGCTCACAGATCAAACACACATGGTCAGAGTTGCCGGTGCCATGTCAGACTCTAAACCAATCACAAGTAGAATCCCACAGGTCTTGGTCCTGGGACCCCACCTGTTCAGTAGATACTGCTCAGAGGTACAGGCAAGCACAGGAGGAGTATAGCTGACCAAGTTTGCAGATGACTGCTAACTGTGGTCCATAATCGACTCTATGGCTGACACAGACATCCTCCAGAAGGGTCTTACAGAGACAGATACCTGGTGTCAAAACAATGCCCTCAAGCAGAATGCCAAAAAATTGCATAGTCATCCCCTTTGGATAAAACAAAGTGCCCACAAATTACCACATAGGTGGTAATCCAGTATGCACGGAGAATGTAATTATGGACCTGGGGACCCAGGTGGATAGTAAACTCTCCTTTGATCACATTGCCAAAGTGTTTAGAAATTCCTTCTATGTAGCCCACCTAATGTAATCCACTTTCTCAAATCTGATGATGTCACCATCCTACAAATATACCTGTGGAAAGGAGAACTCCCAGTAATGTGTATAGCGCGTCGTGTAAATGCTTACTGCTCGAGTATCATAAAGTAGTTAGGTAGGGGTTTGAATCCTGCACTTGCCAACTGTATGAGAGTGTGTGTGTGTGTGTCTCCTTGGAGAGGAGCAATCTTTTTGGAGACTACTGAAACACCTTAAAAGTGGTATACTCATCTTTGTCAAGTCTGATGATGTCACCATCCTACAAATATACCTGTGGAAAGGAGAACTCCCAGTAATGTGTATAGCGTGTCGTGTAAATGTGTACTGCTGTAATATCATAAAGTAGTTAGGTAGGGGTTTGAATCCTGCACTTGGTGACTGTGTGTGTGTGTGTGTGTGTGTGTGTGTGTGTGTGTGTGTGTGTGTGTGTGTGTGTGTGCTCCACGTGTGTGACACTGTTGGTCAATGTGTTGTGGGTTTTGCTTTTGCTACTGTATGACAAATCACAATGACAGTATGTGCATTACACATGTCAGGTTGCTGTGTGGCAAATAAATATACATACATGTGACCTCAATTATTTCATAGGTGGGAACCCTGTTTTCTCCATGAACACATCTGTTATCTTTGCCAGAGTGTGCTGCCACTTTCCAGGCCTTAGGTCATATCTGTATGCTTGTGACAAGCCTAGCCACTGCAGTGATCCCAGGCCTATGTCATCCGTTTCACATACACTCATTATGGTTTCTATTGAATAGTGTGAGTGAGGGTTTATGCCTGAGGTATATTTGAAACCTGTTCAAAAGCAGCAAAGTCTGTCAAAGATGGCTATTTATTATAGGTGTGAAACAACCTTTGTGGATATGCATGCAGACCCCTTATTGCTTATGTGATCCACAGAGGGATTTCCAAAACCCTTTGGAAATGTGATTATCAAAGGAGAGATTACTTAACACATGGAACTATGTATACATCGGTACCTGTTCCACATTTTGGGGGCTACTACCTATGTGGTACTCTGGGGATACTATGTTTTGTAAAAGTGGATGACTATGCTTTATTTGGCTTATAGCTTTACAGCATGGGTTTGACACTAGGTATCTGTCTGTATGATACCCTTTTGGAGGATGTGTGTGTCATCTGGAGAATGCATTATAGCCCCCAGTATGCATTGCCAAATGTGGCCAGACATATCCCTACCTTGTTTGCTTGTACCTATGAAAGCTATATGCCAAACAGGAGTGGTCTCAGGACTGAGTGCAGGTGAATACCACTTGTTACTGGCATAGAATAGTACTTGAAGGCTGCAAATGTTACTGTGTGTCCCACATCTGTGTGTCAGTTGTCAAGCCATCACCTAACAATTGTTTATGGGCAGGCTGTTGAGGTTATGTACACTACCAGAATGCAAACCAATGACAGATAGTAACAACAGTATCACCCACAGCACAACGTCAAACCGTGTCATACACACATGTGTACTCACATTCCAAAATGTGTGTAGTACAATGCATACTGGCCACCAACAGAAACTATGGAGTGTTAACACTGTCTAATACAGGGCATGTCACCCTGCCCATGTGTCCAATATGCACATACATGCAGACAGTGCACCTCAACCATGTTCACAAATGTACACCTGCAAATCTGTGCTGCACACATCCCACACTTACTGTCCACTCTATAACACATGCTGACAAAACTACACACATCAGCCAAGTGGCACATGGGCAGACAATACACAATTGGAATAAACACTGGTGTAAACACAGAACATTTGGAACATAGGGCTAGGTATACCACTCGAGAGGTTTGACAATTGCCACCTTTACTCTTAACTGGTGTAAACAATACTACATTGATAATTATAGCTTTAATGCATCATGCCTGCTCAGCTACACCTTCAAGGATATCATTACACTTTACTGCTGACAACATGCTACACATTAAAACATTGCTACACTGTAATAAAGTCACCCTGTGCATCAGCACCATGTCAGCCTGTTCCTGGATCAGTGTTACAGATGACAGGAGGTGGCACAGGTTTCATCATATGCACAGGGTGTATTGTTGTTTTGCCAGAGGCCTACATTGAGCCATACAATCGACATGTGTGTGTGAGTGTGTGTGTGTGTGTGTGTGTGTGTGTGTGTGTGTGTGAGGGCCAAGAGTACTGTTATGGGCCAATGTGGATGTAATGTGTTTGCCCTAGGTGTCTGGTTTATGTGTGTGTGTCTGCATGCACACAGTTTCACCATGTGGCTGCCATATACGGGGATTTGTGGGAAATCTACAGACTGTACCTGGCAGGCTTTACAGATCACTGTCTCTGGCCAAGGATACGGGACCTGTGCCTGGCAGGGGTGCTACAGACAGTATCTGGTACTAATCCAGACTGAGTACTATCCTCAGAGATTGACATATGCCACTGGATTCAGGTCCCTGCTTGGAATGGCCAGAGCCATGTGCACGTGGTTTTCTAGGACGGTCTATGGACAGCCCCCCAACATTACTGGGGCTGGTACTGGCACTACGGGAGTGGCTATGACTTGATGGACGTCCACAGCCACTGCAAGCTGATGATGTTGCTAGCATACGTCCACGTCTCAACCATCCCGCACTGTCCTGACACATGGACATGACATTGTGGAGGACATCTAATGTCTCACCCCAATGTCAATCAAAGACCTCAGTGTAATTACAGATGGCACCTGCTAGGTCACAGATACTGTCATTTACAGAGGTGTTATGAGCCCTCTGAGCCCTTAGTCCCTGTCTGGTGTACCACTCCATACGTGCCTGTGCCTCCATGACAGCCTGGAACATGTGTGTGGTTGTAAGAGTTGTGGCACATCTGCCAGGGGCATGAGGACCAGCAGTGCTCTGACGAGAACCCCTGGGCATCTGCCTATGTGGTACCATTCCAGACATCTGGCTATGGCTGCTGTGTCCTGATGCATGTGCCATAGATACCACACTGCCCTGGCCAGTGCTGACTGTACACTGTTCCTCTGCTAAGTGAATTGGTGATGATGGATGTACAGGCAGTATGACTGTGTGCATGGATGGGGTGGAGACTTGTGTACTGTCAATTGGTGGCCCAAAAACAGACCCTGACAAACCTGCCTGTGCCTCAACACACCTATCCTCATTATCACTATCTGTGTCAGTGATATCAGGTTCCCTGCTGCACTGAACCAGCCCCACCTCAGCACCTGAGAGAGGAAAACAGGAAACACACTTTAAGACCTGTACATGATGTCAGACCACATGCACACATGCACACACGCACATGCACATGGTGGTTCAGTACTGTGATTATGGTGCACAGTATCCCAGGTTCGAGCCCTGTCATTGCTTTTTATTTTACTACTGGCCAGACCGGCTAGGAGGTGTGGCTGTGTTTAGCTGACTTTGCTCAACTTTGCCCAACGTTGCCCGACGTTGCTCGATGTTGCCTGACGTTGCTCTACATTGCTCGACGTTGCGCTGGTTAGCATGGAGCGCAACTCCACGCAAACATGCTCTGTTTGAGATAGTTGGCGAGATGCACAGCTACGCACAAAGCCATTGTGCTAGTTAATGCAGTGCTCAGCGCAAAGCCATTGCGCTAGTTAACGCAGTGCTCAGTGCAAAGCCATTGCGCTAGTTAACGCAGTGCTTACATTTAAATATGCTTAATACTGGTAAACTTTGCCTAGCAGTGCTTCACACTGCTTAAGATACATTACTTATGCATCCATCAGTATGCATAACCATTTCACCTTTATATATATATATATATATATATATATATACATACATAAAATTCATTCACTACTACATAGGCCATTTCAATGCTTTTTAAAAAAATTTAAATGATAAATGTCAGGAATTATTTTTATATACAGATTTCCAACAGAAGATTTCCAACAGAAAATAGAAGTGGAGTGGTGGGACTTGAACCGGGAATGCCTCCTCTTTGGGCGAAGGCTCTACCACTACGCTATCGCTATTTTGCTTAATTTGCATATAAGTTTCTTATTATCCTCTTCGGAGTCTAAACTGCTAACTGTAGCTAAGCAAAGGGCAAACCCGCGCAAATACGGGCAGCTATATCGGAAATATCATCATCATCATCATCATCATCATCATCATCATCTTTCAGCTGTTCCCTTTAAGGGTCGCCACAGCAGATCACCTGTTTCCATTTCTTCCTGTCTCCTGCATCTTACTCTGTCACACCAACTACCTGCATGTCCTCTCACACCACATACATAAACCTTATCTTAGGCCTTCCTCTTTTCCTGTTACCTGGTAGCTTCATCCTTAGCATCTTTTTCCAAATATACTCAGCATCCCTCCAAACCAATGCAATCATGCCTCTCTGGCTTTGTCTCCAAACCTTCCAACCTGGACTGACCCTCTAATATACTTATTCCTAATCCTGTCCATCCTAGTCACACCCAGTGCAAATCTTAACATATTTAATTCTGCCACATCCAGCTCAAAATCCTGCCTTTTTGTCAATGCTACTGTCTCCAACCCATATAACATAGCTGGTCTCACTACCCTCTTGTAGACCTTCCCTTTCACTCTTACAGGTATTCATCTGTCACAAATCACTCCTGACACTCTTCTCCACCCACTCCATCCTGCCTGTACTCTCTTCTTCACCTCTCTTCCACACTCACCGTTACTTTGAACTACTGACCCCAAGTATTTAAACTCATCCACCTTCACCACCTCTACTCTTTGCATCCTCACCATTCCTCTATCCTGCCTCTCATTCACACACATATATTCTGTCCTAGTCCTGCTGACCTTCATTCCTCTTCTCTCTAGAGCATATCTCCATCTCTCCACGGTCTCCTCCACCTGTTCCCTACTCTCACTACAGATCACAATGTCATCTGCAAACATCATATGTATCAGCAGTGTGCCCCGCTGGAAAGCAAAGAAATTTACATGCATTACTGTAACCGTTTAAATGTATATATTATAACGGACAATACTGGAAGAAAAGAGGTTAATCACAATCCTGCTGCAGCAAACTTTGAAAATAGAAATTAAAAATTACTGGGCCTAGGCCATAAAAATGTTATCTCACAGTTCTG
This sequence comes from Protopterus annectens, assembly GCF_019279795.1. Classification (NCBI taxonomy): domain Eukaryota; kingdom Metazoa; phylum Chordata; order Ceratodontiformes; family Protopteridae; genus Protopterus; species Protopterus annectens. The sequence goes on from NC_056730.1 coordinate 779,351,048, forward strand.
AATGAAGCCAGAAATGCAATGTCTGTAAGAAGTATAGTTTAAAAGCTCTGTTGAAGGAGTAGAAGTGTTAAAATGGTTTTATGACTTCCAGCCGCTGCCGAAGATCTGAGCAAAGTTCTATCTGTATGTGGATAGTTACACTATGTGCTAAATCCCGACAGCTTCTAGCAATGGGAGTGCATGAGAACCAGAAGTCAAATGACCAGATATATATGATGTCATCCTATACAGAAATAATGTTTTAATATTAAAGGAGACTGAAGTCTCAGGAGCAGTCTGTTCTTGCAACCAGGCAGAGGAGGAAGACCACTCACCCACTTCATATTGCCTTGTAATAGTAAGTGACCGGGGACTAGTACACTTTAGATTAGTCAGGAAAATGTAGTGAGAATAGTTAAGTATTGTTTTTTTGTGACTGTGTGAATCTTTCCAGCTGTGTTATGGTTGAAACTCTGGTGTTTACTGTCAATAGATATTTAGTCTTTTCACATTCTTTTATTATTTATTATTAAATATATTTAAACATCTTAGCACGGCTGGTTCGTTTAGAAAAAAAATATTTAAGTTTTGGGAGTATTTGCATATATTTATTTGATGATAACTCTAACCACTCATGAAAGCCTTGATGTTTGGTCAACATTACCATTTATATTGATATTAACTTCACTCAGCATAATTGGATACCCTTTTAAGAGCCTTATAGTAACTGACTGGTGGTGGTGAATTTTCCTTATAGTCTGGGCAAAGTTGGTAGAGCGGGTAATCTGTGTCAGCCTTTCCCAGGTGTGTGTGTGTGTGTGTGTGTGTGTGTGTGTGTGTGTGTGTGTGTGTGTGTGTGTGTGTGTGTGTGCGCTACTTGGGGCAGGGACACCAAGTACTGGTTTCACAGAGGATGCTGAACACAGCTGACAGCCTATCTGGGAATTTGTGGAGAGACAGAGAGAGAAGCCTAGATCCCGGGCTAAGTGTGTTCCCTGTGTGCTGTTAAGGATAACTGTGCTTCATGTAGAGAGGTCTGCATCTGGAAATACTGAGTGTATCCATTTGTATCCCAAGTGTAAGTCTCTCTCCAATGTCAGTGGTGAGGATTCAGGCTCCTTGATTACTGGCCCAGAGTGAGGACATCACAAAGCTTTCCTTCGACAGAAATGTCATGATAGGCACCAAACTCTCAAACCATTCTAAAGTAAGCATATAAATGTATTTTCATATCTCCGTTTTGGAAATGAGCGAACCTTACATCTTACATTACAGCAAGTCCAAAAAATAAACTGCGACACCAGTTGTAAAAAATACAAAAATTCACTGTAATGCTTTTAAACATTTCTTTTTTTTTGGGAGAGTGGGAGGGCTGCAAGATTGCTGTATCTCGGAGAAGGGGGGAATACCCTGATACCTCAGTCTTTGGCTTGCATTTATTCTTGCAATTCACATTTATATTGTTAGCCTTAGGACTGAAATTAAATCCTCAGAATAGTAACAGGCAACCGCTTCTCACATGCATACATAGAGGTGGTGTCATTAATGTCCAAAACCAGGGAATGATTCTGGCTGATATGAAAGTATAGGTAACTAGTCTCATGATTCTGTGACCTTTTAAATAAATGCAAGAGAGGTAGGACAAATGTGCTACTAGGTCACTGGGTGCAATGATCATGTCAGTAACGTGGTGACCTGGAACACAAACTCTTTGCTGCAGATTCAACACAAGTAACATATCGGGCAAACAAAGTGAAGACCAACTACTGGTCTAATTCTACAAGGGAAAACAGACCCTGCATCAATAATCTGGTTGAACACATTGAAAAAAATGAGAATGAACTAAACACATACTTAAGCCTTGTACATTCACATAAAACACAGGGGACATAAGGCATTGGAGCTATGGGAAAAGTTTCACCATTGTATCTTGGTTCTTCCAAGTACTGTTGAGTGACTGCCAGGGCCTTTCCGTAAGTTATTAACATGAATTAGCTTTGTATTTTCTTAATGAAATCAGATACGACTACTTAAGGACAGTAATATACAGTTAGCTGTGTACATGAAAGAATGTAGACACTAGCAGTTTTAAATCTGGAAGTTATTTTGATAGTATACATAAAATTTCAGTTAAATAAATCTACACATGGGGAAATACAGTGGTGCAGTAGTCAGTATGTCAACACCTCACAGTGTTTGGCTCTCCATTATTGTATACTGCTGTCGAGCCTTCTTTGCAGAGTCTCCATTTTCTCCTAGTGTGCCCAAAAATGCTTTTGCCAGGGTCTGTTGTTTTCCTGCCACATCCCAAAGATATACTGATAGGTGAACTGATAAGTCTAAACTGTCCACAGGTGTGTGTGTGTGTAGCTCTCATGATCACATATGCTATAAAGGACTGGCATCCTGTTCAAACTGGTCCTCTGCCTTAAACGTTTCTTCATAACAAAGGCTTGACTCCCCCTGACCTTGAAGGGTATGGTGTAGATAGTAAAAAAATTGACTGAATGAATGAATCAATCAAAAAAATAAAAACAGCCATAGCTGTGATTCCGTAAAACTACAGAAAAACTAAAACTCTGCATTTTCTATCAATCCTTCAAAGTCAAACATAAAAAATAGGGAAGGGAATTTGCGCAGTGACACCTTCCTGCAATTAATACATTACCTTCATGGATAAGAAACATTAAATTTAATTTTTTGCTATAAATAAACCATTCAAGTATACCTGACAGTAACTGTAAACTAATTTATCCTATTACTGCAGCATGAAGTAGCTTCCACTGCATACTGTTTTCAGTCTGTTTACTCACCAGCATTGCAGAATGCAATCATCTATATGATACATCAACAGAAACTTGTCAAGGAATGCTGCTCTAGTGTGCATATTTAGATCACAAGCAAGAAACATTATCCTGAGGGGAAAAATGTTACTGAATAAAACTATGTGTATGCCCTATGGGACACTTTCACAGATTAATGTTCTCAATAAAAAAATGCTGTACTAACAAAACATTTTGGCAGAACTCAGAATCTGGTGTACATCCTCATTTATTTAGCTGCAGAAGTACAAAACTGTTAAGATTCTACAAAATGACACATATGCACTGGAGAGGCTGTCTAAACATGAATGTGTGTTGACAGCCCAGGATGCTGTGTTTGGGAAATGTACGTATTTATTTTATTTACTGGCATTTGATTACCAGAAAAGTCTAAATGAGTAGCAGTCCATTTTCAACATAGGCCTGGGAAGAAAAACTCCAAAATATTACAAAACATTTTAAAAATAATATAAAAACAAATACAGTTTAAGTAATTATACCAAATAAGACATAATATGAAAATATTACTTAAAAGCAGATGTCAGGATGTCCAAGTGATCTAAGGTGCCAGACTCAAGAATTAAATTCTTTCCATGGCTCATGTGAATTCTGGTCACCAGACGGAGGCTTGGGTTCAAATCCCATTTCTACTCTGGCAGTTAGTGCAGAGGACTAAAGCTCCAAATTGTTAATGAGCTGCTTCTTATGCCAGGTGTGCAGGGTTTGAATCTTTCCACATTCATTTGAATGCCAGGATGGCCAAGTAGTCTGAGGCACTAGACTCGAGGGTTAAACTCCTTCCATGGCTCTTAGGAATTCTGGTCTCCAGATGGAGGTGTGGGTTCAAATCCCATTTCTGACACATATTTGGGACTTGGCATAATCGCTAAAGTGTTTTCCTTACAAACACAAGGTGCAAGGTTTGATTCTCAGGTGGGATAATTGGCTAGGCTTAAAATTGGTTAGAAGGGCTGTTAGCCTAGTACTAATCTATGATTAAGTTATATGACAATGATTTAATAGTTAGAGAAATTTTAGCCAGCTTATAAAGAAATTAAAGGTAAGTTAGTATAATACAAACAGAAATTGCAATATGGAGTGAGAGAAAAACAGGTTTATGGTATATTTAGAGAGAAAGCCAGGGAAGAGAAGTTGATAAGAAAGTGAGTGAAGAAGGGATAGTAAGGAGACGTAAGGTATGAATAGGCATTTGTCCACATTTAAATATATAGTTTATCCTTGTGCTGAGCAAAAACAGAGCCAACTTTTGTCTAGGAACTGTTTCAGAATGATTGTGAAGGATGGGAGGTAATGTATTGACCTGATGGATAGAGGTAAGGAGTTCCAGGCCTTAGCAACATGGTATGAATACAGACAATGCCCTGCAGATTTGATAGGTTTGTGGACAGACAGGAGTTTTGGACAATGCATCATAATGACCAACTAGAAACATAGTTGTGCAGAATGTTATTTAATGCCAGACAAGCAGATTGATTCTGGATAATTTTACAGATGGTAAGAAGCTAGATATAGGTTAGTTGATGGGTTAGCTCTAACTAATTTACACCATTTAGTGCTATAGGGTTCCTATTAGATGACTGAAGACGCATTCTTTTGAATGCGTCTTGGTCGAACTTGAAAAGACAAAAAGGCAAAATGACAGAGTGGCATAAAAGCAAATTATTTCCCTGGGAAAGAACTCGCTTGGCCGTGTCCGTTACTTTGCCATTTTCATCACTGTAGTATGATCTCAGAGTTGGTATATTTAAGGTGGGTGGTGTGGGTGGAGAAGCCCCCCACTTTATGTTTTTTTTTTTTGTTTGTTTGGAACAGCAATTTTTTTTTCCCCCTTGGAAAACAAATCGCTGTTTTATGCGTTCCAGTTTGTAAGCTTTCGCTTACATGGGGTCAATAAATCATCATTTGCTTTTCCAAGCATTCAATGATTTAATATAGACCCGTGCTATACACTAGTGGATTCTGAAAGGGGTATTTGCTACAACTTTAGCAGGACTGTGATAGCATTGTTCAAGTTTTGATTTTTGTCAAGCCTGCAGGTTAGTAAGGATGTGAGCACCATAAAGAAGAGAGGGAAGGAGATAAGTAGTGGCAAGTGTAGCTTTAGTTGTGTCACTGAGAAAGTTTTTGGCTCTATAAAACATCCCTAGATTTTTTATGAGTTTGTCTTATGCAATTTTGTAGATGCATGTCAAATTTATGATCATTATCCACCATCATCCCTGATAATTTGCTATGCGATGTGACTTCAGTGGTTGTCCTGTCAAGAGAGGACTTTAAATTTTGTTTTTTCATGGGAAGAGGGATTTGGGAAAAATAGTAGCATTTTTTTTTTGGGGGGGGGGGGAGTTGAGCATGAGCCGTGAGTTACAAAGCCATGTTTGAGTTGCTGTTAAAGCTTCATGAGTAATTTTTTGGAGGTGTGCCACATTGTGAGATGTGCAAATGAGTGTGGAGTTATCTGTGTATCGCATTAGGAAGGCCTGTTGTGTGGATGTGTGTAGGGTGTTGGTGAAAATGTTAAAGATAAGGGGACCAAGGCTAGTGCCTTGTGCTACACTGGTGGTGACTGGGAGGTATGGAGAGAGGGTGGAGTGCCATTTTACTGACTGATACCTATTGGACAGGTTGCTTTGGAACCACAGAAGGGTGGGCTGAGAGAGACCTAATGAGGACACTTGAAGTAGAAGTTTGCTACGACAAACTGTGTCAAAGGCTTTAGACTAATCTAAAAATAAGGAAGAGTCTAGTTGGCCATTATCTCCAGCTTTATTGACAGTATCTGTATAGGTTAGAAGTGCAGTGTTAGCACTATGGAAAGGACAGAAGTCACGTCTGTAGGGGATATGAGTACTTCCTGTAAGAGGTAGTTTAGTAAATTTAACACATTTTTCAAGTATTTTGGAGAGGGACAATACGATTGCTATATGTCTAAACTTAGTATTGTCTGTTGAATTTCCTTCTTTGTACAGAGGGATAATGTGTGCCTTTTTCCAGAGAGAGGGAACATGGGATTCCTGAACTGACCCATTTACGAGGACTGAGATAGGGTAAGGCAACACTGTCAGTTGCTATTTTAAGGTATTCACAAAGAAGGTCATCAGCTGAAGTAGAGCTTGGTTTGAGTTTAAGAGTAGTTTTATATAGGATGTGGGAACAGGTTTGAAGGTGAAAGTGGATGTGGTGAAATGTGGTTGCTGGGATTAGTTGTTGGAGATACCTGGGCTACAGATGCTAAACTATCAGTAAAATAAGACTTGAACTGTATTGTGGTTTCAAGTGATGAGTTACTGGGAGAGGGGCTAGGGTTGAATTTATGGTCGGGATGCAAGATTTCTTTAATGGCTGCCCAGATTTATTTTAGGATCGTGTTTACTATTATTCTTAAATGATTACTATTATTCTAAAATGAATAGGAAATGCCACAAATATAGAATACTTAAACTAGACATCATCAGGCATTAAACTATTAAAAATATGTAGTGCCTGGGGTGCAATGATTATACTCCGAAATTCAGAAAAAGATAAGTCAGTTAAATGTTAGTTAAAGCAGAATGAAACCCGACCTTAAGTGTTAAGCACCCCTGCTTAAGTTGTTAAGGTCAAATGTAGAGGTAGGCTGCCAAATCTTCCAGTACTGAGCAGTAAATTACTGTTACAGTACAGGGATAACATGTCCCTTCCTCTTCCAAACTTAGAAACTCACTAGAATATGAGGATGTGTTTGCTGGTAGTGTTTTTTTTTCTCTAAAAGGTTATGAACTCTGAAAATCAAATGTGTGTCACTATTCAGTGATTTCAATCCTCCATGATTTTGTCAACCACGGACTTTAAGAGGAACCAAACAAATGAGGTAGAAGTGTGGACATGCTTTGAAAATATGGACTGTTGAGGCAATGAAAATTGAGTGCAAATGTTGCAGAGTTACACTGCCTTTTTCTGACAGCACCCCCCCCCCCAAAGTGCTTTATGGCTTTCAAAGGGGTCTATATTAGAGAACATTGAAAGTTCACTATTTCGAATGTTCTAAAATCGACCCCTATTCAGCGAACATTGACAACATCGAACATTCAGAACAGCAAATTTTTTCCTAGGGAAAAAATTTGCTGTTCCAAAACACATACACACAACACAAGCACACCAAACAAACAGCAATCCACACACATACACTCAAAATCTTGCAGCTAACCCTACACTAAACTGTACAAACACCACTAACTATCCACTTGCCTTAACCCAAACCCTAACCCTAAGGTCCATCACTATTGCACACTCACCTAATCTGCCCTAACCCTCACATCCACACAATCGCACACATACCTCCCTCGCGCCATAACCCTAACTCACCTAACCCACGCCCAATTGCACACTTACCTGAACCCGACCCATAACTTTCTACCACAGCGCTGAAAATAGTGAAATGACAGAAACAGAGAACCGAATTCTTTCCCTAGGAAAAAATTCAGTTATCTGTCGTTTCGCTATTTTCAGCGTTCGCTGAACAGGGGTCAATGTTAGAATGTTTGAAATAATGAAATTTCGACGTTCTAATATAGACCCCTTTCAAAGCCATCAAAACACTTAGCATTTCTTTTTTCTTTTTTTCTGCAACTAGTAGTACATGAAGTGGATAAAGCTCCATGCACTACAACGAAGTATTATCAGCAACCTGATTGTAACTACTATCTGTTCTCAACATGGATGTGAAGATAATCACTTCTCGAGCTTCTCTGTCTCTATGTCTTGAAGATATAATAAACAGGTTATGATCGGCAACCTGATCACAATCCTCTGTGATGGGCACATTACAGTGTCAAACAGCCATGTATTATAGCTGTATGCTGAAAAACTGAATGGAAATGGTGCTAGCAGAACACAGTAACGCAGTCAAAATAAAAGAAACTGGTGATTCAGGTACTGGGCTTCTATGTTTATTACCATTTTCACCACTTTCAGAACATCTGCGAGAAGGAAAAAAAAAGTTCTGTGCTAATGCAGAGGAGACTCCATTGTACAACACCCAGATGCCTCAGTCACCAGACTGGACAAGGAGAAAATAATGGTTAGTTTCTTATCTGGTGCCAGGATCCACAAAGTTAAGCATGCACTCAAGTCATTACACCACAGGTACCAGAGAAAGGCCTTGGTTTAAATGGTAAAGTTTCTATAAAAAGTGCCTTAGAAGCGCGAGGTCTACATAAAAATTAATATATGTGTTTAGATTTTGTGAGGATAATATATATATATTTTTAAAGTTCTATTAGTAGATTTTGGTACATACATGGACTTATTTCACTGTACATACCTCTGTATATGTTCTTTATACTCTGATTTTGATAGATCTAGTTAGATCTATCCTTATGTCATGGTCCAATAAGATTCATATTACTATATTTAAGAGAAAAAAGCATAAGTGAACCTTAACGCTTCATGACTTATAACTGGACAATATATATATATATATATATATATATATATATATATATATATATACACATACACACATACACCTGTGTGTGGGAGCCTATCTAATGCTAGTCATGACATACATGTTGTTGCATTTTATTTTTAATTTTCAGTTTTTTGTTTTGAATCTAACATTAGTATACAAGTATATGTCCATCTTCTTGGCCAGATACATTTTCTCATATATATGATGCTGTTTTATGTTAACTTTTTCAGTTTTGCATTAGAATATAATGAAAGTTTATCTCTATTAATGGTTCAAGCTATATTATAGTTGTTATGAGTGCTTAGAGATAGTAATTTATTATTTCTAGGGAACTTTAGCTCTGATTCTATTTTGAAAAGGCTATATGAATATACTAATTGTAATGTATGATTCTGACTGTGGTTATCATGGAAATGTTTAGTTACTATTCCATGAGTTTTGACTTATTTTGCCTTTTAGAAAAAAATTTTTATGTGCGAGTGTGTTATGTAGAACTGGTAAAGTAGATTTTATTGTAGTATGGGCGAATGAAAAATAGCGTGTGTGATTTGTATTTGTTTGCTCTGAAAATTAGATCGCTTAGATGGGGTCTGTTGGCATAGTAACAGTATACGGCCTAGATTTGATGTCTTGACGTCATGTTCTTGCGCATAGACATATAGCGAAAGGATGATCCTCCTGTAACTAGCAGAGGAATCACCGGGAAAGCTCTGTAAATAAACTATTAATGGACTACCAAGTTGAATAAGATTCAAAGGACTTAGATAGTGATGTAAAAACATGTAAGAAGTTTTCGCTTTAGATTGATTGTATTTTTGTATAATAATGTCTTTATATAACGTATGCTAAATCTGCTGTGATTACAAGACTTGGATTTAATGTATTTAAATGAGGCTTTCAAAGAAATAGCTTAATTTATTTAAGTGCATGATAATGCAACATTAGTGAATGTAAGTTATGTTGGAATGAGTGATTAAGCATACACAGTGAACTGGATATACTTGCTTATTTTGCTAACTGGTTACCCTAAATGGTTTGTGAATATGGTGATAGCGCAGAGCATCGGTTTGACTTGCTTACGCTATATAGCTAGTGTAAAATGAAAAGACTGAGTATTATTTTAACTTTTTATTATTTTTTATTTCTTAAAAGCACATAATGATGAGCTATACAGCGTTGCTCAATAGAACGCACTTGCATCATGATGCAGTTATGTAAAAACAAAGTATTCAAATATAATGAAATACTAATGTTTACATTTACTTTTAGTTATGTTGAGCTAATGAAATTGATACCATATAGGGGAATGTGCAATATGTTGAGTAATGTAATGTGAGACCATGTAGCATAATTATATTTAAGGAATGATTTTTAGAAGTTTTGAAATGTTTATTAATTAAATGCCATATAGTATATGTTTATAGTAAATATGTTTTTAAATTATGTAAAGGTTCAATTGATGATCCTGCCCATTGAAGGTGTGTAAGTGAAAGAACAGTGTTCATTTGTTGAACGAGAATTTGAATGCAATGGGTGTTAATAGCTTAATGAGGGTATTTAATCAGTTAGTAGTATGTATATGGTCTGAGGAAGCCACAGTTAGTGGTGAAAGCGCTTCCCTATTAATAAAGGAATATTTCCTTGTACCATGTGAAACTTGGAAGCTGTATTTTATGAGAATTGATTCCTGTCTACCTGATGAATCTGGGCATCTTGGGGCAATGCAGCAATTGCCTCATGTACACAGACAACCCTCTCCTCCTACCACCCAGCACTACAACTTGTGAGAGATGCACTTATATCGCCAAACTGGAAGCAAAGCTCTCTTCACCCAAGACTGGACTAGACAGTCAAGAGGAGAAGGTAAACACTTGCACCACACCACACTCATCACATAGTCTCTCAAAACCTACACCACCAAAACACACGCATAGAAATACAAAACACACATCTACAATCGTGGAGGCTCTCAATAAAAACCTGCCCAAGCACCAGGGACCTTCAAAGCAGAAACGTTAGCAAACTCCACCCCCCAACACAACCCAAATGACACACAGCCCACAAATTCAGTGTGCCACTCAACCACAGCCCATAAGGCATAACAACGTACCCAATACTCTAGTCATAGGTGACTCTATAGTCAGGCACACTGATGTTCCACTCACCAGGCTAAACAAGGAGAAAGTTACTGTCAGCTGCCTGTCAGGTGCCAGGATGCACCACATAATGCATGCACTCAGGTCACTCCACAACAAGTACAAATATGACACGGTCATTGTCCATGTTGGTGTGAATGACCTAAGACGTACCTCCCTGGACTACATGAAAGGAGACATGGAGGAGCTCTCCGATCTTGTAGCCCAGGCAGGTATGACCCTGGCCCTGAGTAGCATCCTGCCATCACCCAGAATGATGCCACAGTACAAGGACAAAATGATTGATTTCAACAATTGGCTAAGCTTCTGGTGTAATTCTAAGGGGATCCAGTAATTGTCTGCCTGGGACGACATGATCGACAGACCACGATGCTTTGCCAGAGATGGCTTGCACCTGTTGCCCTTGGGATTCCGGATACTGGCTAAGGCTCTTGCCACCCCTATAGTGCCTTTTTTAGGCAAGGTTCAAATGACAAATTCACCACCCTAACAGGTACAAGCAAAATCTGAGGGTAATGCTACTCAATGCTAGAAGTCTAAACCTCAAAATGCACTCACTTGAGGCACTTCTTAAAATGGAGAACATAGACATCTGTGCAGTGACAGAAACATTGCTCAAAGCTCCAGAGTGCACCCCTGCATTGTCAGGCTATAATTCATACCACACCTTTCGGCCACCTAACCCAGAACAAAGCACTAAAGGCGGAGGTGTGTCCATATTCATTAAGGATATCCACACCTATCCAAGTGCAACTAACTCTGGGCAAGACTGCAATCCAAATTGTAGCTTGCTACAGACCCCCCACCATGCCCCAGGATTCCCACTCCTCATTTCTTGATACACTGGAAAGTATTAGGGTACAAGCTAACACCCTAACAATGAGCGATTTCAACTACCCCACAATTAACTGGGAAAACTAGTCATGTACCAACTCTTTTGCTCAACGTTTTCTGGAATTCATAAATACCAATGCCTTGGATCAACTTATTCACACCCCCACCAGGGGCAGTAATATGCTAGACCTGGTCATTACCAACATGGGCAACTGGTGTTCCACACCAGAGGTCAATTCCTCGTTGGTCAGATCCGACCACAAGCTAATCACCCTAGCCATCCACATCCCGCCCCCACCCCCAATTAGGGAAACCACCGTAAAAAACGTCTCCAAAACAGACTTCACACTTCGTAAGACAGAAGTGGCAAACTTCATGACACCCATGCAAACGGACAATAGAGTTACAACTGCTGAATCCTACACAAATGCATTTTATAAGCACTTACACGAGTGCATGGATCACGCTACCCCTAATAGAACCAAGATGCTATCCTCCAAAAAAAGGAAGCCGATCTGGTGGTCCTCTGCCATAAACAAACTCTACAACAGAAGAAAGAAACTGTTGCAAAAAAGCGTAAAATCCCATGACTGGAGGAACGCCCTGGTCAACCTCAATAAGAAGCTGAGATCCCTCATAAAATCCTCCAAAGCTAGTTACGAAAACAAAATTGCCACTGACTCTAAAGACAACCACAAAGCATTCTATAGCTATGTCAAGAACCTCAATGGCAACACTCAGATCTGCTCTGAGTTACAGCACAATGGCACTAAATATACAGAACCAACTGATATTGCCAACATCCTGGCAGATAGGTTCAGTGCTAACTTTACCCCCCTCTCACCCCCTAGAGGGCCCATCTTTACACCGGGAGAATGCAAAGTTCCTGTAATCATGGCTGCACAGATAAAAAACACACTCTCCAAAGCCAAGAACACAGCATCCATGGGACGTGACAATATTCCAGGCTGCGTTCTACATGAACTACAGAATGAGCTGGCACCCTACCCAAGTACCATGTTCAGTCATAGCCTCACCTCAGGCTTTGTGCCCACTAAATGGTGTACCACGACGGTTATCCCTCTCCACAAAGGGGGAGCCACGACAGACCCCGGGAACTACCACCCCATTAGCCTGACGAGCCTGGTCTGCAAGGCGAAGGAACGTATCATCGTGGAACTCATAAACAAAGACATTGGTAATCTCCAAACTCTGGACCCTACCCAGTTCGGATTTGTAAAAGGCAGATCATGTCTCCTAATCCTGATTGACTTCTTTGAAGCGGTCACCAAAGCCATAGATGAAGGTAAGGTGGTTCACACAGCTTATCTAGAGCTCGCCAAGGCTTTCGACACCATCCCCTACTCTGGAATTATAGATAAGCTCACTAAACTAGGTATAAATCCCGATGTCACAAGATGGGTTGCCAAATGGCTCACAGAGAGAACCCACACTGTGAAAGTAGCAGACTCCAAATCCAACTTCAGACCAATGACAAGTGGAGTACCACAGGGTTCAGTCCTGGGTCCTCTCCTGTTTGGTATCTACTTCTCTGAAGTACAGACTAACACAGAAGGTCTTTGGCTAACAAAGTTTGCAGATGACTGCAAACTAGGAGCCATAATCGAAACTCCTAACTATGTGGACATACTACAAAAGGGCCTCACTGAGACAGATGCCTGGTGTCAAAGCCATGGCCTGAAGCTCAATGCCAAAAAGTGTATTGTCATCCCTTTTGGTAAAAACTCTGTACCCATGAACTACCACACAGCTGGTAGTCTACTTAATGCCAAAAATGTGATAAGAGACCTTGGGACACAGGTGGACAGTAGTCTCTCCTTTGATAATCACATCGCCACAGTGGTCAGGAAATCCTACGTGGCTCACCTCATCACAAAAGTTTTCTCATCCAGAAAAAGAGAGGTCATTGTTCCCCTCTACTCATCACTCATTAGACCCATTATAGAGTACAACGCTCCTTTTGGTATGTACCTCACAAGACATCTACAACTGGAATGGCCACAGAAATACCTCACAAAGAGGATTACTGGCCTCAAACAGATGCCCTACGCAGATAGTCTCAAAAGACTCCAGATTTACTCCATCACATATCGCCTACTCAGAGGCGATCTCTGCCTAACATACAAAGCTATGTCAAACCCAGAGCTGTTGGACATGCTCCACTTAAAGAAATCCCAAACCCTCCGAGCTACACGCTCTAGGGACCTAAACCTTATCACCACAATAAACATAACATGCTGGAGGGATAGATTCCTGTCCCAGAGACTTCCCATACTCTGGAACAGACTACCTATCTATGTCAAACAGAGCTCCTCATTAGCACTCTTCAAGAAAAATCTTGATGATTGGATGGGAGATAGGAAATTCACCCCAGGGATCACTTCTGTGGCTCTGCTCGACAGGGGCACAGGAAAATAATTTTCTTGGGTGGCAAAAGCCAGGGTACATTTTTGGCTAGGCTTATATAGGCCCTAGGGCCAATAGCCTAGTACCCTCCTATGAACCTAAGAACTGGAGCTATACTTCGTGTCACAGTTGCTGTTTTCTTGACTTTTGCTATCACTGTTTTTTTGCAATGGTTCATGTTTACCAGCTGGTTGTTCTTTATTTTTGTGTGAAATGATTCTATCATAGTCCATATGGGCATAAATGACCTGAGATGTACCTCATGTGACTATATGAAGTTTTGCATCTCTCTGAACACGTGTCTCAGACAGGTATGTGCCTTGCATTGAGCAGCATTTTACCTTCACCAAGGATGATGCCAAAGTAACAATGAAAAATGGTTGACTTTTACAATTCTAGTTTCTGATGTCACTGCAGAGGGATTTGATATTTATCAGCATGGGGTGACATGATTAATAGACCACATTGTTTTGTTTAGGATGGTCTGCACCTGCTCCCCCCAGGCTTCCAGATATTTGCTAAAACACTATCTACCCCCCACAGAACCTTTTTTAGGCAATGCTAAATTGATAAAACTGCCAACTTAACAAATAACTAAAACTCAGAGGAGCCTAAAGGTATTTACTGCTAGGAGCCTTAACAAGAAGCTCCACATCCTACAAGCCCACCTCACTCTGGAGGATATAGACATCTGTGCCGTTACCAAGACACAGTTTAAAGCCACAGAAAGTACTGACAGTGTAAGGCCTCAGTGTCTTCCACACATTTAGACCATCAGCCGCACAAACAGGGACTAAAGGTGGAGGTTTCTTGATCTACATTAGCAACAAATGCACCATAATGTTGGTTAAACAGTATGATGCCATGGAGTTCATTCATGTACAGAGCAGTAAGTGCAGGTCATTTTCTACTCCTCAAGAATCCCATAACTTGTATGAGATCTACTGCAGGCATTCACTATCCAATGAAATACCCTATTCATAGAAGACATCAACTTCCCCTCAACAGACTGGGAAACATACACTACCTCCAGGCACAACATTTCCTGAACTTTATTAACACAAATTCCCTTGACCAAATAGTGTGCACTCCAACCAGAGATTCCAACATACTGGACCTAGTACTCACCAATTCAAGAGAGTGCTGCACACACACCCCAGTGTTACGTCCTCATTGATAAGGTCAGACCACAAAGCTGTCACCTTCAAAATACAAACCAATATGCAAAACACAGCAAAACCTGTAACAGTTAGGAACTATTCTAAAGCAAGCTACATCTTATTAAGTGACAGCATGTCAAAATTCAATGCCCCTCCAAATCAGAGTTCACAGCAACCTATGCAGAATTGTTTACACAGACCCTGTACAGTCATGTAAAAGGTTGCACAGAGGCTGCTGTACCTGCTAGAGGCAAGCCCTAAACAACCCACACTGGTGGAATCCTAACTTTAATAGGTTACATAATAAAAGGAAAAAAAGTCATGGCCAAAATCAGCAACTCTCATAATGGAAAGAACTCACTACCTAAACTAAATAGGAAACTGAGAGGACTAATTAAATGCAACAAGGCCAGTTATGAGGTCAGGACAGCTTCTCAGGCTAAAAACAACGACAAGGTATTCTTCAGCTATGTCTGAAATCTTAAAGGTAATGCACAGCAGTGTGCAGAACACTTAAAGGTAATGCACAGCAGTGTACAGAACACTTAAAGGCAATGCACAGCAGTGTGCAGAACACTTAAAGGGAATGCACAGCAGTGTGCAGAACACTTAAAGGTAATGCACAGCAGTGTGCAAAACTGGTGGTAAATGGTACAACCTTCACAGAACAGAGTGGCATAGCAAATTTTCTGGTTGACAAATTCAGCGCTAACTTCACCCCCCACTCTTCCCCTGCCTCTCCCTTGTGACATCCCTACTAGCATAACCCCACCAACTTTTAGCAAGGGGGTGGTCATGATGGCACTCACTAAGGCCAAAAGCACAGCCCCAGTGGGCCGAGACAGTATCCCAGGTTGCCTCCTAAACAGCTTGAATCACGCCCACACTGGTGGAATCCTAACTTTAATAGGTTACATAATAAAAGGAAAAAAAGTCATGGCCAAAATCAGCAACTCTCATAATGGAAAGAACTCACTACCTAAACTAAACAGGAAACTGAGAGGACTAATTAAATGCTTGACTCACTTTTCAACTTCTGCCTCAAAACAGGTTACATACCACATGAGGAGAGGACTGCAATGGCTGCTCCTCTTCACAAGGATGGACTATCAACTGACCCTGGAAACTACAGACCCATTAGTCTGAATAGTCTAACATGCAAATCCATGGAAAGATTTATCATGCAATGATCAACAAAGACATTGGCAACCTGCAGACAGTGGAACCATCCCAGTTTGATTTCGCCAAGGAAGGTAATGCCTACTTAACCTAACAGGCATCTTTGAGAGAGTCACCAAGGCAATGGATGAGGGGAAAACAGTGCATACCACCTACCTAGACCTGGCTAAGTCATTTTATACAACACCCCACTCAGGTATTGTTGACAAACTCACTGAACTAGCTTAAATCTCTACATAACTCACTGAATTACCAGCTGGCTCACAGAAAAGACCCAAGAAGCCAGGACTGGTAAGACCACCTCCACCAAGAGACCGGTTACCAGTGAGTACCTCAGGGCTGGGTCATCTATCAAGCATCTACTTCTCTGAGGTCAATAATAATGTCAAGGGCCTTTGGCAAACCAAGTTTACAGATGACTGCAAACTAGGAGCTATCACAGATTCCCCTAATGATGCTAACATTTCCTGCAAGAGGGTCTACAAATGATTAGTGCCAAAGACATGGATTAAAACAGTGCCAAGAAGTGCATTATAGTGCCTTTTGAAAAAAAAAAAAGACCAAAAGGTTTATTACTCAATCGAAAGACACGCCTAAGAGTTGACTCAGTAGTTAATGATCTGGGAACTGATATATAGAGATAGTAGTCTGTCCTTTAACCAACATGCAACCAAGGTAGTAAAAAAGTTAGTCTATGTCATCCAATGTGTAAGCAAAGGTATGATATCCAGGTCAAAGGAAGTTACAGTACCACTATACTTGGCCTTTATCAGAACCATCATTGAGTACAATGCAATTTTTCATCATGTAGCTGACCAGGCATGTACAACAGCTGAAATGCCCACAAAGGTTCCTCACCAACAGAATTCAGGGTACTGACACATTGTCTAATACTGATCATCTTAAATCCCTATCTTGTTACTCATCTCCTATAGGTTACTGAGAGACAATCTATGCCTGGCATATAAGGCATCTGCAAATTCATTCCTGATGGACCTTTTGCATAGCCATACAACGAATAGCACCAGAAACACTAGATCCAAGGATTTAAACTTTGCTTGCGACATAAATAGAACATGCTGGCAAGACAGATATGTGTCTCAAATGAAGGCCATGTTCTGGAATTGGCTCCCCATTCACGTGAAGCAGAGTCCCTTCCCTAACCCTATTTAAACATAAGCTTGACCACCGGATGGGAAATCAAAAAATTCACCAATGGTCTGGCTGGCCCCCATGTCTCTGACAGATAAAGGCCAATGGTAAATATTCCCTAACTAACATAACCCCCCCAATAAACATTTAACGACCTCTTAACTAGTATACCCTTCCAAACAGATGCCCATGTTACATGGGTACACAACTGGGTTGGGTTGCGCAGCTAGGCTTATAAAGGCACTTGTGGTCATTAGCCTAGTATATACCTATGAACCTATGTAAAAAAAAAAACTGTCATCAGGAACACAAAATGGCTGAGCATGTATGAGTGTATACACAGCGTAGTGGAGTTGGGTCTTTGAAAACTGAAAAAAAATTATGTTAAATAAGAATGGACACTTGCTTGTAATTTATTTACTTTTAGTAGAGAACTATTGTTTGTAAATGAGAGTTAGCTATATGCCAAGGACTTTTTTCAGGCAGATTATAGTTCAGAACAATAGCAACATAAATAGGAACATTTGGTATTATTTTAATTAATAGTGATTTATTATGACATCCCACACTGACTTTTTAGTAAGTGGATCAGATACAGAAAGTCCTGTACAACACAAAACTGGCTGACATAATCTGCAGCTTGCTTTTTACTGACTAAGGTTCTGCTAATAGAATTCTGTTGTAGGTAAAGTCAGACCCCTCTTCTTAGCTCATTCCATGTGGGTATAATGGTTGAGAAAGATGTGATGACCAAATCTTAGTGATACTTTGGGATGACCATGATGTCCTGTGTAACACAAACACTGTTTAGGAGTATTCTATGATATGATTTAAAAGTATATTTTCGTAGGGGTTCATTTTTTAATTCTACTAAATGAGAGAGAAAAATGTGCAGTGCATATGAAGGACAGGTTATCCTAAAAATCTTCCACAGGCTTGCTGCTGCAATGAGTCTCACCACTACTTACCTAAAAATTAGTTTTTGTACATACATAGGAAGTGTCCATGTTGAGTCACTTGGCTATAAGAAAGTCCATTTTACTGATGCCCTACACTATGTTAACAGTGTCTGTAGCTCTAGAGAAGTGAAAAGCCAAAGCATTATGTAAAAAGCCGACTTTAATGATGCAGTTAGTAGACTATGCAGTCTGAGTTAAGCATAGTATTACATTATTACACTTTCTATCTAATGGAAAGAATGCACTGCTGTATGAGACACTCACCATAACAGTGCACTGCTGCATGAGATGCTCACCATGACAATGCACTGCTGTAAGAGATGCTCACCATCACAGTGCACTGTTGTATGAGATGCTCACCACCACAGTGAACTGCTGTATGAGATGCTCACCACCACAGTGAACTGCTGTAGGAGATGCTCACTACCACAGTGCACTGCTGTATGAGATGCTCACCATCACAGTGCACTTCTGTATGAGATACTCACCATCACAGTGAACTGCTGTACAAGATTCTCACCATCACAGTGCACTGCTGTGCGAGATGCTCACCATCACAGTACACTGCTGTATGAGATACTCATCATAACAATGCAGTGTTGTATGAGATACTCACCATAACAGTAAATCTTGAATAAAGAGGTGCCTGCTTCAGTTATAATAAATGGAATTCTACTCACTGATGAAAGCTCTTCATCTGGCCTTGTTTTTTTTTTTTTTTTTTTAGCTGTAAAAGATGTGTAAGAGTGCAATTGCTTAAGAACTGCTGCAGCAGTCATCACTACTGCAGGTTCAGACAAAGAAGGGTTGACATTGATCCCAACTTCCACAGATCAGCATCCTATCCCTTCCAGTCCTAGTGGAAGGCCCCATGCAACACTTTAGAGTTTTTTTGTCTAGGAAGACAGCAGGCATTTGACTCTACCTGCTTCCAGGCAAAGTCCTACAGCTTCTGTAGCCAGGCAGTAAAATATGGGGACATTCTTTGGACAAGGAACTTAGAGAAACAAGTTTTCCCAAAGCTATCCAAATCTTGCCAGCACCTGTGGCATGAAAGGATAAAGACATGACTACAGCCCAGGTGATGCAAATTTAAATATCAGCACAGTTGATGGATGGCACAAGCAGAGACAATGGGCATACCCATCCTGGATGGGGAGGGAGACTCACACCTGTGACTCACTAGTACATTAATTTGACTAGCACAGACTGGAGAGATAACTATGCTTGTGCTGCCTCAGAGTTGACTGGGTGTCCAGTTGAGGTCAAGGCCCTTAATGAAAGTGGAGTGTCAGGCAACACTGATTTTCACCACACTTCCATCCCCTGTGGCATTACCAACATGTGAAAGAGATGAGGAATTAAAGAAGAATAACCCCTAGCAGCACCATGACACTGTACTAGGGATAAAGTACCTTACTCCAGCTCAGGATGCCCATGGAGTGTAAGAGTGGATGATGAGATGGAACCAGTAATGTAACTGATAAACTAGAATATCATTCATAATGGTAAGTTCTTACACATTTATACTAGGTGTTTCATACACATGTTGCAGAAGTCCTTACAACTGGGATAATTCCTAGAGCTTTTACAAGATAAGTAAGTAGGACAGACTGGTTACCTTGGGTGGCAACAAACCCTGCAAATGTAGCAAACCCTTCCTTTGTTTTAAAAGCAGTGTCTCTCCTGTAATGTCTGAAGAAAGTGTGAACTGAACACCAGTTAGTCCTCAAGACTGGCCTGTGTACTCGCATCTCGCTCCCCAAGAAAGACCACAGTGGTTACAATATCTCAAGAGTGTTATGGGCTCTCAGATTCCATTTCAGCCTTCTCCAAAGATGACAATAAAAGAATGCAATGCAATGGGACAGCTACTTAGATACTGCTTGTAAACTGGCTTTCCTTTCTTTCTGGATGCAAACCTCTAATCTGAAGTTCTTTGTTTATCTGGATAACATCTCAGTTGTTTGTATTCATCTAAAGTGAAGAATTAGAACTTATTTTTTCTGGGTGTTAACAAAAAGAAATGTACAACTGAGCAGCTTAGCTGAGGAAGAACTCGGTCACTACCTTTGGCATAAAAGTATAATCGGTTATAAGACTGATCTTGTCCTTATGGAAGATTAGGAAAAGGCTCTGTACCAATAAGGGCCTGAAGCTCAGAAATCATAGCTGTGGTGATAGCAATTAACACAACACATCTGCCGGGGTTAGATATGGGGAGGTCTAAGGCAGAAGGCTGACTAATGGCCTGGGTGAAGGCCAATTAATTCAAACTCAGATCCACAACAGACACCTCCACAATCATCTCTTTCTTCTGTTCCAAATTAGCAGTTTTAAACTTGGTCATACATATCCAATGATTAATAGCTTTAAAAATCATCAAAACAGCTGTACACTCCTTCACTTCCAACAGCTCCAGCATTCTGTTTTCTATACCTCTAGAGAGTGCACTGGAAACGGGCACTAGTTCTGAAACATGTACGTATCTGGCATGGGGCTTCCTGGACCTTCTCAAACTAATCAAGCACTTTTAGATACAGAAATTGGGTGACCAGTTCCTTGCAAATTGCCAAGACATCCTCTAGAAATTCCAAAATTGGACAAAGTGCCACAAAATTGACAGCATTCAGACTTAGGAGATTAAAATACTTTTTCCTGGGCATCTGATATTTCTCTGGCTTTCCACTTGTGGAGGTCTTTCATGAGCTGTAACCTGTGGGTGAAGAAGAAACCATGGTGTCACCAATGTCTATGTCATAATCATGGGGGAAGGCATATGGGAGTTAAAGTACTATTTTCCCCCACACACTCTAAGGAATCACCATCTCTCTCAGGGAAAGGTCCCATCTTTCTTTTAGCAAAAGAACATCCAGACGTTGAAGGTTGATTACCACTGGGTTGCAGGTTCTGCAGAAGATGAAGGAATCCTTGACCCAAGGTGATCCATTCCTGGAGAACAGTCTGGGAAAGGTGGGAGGAGAATAAGGAGTGAGGAACAGCAAGTTACCTGATGCAGACAACTGCAGGGAGTTGGAAGCAGATGACTATGCTTAAGCACCTATGCTCTTCCTGGCTAGTGCAGTTGTCTTGAAGGTTTGGGATCCCATCCTCTGTCTTCCAATTCAAAACCTGGGAAATCCACCCTAACAAAAATAGTGGGTTGACTTTTCTTCCCTTCTGAAACAATTTAATATGCTTCAGCAGCAGCAGCAGTAGCCTGAGATGGGGCAATATATACAAAGATGGCCTTTGGCTCGGAGGAATGTGCCTTCATCTGTAAGCATGACAACCTCCAAAAGGGTTTCAGCATTGCCTTCAGATACTTGAGATGCACAGAACAGGAGAAGGAAATGTGCCTTCCCAGGACCCACATCTACAAGAAAGAATATGTGTGTAAAATCTTACCATAACCATAGATGTACTTCTCATCTATGTTGCATTACTCATAAAATGAGGGATTCTCTGCCTCGGCAACCTGAATGTCCAGCCAGTATACAAAAGACTTACGTGGGATGTAGCCCAAGGTAGCAGGGAGTGTAAGCCATAAAAGTGACATCAGCATGTACCATCCTCAGAATTGAATACCCCAGTCAGAACACCAGTCCAAGGATAAAAAAGAGAGGCAAACTATCATCCAGAGAAATACAAGGACCAAGGGGGAATGAGGGTGGGAGAGAATGCTGCAACATGCAAGAGAAGGACATCTGTGATTATGGTAAGATTTTACATAACTATTCTATGTCCTTCTGTTCCCATGTTGCAGTATTCATAACATGAGGGAGAGTAACAAAGCTCATCAAAGGGAAAGGGACAATGGCACACAGGAACTCTCCATGAAACCATGCAGGATTGCCCCAGCAACCCCTGCTCCGGATCTGGAGATTGTGTCCAGCTTGTAATGTGTGTAAAGGTGTAGATAGAAGACCATGTAGCTGCCTCTAAGATACAGGCAATGTCGACTCCTTGAACAAGGCCACAGATGATGCAACAGCCCTAGTGGAATGAGCTTTCATCAAAAAAGAAAGATTTTTACCACGGAAAACAAAGGAGAAAGAAATAGGTTCATAGGTTCGTACTAGGCTATCTGCCCTAGGGCATTTATAAGCCTAGCCAGAGTGTGTGTGGCTTTCACCACCCCTTAGGATGAGAATACTACACCCATTTAGGGTTTAGTTTACTGTGCCTCTGTCTAGTAGTGACACAGAGATGACCCCCGGGGTAAACCTACAATCTCCCATCCACTCGTCAAGATTTCTCTTGAAGAGAGTTAGTGAGGGGCTCTGCCTAACATGGACTGGGATTCTGTTCCAGAGTGTAGGGAGCCTCTGGGTTATGAATCTGTCCCTCCAGCATGTCCTATTTATTTCTGTGTTGAGGTTCAAATCTCTTGCTCTCGTGGCTCTGATGGATTTGGATTATTAGAAATCCATGAAGAGATAGTCTGTTTTGACACAGGCTTTTCCAGCACCCTGGGGTGAAAGGAAACAAAAAGTTGCTCTGATTTCCTAAAGGACTTGGTTTTATCCAGGTAAAATCTGAGTTGTCTGTGCACATCCAAAGTATATAACACCCTTTCACTGGAACTTTGAGGTGAGGGAAAGAATGTAGGTAAATTAAATATATTGGTTAAGGGACAAATCATTAACCACCTTGGGCATGAAAGAGGGGTTAGTGCACAGAGACCCTATCTTTATGGAAAATGAGGAAAGGCTGAGAAACCATTAAAGCTTGGAGTTCAGAGACTCTCCTAGCAGAAGTGATGGCCACCAGCAGCACAGTCTTCCAGGTGCAATGCTTTAAGAAAGCCACAACAACAGGCTCAAATGAGGCTTGGGTGAGTTTTTCTAGTACAAAATTAAAATCCCAGGGTGGAGGATAGGTTTCCTGGGAGGTCTGATATGAAGGAAGCCTTTAAGAAAAAGCTTAACCTATAGCCTAGAGGCCAAGGGATGAGATAGAGACATGTAGGGAGAAATGGGGTGGGCTTTTATAGAAGAATAAGCCAATCCCAGCCTTAAGCAGCTCACACAACTAAGATCAAACTAGAGGGATATCCACTGCAAATGTATCTAGTGGTTTCTTCACACATCAGCTGGAGAACCTCTTCCATTTAGACAAGTAGGATCTCCTAGTAATTAGGTTTCCTGGCCTCCTGCAGGACTAGAAGCAGGTCCTCAGAGAAAAAGTATTGAAAAGGGACCAGAAGTCTATCAACCAAAGAGTTAGTTTCAGGGTTAAGTGTGGGTGAATGAGGGATCCCCTTGTCTTGTGTGAGGAGGTCTACCCTGTGAGGAAATTTGTGATGATTGCCCTTGGCTAAATGCAGAAGAGGAGGGGACCAGTTCTGTCTTGGACAAAAGGGAGTCACCAACAATATTTTTGGTTTGTCCTGCTGAAGTTTCAGCAGAACCTTCTGAATAAGTAGAAAGGGAGAAATGTGTAAAGAAATATCCCCTTAGAAGATACTGAAAGGGCATCCACCTTCCATACCAGAGGACTGCGGACTCTGGCACAAAACTTTGGAACTTATCTTTTCAGAGGGGAGGCAAAGAGATCTAGTTGAGGTGTACCCCACTGCTGGAGAATGTCTGGAAACACATCCCTGTGGAGCATCCATTTGTGGAACTGTCATGGATCTGCTTAGAGTGTCTGCCAGAACATTTTGAGCTGAAGCGATGTTCACTGCTTGTAAGGTGACTTTTGACTGAGAAGCAATTTCCCAAGCCTGAAAAGCCAATCTGCAAAGCAGATAAGACTTTGTTTCCCCCTGGTTGTTCACATAACAAAGGACTGTGGTGTTGTTTGTAAACAGCTTCAGGGGGCCCGGGGGTAGAGAAGGTTGGAAAGCTTGAAAAGCAAAAATCAAAGCCCTCATTTCTTTGATGTTTATGTGCTCCTTCCTTATAGAGGGGGACCAAAGACCCTGGACCTTCAGGTTTCCCAAGGTTGCTCCCCACCCTAGGTCTGAGGTGTCTGTGAACAGCTCCTGCACAGGAAGAGGAGGCTGCAGAGGGAGACCTGGATTCAGTGAAATATGTTGAATCTACCACTGCAGTTCCTTCTTCAGATAAAAAAGTAAAGGAAGAACAAAATCCAGGGGATTTGCATACTGGGAACGGAGAGAATTCAGATACCACTGGAATTTCATCATGTGGAGTTTGGCCAAGGGTAGCATGGTAATAACGGATGCTATGACTCCTAGAAGTCTGATAAACTCCCTGACTGTCAAGGAAGTGAGTGGTAAGAGTTGCTGAAAGTAGGCTAACAGAGATTGCAATTTCTGAAGGGGCAGAAATGTCATCATAACATCTGTTCTTATCCTGCCCCCAAGAAGACCTGTTCCTGAGAAGGAGTGAGGAAGGATTTCTTGTAATTGACAGAAAACCCCAGGCTTAGAAGCAAGCTGAAGGTTGTGTGGAGATTCTCCAGCAGAATTTCTGGATGAGTTGCTTGAATGAGCAGGTCATTTAAGTAAGGATAAACATGGATTCCTTGAAATCTGCAAAAGGCAATAACAGGAAGCAAGCATTTTGTGAATACCACTGGGGTCATTGAGATTCCAAAGGGTAAAGCAGAGAACCAAAAATTAGATTAAGCAGCAGAAAAACATAATTTTTTCCTGAAAAGGGGATGAATGGGGATATGAAGATATGCATCTTTGATGCCCAGAGAAACCAAAAAGGCATGAGGCAGTAAAAGTGGAAACAAGGTTTGGAGAGAGAGCATGCAGAAGGTGGGAACCTGAAGAAAGAGGTTGATGTGAGACAGGTTTTGGATGGGTCTCCATGGGCCATCCTTCCTGAGAAATAAAAACATCCTTGAGTAAAAATATCTTCCTCTTTGCTGGGAAGGGACTTCCTGAATGGCTCCTTGTGAAATCAAGTCCTGAAGTACCAGAGGGAAAAGAAGGAGCTGATCTTGAGGAGGCTGAGGGATATCCATGAAGGGTGGATAGGACTTCCAAATCATGTAAAAAGAAGTTATGTACTCACCATAACGTTCCATGTGAGTTGTTCCATCTTGCCTGCATTCTTCACTGATGGGTTCGGAGCCGATCCTTGGCTCCGACACGGCCAACTAGCAAGCTCAAAGTTTTCCAGTAGCTCAAGACCAAACCCCTTATCCCACAATGCGCTGCAGGAATTACCTCATTTCATGTTTGCTGTGTACCATATAGAGATACAATAATTATTCTGCCTAGGAATAAAGACACATTGAGAAACCAGGATGAACACAGCCTCCAGGTCAACTGCCAGCCAGGAGGGGGAAGGAGATAGGGACGTGAGAATGAAGGCAAAATGGAATAACTCACATGGAATGTTATGGTGAGTGCATAACTTCTTTATGTGAAGTTGTTCAATCTCACCGTTCATTCTTCACTGATGGGTAGCGTCCCTAGCACCCTAACCCTGGGAGACTCACGGAAGTACACTCTTCAGAACCGTAGAACCAAATGAAGCCCTGTCCCTGGAGGCCTTATCCACTTTGAAATGAGTTATAAAAGTGTGAGGTTTAGACCATGTGGCTGCCGCACAGATGTTGTCTAGAGGTAATTTGGCCTGAAAGGCTGAAGAGGTAGAAACTGCTTTGGTTGAATGAGCCTTCACCTTACTAGACAAGGGCATGTTATGACAAGAATAGGTGTAAGTGATGCAATCTGACAGCCACTTAGAGTTGTTTTTTCGACTGGTTTACCTTTCCTGGCCTCAGAAAAAGACACAAAAAGCTGATCTGATTTCCTAATCTCTTTTGTTCTTTCTAAATAAAATCTAAGTTGTCTGTGAATATCGAGTTTGTGCAACATATATTCCAATTTGTTGGTGTGATTAGGGAAGAAAAAAGGCAACTCAATGACTTGATTGGTGTTCATCTCTGAACATACTTTAGGCAAAAAGGATGGGTTTGTCCTGAGAGATACTCTGTCAGCATGAAAGACCATATAAGGAGGCTGATGGATAGGGCTTGGAGCTCTGACACTCTGCGGGCTGAAGTGATGGCTACTAGGAAGATAGTTTTCCACGATAGAAATTTTAGCTCACAAGATGATGCAGGCTCAAAGGGAGGAAGAATGATGTGAGATAACATAAAATTCAAATTCCAGGGAGAATAAGGAGTCTTCAATGGAGGCCTCATGTAAAAGGAACCTTTTAGAAAAGCTTTAGACAATTGGTGAGCCATAATATTCAATCCATCGATCCCTAGATGGAAATTAGATATAGCAGCTAGTTGTACCCGCACCGTAACAGCCGCTGCTCTTTTGTTGAAAATTTCTGTCAAGAATTGTAAAATAGAAGACAATGGCACTTGGTAAGGATCAATATTATGGTAGGAAGCCCAAATGGAAAATCTCTTCCACTTACTACGATACAACTTTCTAGTGGAAGGCTTATGGGAAGCCAACAAAATTTGACTAGTGTCATGGGAAAGATTATAAAGCCTGGTTATGTGGGGAATTGGAGCAGCCAAGCGGTTAGCTTCAGTGTCTGCAATGATGGATGAAGATCCCCTGACGGATGTGTCAATAAGTCCGGAACTGGGCCCAGGATCCATGGGTCTTCCAGAATGTGATGGTAAAGAAATGGAAACCAAATCTGCCGAGGCCAATGAGCGGCTATAAGGATGATTGTCCATCCCAGCGACTTTGCTTTCTGTAAAAAATCTGAGTATCAGAGGAATTGGGGGAAATGCATAGAGGAGACCCGGGGGCCAATCGTGGACAAGAGAATCCCTCGGGGACTGACCTGGCGGGGGAATCAGGGCAAAATAGCTTCTGCATTTGTTGTTGATATGACTGGCAAACAGGTCACAGGACGGCTGGCCCCATTTGCGGAAAATCCTGTCTGCAATCTCTTGTTTGAGGGACCATTCGTAGGGCAATAAAATTGCCCTGCTCAGTTTGTCCTCTATGATGTTGGATTTGCCCCGGATGTGAGTTGCTAACAGAAAGCACTGGGATGACACTGCCCACTGCCATACTCTGAGGGCTTCTCGGCAAAGGGGGTAAGACTTTGTCCCACCTTGCTTGTTCAGGTACCAGACCACTGACATGTTGTCTGTCTGTATTGCAATTGTCCCTAGAGAAAGAGAGTCCTGAAAGTATTGCAATGCTAGAAGTACTGCTCTCATCTCCAGGACATTGATATGCAGATGTAATTCTTGATCTGTCCATGTGCTTTGGGCAGTCTTTCCTTGAAAATGCCCCCCTCACCCTATCAGGGAAGTGTCCATGATCACAGTGGCAACAGGAGGGGGTAACATGAAGGGATGTCCTATTGTGACATGAAGAGACGTCAACCACTACTGAAGATCCTTCCTGCCGGAATTTATCAGGATTGTGTGATTCATTGGAAGTTCTTGGTAAGACCATTGTGTGAATAGGAGCCATTGAAGGACCCTCATATGCATCCTTGCTAACGGGATTGCCAAGATTGCAGCTACCATCAATCCTAGTACTTTCAATACTTCTGCAGCTGGTGCTCTGTTCTTTGATACCAAGGATGTGATGTTTGGGGGGAGAATATAAATCATTTCTGGTGGAAGACGAAGAGTGGTGGTTGACGTGTCTAATTCTGTCCCTATAAAAACGATATGCTGTGATGGCAACAAGGCAGACTTGTCAAAGTTGACTGTAATGCCTAGCCGATTGCAGAGTGTCAGAGTAGCCTCTCTTGCTTTAAGAAGTTGATGCCTGGTGGTGGAGGTAAGGAGCCTATCGTCCAAGTACGGAAACACCTGAAATCCTAGATGCCGCAGGTGAGCCGTTGATTGCCATGCACTTAGTGAACACTCTGGGGGCTGTAGTGAGACCAAAGGGCAGAGCTCGGAATTGATAATGATTGGCTCCCAGCCGGAAACACAGGTGATCCCTGGATGGTCTGGCCATCTTTATGTGGTAGTACATATCCTTGAGATCGATCGAGCGCATCTAATTGTCTTTCCCTAAAAAGGGAAGTATGGACTGTAGCGTGACCATTCGGAACTTCTCTTTCCTCACAAGTTGGTTGAGTCTGCCGAGATCCAAAATGGGTCTCCATTCCCCTGTTTTCTTTGGAACCAAAAAGAATCTTGAATAAGTTCTGAATCCTGTTTGGTCTGCCAGGACTGGCTGGATGACTCTTTTTTTCTAGCAATCGGCATACCTCTTGTTGCTTGTTCCCTGTGACTGGGTGGAACATCCGGGATTTTTTTGATGGGGTGGGGCTGGGTGGAGAATGGTATGAAATACCCTCTGGAAAAGATACTTTGTACCCAATTGTCATTTGTTATATCTAGCCAGGCTTCTGGGTACAATGACAAGCAAACCCTGACTGTCTCTAGAGTAGAAAGGGTCGAGTGGGGGTGGAAAAATAGACTCCGATGGCAGACAGAGTCTTTCCTTCTTGTCACACCTGGTCAAAGTCTCCTTCACCTTTGGCCCAAACAAGGATGAGCTGTCAAACGGGGTATTCGTAAAGGAAAACTTGAAGGGTTCCTCGAAGGAACAGAGTCACATCCAGGCATGCCTACGAAGAGCAATTCCTGTGCCTGCAGCTCTACTCGAACCATCAGCTGCGTAAGATATGAGACGCATGGACGAGTTAACTATTGAATTAAGGGTAGCAACTTTGTCGGATACACTCGTAGCTACAGCACCCTGAAGAGTATCTCCCAACTCCTTAAGGAGATCTCGCTGCAGTCTGGTAAAATGGGTCAAGTAGTTCAGTGATCTGAGTGAGAAAGTCGCTGAACTAAACATGCGTTTCCCATATCTATCCATGATCCTGGATTCTCTTGTTAGGAGGATGGATAGACGAGGAAGTCTCAGACATTACCTTTTTGGTGGCTGCCACCTCCACCATGGCATCAGCAGGGACTCCCTTGGTCAAAAAGGACTTATCTACGGGGGCAGAAATATACTTATTAGGCCTCCTAGGGACAGGTTCCATAGATTCTGGTGACTCCCACGCCCTATGAGAGATCAGATCCATAACTCATCATAGGGCAGAGACACCCAAGAGGTGGAAGTTTGAGACCCGAACGCCTTCAGGAGAACAGACTCATCCTCAGTAGGGCTCTTGGACTGCCAATCACCCCTCTGCCTAAGAATTTCAAGCATCTCCGCAAAGGATATGTCCTCAGAAGGGGATCTAGGGGACCCTTCTTATTCGTCCAAGTCGGTGTCTGATGTTAGACACTCCTGTGGGGAGTCCAAATGCCTCCTCTTGCATAATCTTTTCCTGGGGACTTCTTCAGGGAGAACTTCTGGAGAGGTCTCAGAAGAGCAGGGTGCAGCCTGTGGGGCTACCTGAGGCTTTGGGTCTCTACGCTTGGGATGACCGGAGGAAACAGAAACTGACACGGGCATTTTAGGGGAGGAAGAGGCCAGATGAGGAAGTCTTAGGAGACAACACTCGCCTCATGGCTTCGAATGCACCACGGCACCAATGAGAAGGAGTCGATGGATCAGGAGGAGCCACGATCCCCTCCCGCACCGAAGCCGTGGGCGACTATCCTCCCCAGACCTGAACGGAGAGTGTCGGCTCCTAGAGTCCCCGGTCGGCACAGAGGACATCCGAGCAGATGGAGCCGATGACACTGGAGCAGGTGTCAGCTCCAATGGATCCACAATCATCAGGTTGGCCTCCTCCGGCTCCGAAGGTCCAGTATGGCTCAGAGGAGGAGCAGACAAATCAGGAGTAATGGTCTTCGGCTCCGATGGTTGGGTCTGAGCCGACAGCAATTTAGCTAGGCCTAGTGCCTTTAAGAGCTTTTGAACCAGCTGGTCCATATCCAGATCAGACAGGCTGACTGAAGACCTGGAGGAGTGAATAGATGGAGCCGATTGGAGAAGTAGAGAGGGACGTTTTTTGGCAACCGGTTCCAGAGCAGTGTCCCGGGTCCAAAAAGAACAGACTGTCGGCTCCGAAGTCAGTGGAGCCGAAGTCACAACACTCTCCAACTTTTTCCCTTTCTTTGTCCTGGATTCTGAGGAAGATTAGGACGATTTGCTGGTCCCATCCTGGTCAGACAATGCCTCTGAAAAAGGGTGTTTAATAATACCCCTGTCAATTAATTTCCTCTTCCTTTCTGCAAGCACTCGAGTAGAAAAAGAGTGGCAGATACTACATGACTCCTGCAAGTACACCTCACCCAAACAGTACACACACTGCACATGGGTATCGGTAACGGACATCTTTTATCCGCCGTCTGGGCACTTTTTAAACCCAGACTTACGATGCTTTTCCCTTTCTTCAGGCATAGCTGAAAAAAAATTCACAAGATCATAAAACAACACTATTTAACTATATAAGATAGTTTAACTCAGAAAAGAGTAATCTAATTCACTACAAACAACAATGCAAAAAGATAGCACAAACAGCCCAAAAAGGGAACTTGTAGCAAGTAATCCAGTAACAAATAGCCCAAAAAGGGCAACTCTAATCTCACAAGCTGTAAGAAAAGGCCCAAGGCCAACAGGCCAAAGGCAATCAGTAGAGATTTACTGGGAAAAGGGGAAAAACAGAAAAATCTGCTAAACTAGGTAATACTATATAATTATAATAGTAGAAATATATAAAAATGCAATAGAAAAACTTGCTGAGAGTTGAAAATTGCCACAATAGTCTCAAGCAACGCTGCAAACCAAGAGATCCATGCTGCAGCAAACTAGATCTGGGGTAATTCCAGCAGTGCATTGTGGGATAAGTGGTTGGGTCTCGAACTACTGGAAAACTTTGAGATTGCTAGTTGCCCGTGTCAGAGCTGAGAATCAGCTCCAAACCCATCAGTGAAGAATGAACGGTGAGATTGAACAACTTCACATTATCCGTTTTGGACAAGTAAAAGCACCCATTTGTCTGCAGTAATTTTTGTTGAAGAAGAAAGGGAGTGAGAGGCACTGGGAAAGAGGAATACTTTAAGAATGGACAGGTTAGTCACAGACTACTTGGTTTGTCTGGAAATGGGGGGCTTTCATGTACTGGCAGGCTGAGTTCTGGAAGAGCTTTGTTTGCGTGGCCCTTTCTTGGAAGATGAAGGAGGGGTATGGGACTGTTTCCTCACCAAATGTGCCTTGGAAGGATAATGCCTGTGGTACTTAGGAAATGAAGACAGAACAATATGTTTACGTTCCTGTAATTTCTTCCCTTTTGTTTGAAGTGATTTGATAAGGTGAGCAGCATTAGTTCCAGAGGTGGCCAGTATTATCAAAAGGAGCATCCATAAATTTTGTCTTTATATTATTAGGCAAGGGCTGTAATCTCAACCAATATCATCTTCCAATGACCAAGCCAGATGAAGCTGATCTGGCAGATACTTCAGCTGTGTCATGGTTGCACTTTAGGGAATGAAGTCACTTGGGGAGTAGCTTTCAAAAGGAGGAAAGTTGGACCTTAACTGCAGAGTCTGGAATGTCTGACAGCAGCTGTGGTGCCTGAGAGAGCAGGGCCAAAACATATTTGGACATATGTGTTTTGTAATTAATGGCCCTGAAGGCCAGTGTAGATGAGGTGTAGAAGTTTTTACCCAGTCTCTTCATCATCTCAGTGTCTTTATCAGATAGAAGTAAGGAAGCGGAAGGCAAACGTTTAGAAGGTCTATCTGCAGACAGAGATAACAGCAGGATCTGCAGGAGGACATTTAAAAAGAAATTTACTGTCCTCTGGCACCTTGTAAAATCTTTCAGCCTTTTTAAGGCAGGGGGTTGAGAATCAGGTGCCTTGGATGCTGACAAGAAGGCATCCAAAAAGGCAGGCAACATGGAGGTAAAAAAAAAAATGAATACAAGAAAAAAAACTCTAGCAGGACAGTTATCTGAAAACTGCAACCACTTGGCGATCAGACAAATGAGAGAAGATGGTGTTCAGACTGGTGGCAGAGAAGTTCTAAGGATGGTACGTGTAGATGTCACTTTTATGGATTACACTGCCTGCTGCCTTTGTGCGACATCCCTCATACCTTGCAGCAGTAAAAGTGTTTTGTATAATGGTAGGACGTTCGATTCATCTAGGTGGAGAATCCCTCATGCTATGAATATATATATATATATATATATATATATATATATAGATAGATAGAAGACGATGTTGGACTCTGCAGCTGCACATCCCACATTCCTAATGGCCTTCTCCTTAGCCTAGGTCACTTTTATTAAAATTTCTTAGGGATGATGTCCAAAGATATAGTGGTAGAAGTCAAGGCCTCAAGCATCTTCCTGTCTAAATAGTTTTACAGGAAATGCTTGCTTCTGCTAAGACTTTAAGGAGTAAAACTCTGAGAAATCCTCCGGCTCTCAATGCTGTACAATGGACATAAACAGAATACACAAAAGCTATGAAAATCTATATACAGAATTTGTCTGTTACAAGAGCAGCAGCCTTCTTTCTTAGAAGCAGATATACTGAGAGCCATAATACATCAACCAACCCTATTAAACAACACAAAGCTAATCTCAGCTACAGAAATAAATGCACAAACAATAAGAAAAGTTTCCCCATTAGGTACTTAACTGGAATGTACTCTACAGCAGGTCAAACAACAGAGGACTCCGGACACTAAAATACAATACATGCACTGCAAACAATGACAAGAAAAATCCAGCGTAGCATGGGCAAATGTCAACTTCATATAGGCAGACATACACATAGCCAGAGAAGCAGGGGGAGAGCTGAACTGTGGATGTCGGATCAGACACTGGGTCTTCCACAAAGTCAGACCACTAAGGACTGCTGCAAAACTGACCTGTATAAAGAACACCAGCTGTTTCATGCTACTTTCTTTTCTGGCATCAGTTAGTTATGAACCACATAAGAAAAAAGTTAATCCACCTAATCTTCAGTTCTTCAAGACAGACTTACTAGAGTAACCGTTTTGTATACTTGCAATATAATTGCACTACAGTATTTAAAAGTTGCAACAAGAAAATTATAAAAAAATCATCAAGATATAAAATATAAATAAAAAATGGAGGGAAGGAATTGATAGCACTGCAAAATTATCTCCTTCAAATATCTACTGTCTTGATGAGTGTTAATAGAACCATTTGTTAACTAAGTTGTAAACTAAGACTCCAAAGGCAAAAGAAATGCAATACATATGGACAGTTTTTAAACTTGACAAACATGCAAGCTTATCTTTGGAACATTGGATGAAACTAGAGAACTATATACATTAAAACCAAAAAGACATGCGAGAACAAGCAAATCCACACACACACACACACACACACACACACACTAACCAGAACTAGGAAATGAACCCAGGAGCTGTACAGCAGAAATCTTAACCATTGAGTCACTTTGTCATATTCGCACAACTGAACTATTTTACTTTGGGGACAACATAGAGAATGCCACAGCAACTGTGAAAAATCCCTAATCCATGCTGGTAGAAAGGAAACACAGGAAAATCTGCAGAATTGTTCTACTGAAACTTGCTCAGCTCCTATTGAAAGTATCTTAACATGTAATGTTTTGTCATTGCATGGATAAATGCCTACGTTACAGTTTCAGATGTATGCTTTAGTAAAACATTCTTAAAATATGCAGCAGAAGAAACATCTGGTCCTGCCTGGATGTCTTTGTAACATCTCTTACTGTATTACTACAGTTATTATAACAAAATGTAATACCACTTTGACAAAGCCTATTAAGTCACTGCTTGGCCTACACTGCCTTGCACATAAAAAATAATCATATTTTCTGATGTCTTTGGTTCTGTCCTAATAACATCTTTTGCCGAGGATAGGATGAAAAGCAGCTCTATGTACTGCTTCTGTGAGGCTTGTCATTCGTCTAGTCAGGATATAATAGACAAGCCTTTGTGAGTTCTGTTCAAGCAGCTTTATTATGTACAAACACATCACAACTGATGCTTATTAACTTTAGCTTAGGTAACTTGTATACAAACTAGCTAGTCATTCTCACATGCTCACTCTCTGGCTGCACTTTCAAAATGGCACTGAGAATAGCACGTGCCTGCTATTTATATATGCACATTCAGTCCTTGATATACTTCTTAAAGACACACCACACACACATACACACACTGTTCTACATCCCCCCTCTGAGAAATACATCCTACAATGCTGAGAATATCAGTTGACATGCAAACAACACAAATAATTCTTTGTCATGCAATTATACAGAACTAGGTACATATATACAGTTATATCCAGGTCGCTGTGTATTTCACACTAGGTCTGGAAGTACGACCAAATCATGTGACATAAAACTCAGAATTAGATTTAATAACTAGAACGGTCTCTGATGAATGCTCAGTCTTAGGAATATCGGGAACATCCTCAGGAATGGAAGTAGAAGTTAAGACATGATCTGGAATGGGAACATTGTCTGGATTGCTCTGAGATTTAGTGTCTCTATCACAGGAACAATGCTGTTATAACAATTCTAGTACAGGAAGATGTCTACAATTTCTCCTGTACTCCCCACTCTCAGATTCTACGAAGTAGGATCTCAGCTCGGTACATATACCTGTTACTTGACCAATCCCATCAAAACCTATTACCATTTGTATCCTCACTGTCTCTCCTTCTTTCAATGGACGAAGTCTGCTTGAGTTCCCAAAACTGGACTTCTGGAAAGAACGCCTCCTGAATAATTGTTACCTGATGGTTCTGTTGTTTTCAGCTGTAGGTCTCAATAAACTGAAACTAATAGGCAGTGTTGTTCTGGTTTGCCTGAATATAAGTCTCTG
Source organism: Protopterus annectens (assembly GCF_019279795.1). Classification (NCBI taxonomy): domain Eukaryota; kingdom Metazoa; phylum Chordata; order Ceratodontiformes; family Protopteridae; genus Protopterus; species Protopterus annectens. The sequence continues at coordinate 779,385,881 of NC_056730.1, forward strand.
AGCAGGTGAGCCAAGTATATCTTCACAGGGTATGTTTCTGAGATTAAGTAAATTCAAAGAGACATCGGTATTATCACACTTTGACCTTTCAAGTAATTGCTTTGTACACTGCACATTCAGCTAGTCCATTTGACTGTGGATATTCTGGACTACTAGTAACATGCATAAAGCCCCATTCTCTTGCAAATTTCTGAAAGAACTGACTAGTAAATGAAGTACCATTGTCAGAAAAAACTTTGTGTGGACTACCATGGACTAAAAAAATACTTTTCAATTTGGTAATAACAGTAGTAGATGTTAGATTAGGTAGTAAATAAATCTCAAAGCAGTTAAAATAAGAGTCTACCAATACTAAGTAGTATTGATTCCCCCACTCAAAGATATCAGTGGCTACTGTTGACCAAGGTAGTTCAGGAACGTGACTTAGCTGAAGTGGTTCTCTTTGCAAATGCGGTTTAGTACTATTGCATACTGAACAAGAAGAAAGTAGTTTATCAATGTCTTTCACTAGTGAAGGCCAAAATACTAGTTCTCTTGCCCTTCTTTTGGTAGATTAGGAACCTGGGTGACCACGATGCAAAATTTGGATATATTTATGTTGTAAGGAAGCAGGAACAGCAATTTTAGGACCTTTGAAAATGCCATCTTCCATCAGCATTTCAACTCTGTAAGGAAAATAGGGTTGCACTTCAGGTGGTACACTAGATTGCTTTGACGGCCATCCAACGTTAATGTAGTGGGTGAGCCTTTGCAAAATTGGATCAGTCTTTGTGTAATCTCTCAGCTCATTAAGACTCGTGGTAGAAACATCACACATTGCCATTATGTCCAAGTCAAAATTCTCTGTGTCAATCTGTTCCGTTGTATTTTTGGGCACTCTGGATAAGGTATCAGACAGATAAATAAGTTTGCCTTTTGTGTAGACCATTTTGAAGTTGTACTTTTGCAATTTGAGCATCATTCTTTGTAATCTCGCTGGAGCTGAATGCATAGGCTTCTTTAGAATAGTAACTACAGGCTGGTGATCAGTTTCAATCTGAATAGCTTGACCATAGATATAATCATGAAACTTTGACCATGCAAATACTATTGCCAAAAGTTATTTCTTGATTTGGGCATACTGCATTTCAGATTGGGTAAGTGTTCTAGATGCATAGGCTACTGGTCTGCCTTCATGAAGAATAACTGCACCAAGACCAAATTTTGAAAGAGTGACTGGTTTATTGACATCGTAGTATCTTAATGCAGGTGGGGTGGCAATTTTCTGCTTAACGTTTTCAAATGCCTTCTTGTGCTGTTCCAACCAAGACCAAGTAAAATGTTTGCACATTACTTCTCTTAATGGTGCTATACACTCGCTATGTCTGGTATAAACTTACGTAAATAGTTGACCATGCCAAGGAATTGCTGTAGCGCTTAAATATTATCTGGTGCTGACATCTAAAGAATAGCTGCTTGCTTAAATGGGTCTAGTCTTAAGCCAGTGCTGGTAAATAAATTACCTTACATATGTAACTTCAGGTAGTCTGAATATGCATTTTACAGGACTGAGCTTTAAGTTCACTTCATGTGCTCTGTCTAGAACTCTCTTAAGGTTTCTGTCATGCTTTGCTTCACTGTTGCCTACAACCAATAAATCATCTACTATTATGGCACAAGGATAACCTGAAAAAAAATTGCTCCATTGCACACGAAGACTTCACTTGCAGAATTTATTCTAAATGGCATACTCAGGAATCTATATCTGTCAAACAGGGTACCAAAACTGGTCAGTAATGAGGATTTGCTATCAAGCATCACTTGCCAAAATTAACTTCTTGCATCCAAGACAGAAAAAACAGTGGGATTTGGTATTAGGGCTGTGACCTCCAACTGTATGCATTGGGTGATGTGGTCTCCAATTCTTTGTTGAAATCTCTTGGGTCAATGCATATTCTGATTTTGTCTGAGCTTTTTTTGTGGGCTACTACGATGGAAGACATCTATTCAGTTGGTTCTGTAATGGGTGAAATTACACCTTACTGCACCATTTTAACCAACTGAGCTTTAACATTATCCTGCATAGCTATCAGAACTTTTCTTCCTGGTCTGATGACTGGACTGACCTCTGGGTCTAACTTCATGGAATACACAACAGGAACTTTGCCCAACTTATCATAGAAAACATCAGCATAATATGAGAAAATGGCTTCAGAAAAACTGGAACTAGGATATGTGCTTATATGATGAACTTCTTTATTAAAAGAAAGCAGATTCATTCTCAAACTGTCTCTGAGACCCAGTAATGATTGCACAGGTCTTTGGACTACATAAAAGGACTACATAGAATAACAAGTTCCTATCCAAATAACATGAAAGCACTACTGAGCATTTGGTTTGAATTTCTTCACCTCTATAAGCAACACGTTTCCTACTACTAGCCACATTGAGTTGTCCATTAGTTTTCACCTAATTTTCACCTAACAAATGAGTCTACTGAGATAACATTACACTTTGAACAAGTGTCTACTTTGAGCTCGGTGGATTTACCATTGATCTTGACAGTACAAAACAAACACTTTGTTCTTTGCCAACAAATTCACTGCATCAACCTTTTCACCAATTACTGGTACCCCCATCTACATAGAAAGTAGAACTGCAGCTCTCTTTACTCCTGAAGCAAAGCAACAAAAATATTAATAACCCGAAAATATGGGAAAAGGTTTTTAATATTATATTGGCATAATACTGTTATTAGGAATATATTAAAGTTTGGATATATCTGTGGAGGAAACAATGTTTGGAACCATGTATGATATGTACTGACGCAAAGTACTTTTTCAAATGTTTTGGCTGTGTTTTTTTGTTTTCCCTGATGTTTTCTTTTTGGAATAATGACGATTGTTATATGGAAGCATTTCGTGTAGATATTGTATATAGTTTTGATAGTAATAGTAGTGAATTATGTGTGTGATTTTATTGTATTTGGAAAATATATACTAATAAAAATTTATTATGGAAAAAAAAGAACTGCAGCTCTCTATATGATCAACTTGCTTTTTCAAGTGACCCTTCTTTATAACTGTGTGGGGTTTACCTTGATTTGCAAAACTTTTGAAAAATGGTTCAATTTTTTACACTTGCGGCACTGCTGACCAAATGCAAAGTATTTTTCTCTTTTAGACTCATGATTGGCACCACAGTTGCGACAGTTAACAATAAAGCTGGATTTAGGTTTTGTTAAGTCATGCTTGTACTGCACTGAGCATGCTCCTTTCTTAGAGCTTACTGGAAAACTATGTGGTTTCCCTGGTGAACCAGCAGGGGCTGTTTCTGCCATGTGCTTAGCCCTGCTTCTGTTTGCCATGTGTTGCATGCTATCGACATTTGCTCTGGAGCTTGATGAAACCATGCTCTTGTCACTTGCAAGCATACTTGCATGTTTTTCTGTTTTTTATGTAACTTCATGGATTTGACAAATCTCAATGGCTTTACTCAACGTTAAATCACTGTCACAAAGTAAAGTCTTTCTATTAATAGCACACAAAAGCCTGTCCTTTATTAACTCATCTTTTAAGTCACCAAACTGACACATTTTAGCTTGGTTTCTCAGGTCAGTAATATAAGCTGCAAAACTTTCCCCTGGTTTCCTATCTCTTTTGTAAAACAAATCCCTCTCTAATGTAATATCTGTCTGGGGGTTGCACATTTCCCTTAATTTGAGCTTCAAACACTTGGGGTCTTCCCTTGATTCTGCCTGTATAACAATATGATGATATTCACCCTCTCCCTCATATACTGCTGGTGCATACACAATGAATGCTCTCTTTCAATGGCCTCTGACCCAACTTGGTTTAGCAAAATGAATAACCCAGTGCATGCATTTTTCTCAGAATAAGCTGCTTGGATAAACACACACACACACACACACACACACACACACACACACACACACACACACACACACACACACACACACACGCCAGAAATTTATGCTAGTACTTGTAACTTTGCCCAATAGCACAACAAGCCTCTGAATAAATGAACTTTGCAAAATAAGTCTCTGACACTGTAATACTCTCAAAATTGCTGTACTGCAAGAAATCATCTCTTCTCAGTGTAAGAAACATTTCAGATAACTGCACTGTGTAAATGAACTAGGCAGAAGAAGCTCAGAGTAAGAAACATTTCGAAGTAACTGCACTTTGAGAATAAACAGTACATGTCACACTGAAACTTCCCCAAAATGGTGCTACCTTGCTAGACAATTCTTTGCAGTTCAAGAAATACTCTAATGGTGGCACTTTGCAAATAGTCACACCCAGCACAAGAAACTTTTTGAAATGGCTGTACTTTGTACTTCATGAAATAGTTGCACTTTTCACACAAATAAACTCCTCAAAATACATGCAAAGTAATAAGCACACACTGTAAGCATGTTTACACACTTTGAGATACTTCGAATAACCCTAGTTATGCCCGTGATACAATAGGAAGTCGCAGTTATGCCAAAACACAGCACTTTGCCAAAAAGACATGCAGTTGCCTTGCTCTATTTATGCTTAAAGTGCCCTTTTTGCCCTTATATCAGTTTTGCTCACAATTTCTTTTCATGCCCATTGAACTTTTCTTGTGCTCGTTTTACTCTAAACATGCCCATTTTGCTTTAAACATACTCATAGGTTCATAGATAGGTACTAGGCTATCGGCCCAAGGGCCTGCATAACCCTAGCCAGCAAGGTTCCATAGTTTACGACAACCAAGAAAGTTATTTTCCTGTGCCACTGTCCAGCAGAGACACAGAAGTGCTCCCCGGGGTGTATTTCCTATTTCCCATCCACTCATCAAGATTTTTCTTGAAGAGTGCTAATGAAGAACTTTGCTTGACATAGATGGGTAGCTTGTTCCAGAGTATAGGAAGACTCTGGGACAGAACTCTATCCCTCCAGCGTGTCCTGTTTATTGTGGTGACAAGGTTTAGGTCCCTAGAGCGTGTAGCTCGGAGGGGATTGGGATTTCTTTAGGTGTAGCATGTCCAACAGCTCTGGGTTTGATATAGCTTTACATGTTAGGCAGAGATCACCTCAGAGTAGGCGATATGCTACGGAGTAAAGCTGGAGTTTTTTTGAGGCGGTCAGTGTAGGGCATTTGTTTGAGGCCAGTAATCCTCGTTTTTTTTTTTTTAAATCGCTGTTCCGCAAAAAAAAAAAAATATGCCAACTATGAGATTGCACACTGGTCGAAGAAATGGCAAACTTCCAAAAATGTCCCTGTGATATTTTCCCCTGGGAAACAAATCGCTGTTCTGTGTCTTCGCTATTTAGTGTGTTCGATATTTAGGGGTCGATCAAAGAGCATTCGCTCTTATCAGCTTTTGATAAGGTAATATATACCCTGATTATTCTGGAAGAGAACAGTTATGAGCATTATAAAAAAAATGTCATTTGTAATACAAGAAATCCACTTAAAAAGCACATGTATCCAGCTTTATCTGCAGATTATGTGCAACACTACTACAAACTATACTAAAATAACAGCATATAGTTAACTCTGTTTAACATAAAATTTATAATAAAACACTTCATACACAAGCACACAGTTTCTCATTTTATACCCATCTGTTATGCCCAAGGTATGCTAGAAAATATTTTGAAATTCTCACAAAGCAGCCTCTCAATATCTGTGATCAATGCAGTAGCTATGTCCTTTCCTCTCCAGTCTTGTCAACAGGTTTATTTTATTTTTTAATTATTTACGTAGTCTGCATAATGAAGAGCTATGCTCCTGATTTAGAGCTCAATTTATCACCCAGTTCATGGAGGCTGCTGATGCTTTCATCAGCTCAGTGCTTTCTGGGCCAAAATAATCAGCCATCTTTAGATAGTTGATAGATGAAGGTGAACATTAAATGCTTGTGCTCAGCAGATGATTCCCTTACTACTTTGAGCTTTTCTTGGCTTCCATCTGCACTTTTAATGTATAGATTTCTGCCATCAGACTGATTAATCTTCACAATTAATGTGAGCTGTAAGGCAGGGTATGTTCCCGAAGACCACAGACGTACAGTATTGACTTTAACAAAGTACTGGCAACTTGCTTTACTTATACAGAATTCCTTCTATCAAAATGATGTATCTATTTGGAAATGTCACTGTTTCCGTTAAGGAGAGACTGCGCTCGTTGAGATTTTGCAAGAACATGACACATTTCAAGTCACGCCATTTATCAGTTATTACTAATTGCTACTCTCTATTTTGCAATACCCAGAAATGGCTTGTAACATTTTTATTAAACAATTAGTGTTAATAAAACAAGAATACAGAAAAAGAACAGAAAGTAACATCACACTATTCAGACAAAATATAAACTTCAATTACTCTAACATACTTTAACTGTAAAAAAATAAATCCATTTCAGACACACAGAAATTTCTGCACAGTGATCTATGGAAATGTACAGAAAGAGTAGCACTTTCATTATTTCCTTCATGCTACATTTTAATAACTGCATATTATAAAATAATCCTGTTTAAGTGCGTTTTCTGTGAGTAGATAATACAAAAGATTATATCTTCAAGTTTACAGTGGACCAGCCTGTTTTAATGAGAACTTGTTTTAAGGAATGTCCATTATTGCTTCTTTTAATTTTGAGTGACAAAAAGTTCTGTCTTTCGGGGTTTTAGTGCAGATATTTGTTTACCATGCTCACAGAGGATAACATTTAATTTAACAATGTTTAACAGTTTACCAGGAGATTATACATCACAAATTATGCATGAAGAATATGACTTCAAGAGAAATTCTTAAGATGTTTACTTCTTTCTTGCATACTTAAAACAGTACAAGTTCCTGTAAATGTTGTCACATCCCATTGTTCTGTAAATACATTTCAGTTTGGAGAACAATGAAGAAACAAGAGGAAAGGTGTTTTATGCTATGGAAGTTACTTTCATTCTAGGACTTCACTGAAAGCACATATATATATATATATATATATATATATATATATATATATATATATATGGGTCTAGGACTATTCACTGAAAGCACATTTCACTGAAAGTCAAATGATTGTGCATGAATCACTGAAAGCTCAATTCACTGAAAACACAATTCACTGAAACACATTTCACTGAAAGTTATATATGGCCTTTTTTCCCACTGCAGTGCGACCCTGCAGTTAGTATATACAGTAAGGGGGGTACCACCCCCCCCCCCAAATAGTTTGGATATATATTATGTTCAGAAAAGAGTAACTTATTGGAATTGCAAGTATCCATGTATATAGTTCAAAATATTTAAAATAGGTGGGGGGGCTATGCCCACCACACCCCCTTTACTATATATACTAACTCCTGGGCCGCACTACAGTGGGGAAAAGGCCATAAATAAATATATATATATATATATATATATATATATATATATATATATATATATATATATACATTTAAATTTCAAGCATTTCTACCTACTTTCTGAAAGTGGAATTCCTTTCTGGTGCACATTTGTTTCTTCTGGCAGTGCCCTGGAATCTGGTACCTGCTTAGTTAGCTTACAGTGTTGTTATATTGAGCAGCCTATGGTATGCAACACAGCCTGAGAATCTGTGAACTGCAGGCAGGACAGTAAGAGTATGTAAAACTGATTTTCACATAAGTGGCATCCACAGATTAAATGTATTATATGCCTTTTTCTTTTTTTTCAAATACCACTGAATTGCGATTCCCAACGCCCTGATCGTTCTTCCTCTAGTAATGGGGGTACTCCCGATGTGCCCTATGCCAGGTGGGTCTTGTCCCCCTGAATGAAAAGACCTCTTAGTCATCAAGCTATTGACTTCATTGTGACCATGGGAGAGGAGCAGAGAATCCAGGACCGCTGCACTGTAGCCACCTTGGGTTTTACCTGTAAGCCTCATCTTCTACTGGCATGCAGGTCTGACAGAGTTAGGTATGCAATGGTGCAACCAGAGAAATGCCATCACATATATGGTGGTGTGTCCCTTTTTGCCTGCTCACCTACCACAGCATCAACTATTTATTCCTGGCCCTGCGTTCATGAGATGGTTTCACCCTCTGCATGTCTACATGCCCCCCCCCCCCCAGAAGTGGTGAGCAGACAATGGCTCATCATTCCTCTTCCTTATAGCTAGTTCCAGCAAGTACCCAGCTGTTACTCAAAATTGTGTCACCTGACTTGTAGTCAAGGCTTTATTCCACTTTGTCATGCGAGCGAGCTACGTCACTCTTTCAATATGACAAAACATGTAAAACAGAGTACTCTTCTGTCATTAAAGACAAAGAAGCTATGCAAAATATGGCAGACATAATGCAGGTATGTATGCAAAATAACAAATCATGGGAAAAATGTCACAAAAAAAGTAAATGAAAATAAGTTCCTAATGCGTTCATCAAGGGAAAAAAATCGATTAAGGTATGTGGGTCTTACCTATGTTGCATTGTAAGAAAAGATTAAATGACTTACTAACTTGTCTGTTGTAGCATCTGAACTCCTGCCACAGAACAGTTCTCTGAAACCAAGCACTCAAACTTAAACTGTACTGAAAAAGAAACCTTCAAAAGTAGTGCTGCCTCAAGAAAGACACTCACTGAACATGCGCATGCATACTAAATTCTCTTCTTTGGTATGACATGCCTTTCACGCTTCCAAGGATATGGTTATGCCCATATAAAATTCATGTAATACAGTCGCTGCAACCTGGAGAAGTTACCCCTTCCCACCAGACTCGGAGTACCTGAACAGACAGAGGTAAAAAAAAATCACTCTCACACAATTTCAACCATACAGCCATACACAGCTGCAAAATACACCCTGAACAAGCTTACATATGCTTTATCATGAAAAGAAAGTGCCATTGTTGAAACTGTTACATGTCAACTACATTACAAAACACTATTGCAATTATTGCAATAGGGTGTCTTCATGGGTGTCCTCTAGCAGAAAATCAGATACACACTAAACTGAATGAACTCAAACCATGTTGAAGGTTAGTTCAGGAAGTTTATGCACACACTTCCAAGATACATACATGTGTGTGCCTAGAAGCACATAGCTGCAGATATAAGCATTGAGAGATGGTTTGCTTTTCTTTCCCCTAAGCAAATCTACTTCAGTATAGAAGAACTACATCTTCAGTAGCTACATGGAAATATACACTAGCGTTTTCAGCACAGGTGATGGTGTTAAGAGCTCAGAACCCAAAATATAAAAATATGTACACTAAGATCAAAATATAAACAAAAACAAAAAACATCACTACTGTAAAACAAAAACAAAACCAATGAGGACCACAAAAAGCCGTAAATCACATATACTGAGCTCTTTCATCTTTATTCATAAATCCAGACTTCCTTAGAGAATATAACCAACATAAATGTCCACTCCTTTATAAAACCTTCCCATGACCAATAGAAATCCACATTTTGGAATACATTAAAAATTGAAAAAGATCATGCATAAATTAAAAAAACATCATGCATAAATGAAATAATAATACTAATACACCTCATGTATAACTAAAACTGTGTACATAAGCATCAATTAGGCAATAAATATAAAAGTGGACACCACTAACTAACCAGTCACTAGAAAATCAAAAAAATCAATAATCTTATTAAGAACTAGCTGCCCTAAATTTCAACATGGTACTAACAGATAATACATGATTTAGACCTGGTGTCTCGGTGGCACTAAATCTAATCTGCCAATTTAATTCTCTAATCTCTAAGAATGTGTTAATATCCCCACATACAGGAGCTCACACAATCCTGCCAATAATGAAAAAAGTACATTTCTGATGGGGGCGTGGCCAAGGATGAACACAGGATAGCAGATTTCTTC
>NC_056730.1:779400722-779670722 GCF_019279795.1 Protopterus annectens
TGTTAGATATTCAAAGTAAATTAGACTCTTATAAACATAATAATAAAGAAAATATTATGGACAAGAAAGTTATTGAAGAAATAAACAAACTAAATGAGAAATACAAAGAAATTTTAACTCATAAAATTAAAATAACTTTAGAGAAATACAAGTTTTTGTCTTATTCAATAAGCCCCAAATACTTACATAGACTTAAAAATAAAACAAAAAGGTTGAATAAACAAAACCATATCAAAGAAATCTTTTCTCTAAGGAAAAAGAAGAATGTTTCTAGTATACCAGAAATACCAAATCACTTTCACAAAATTAACCATAATAATATTAACATGGAACCTAAAGATAAAATAAAGGAGTTTATAACCACAAATATGAATAAAAAGTTTAATAAACAACAGATTAAACTATTGGACAAGAGTATTTCATATACAGAAGTTATTACACAAATAAATAAGCTTAAATCAAACAAATCACCGGGTAATGATGGTATTATACCAGAGATATATAAAATCCTTTCTAAAAATACATATTCATTAATACATAAGGTTTTATTTTGGCCCAAACTGAGTTAATAACCCCCCATCTTGGCAATATACATTTATTTTGCCAATTTTAAAACCTAATAAAGATCCAACTAGATGTTCTTCATATCGGCCCATCTCATTACTTAATGTTGATTATAAAATGTTTATGAATATCTTTGCTGATAGATTGAAGACAATCATTCCCGGCATTATAGATACAGATCAGACAGGCTTCATTGTAAATAGAAATACTTTTGATAATATAAGAAGAACTTTAACATTAATAGATTTTGCAAATAGGAAAAAGAAAGATTTTAACACTTATTAGTCTTGATATAAGTTCAGCATTTGATTCAGTAAGTTGGGACTATCTGTTTACCTTAATAAAGTGCACAAACTTCTCGGATGCATTTGTAAATCTAATTGAACATTTATACAAAGGATCGTTGGCTTATATTAAGGTAGGAACATATGTTTCACAAAAAATACCCATTCTTAAAGGTACAAAACAAGGATGTCCACTTTCTCCACTATTATTCACTTTAGTAATGGAGCCTTGGGCTAATTTGATCAGAAACAGTACTGACATAGAGGGTTTTGAAATAGATGAAAATACAACATCCAAAATTCAACTTTTTGCAGATGATGTTCTAATTACATCAGCAGGATCTAATTCTTCTATACAGTCTCTATTTGATAACATGATGAATTTTAAAAGTATTTCTGGTTTAATATTCAATGAAGAAAAACTAAAATACTACCTATATATACACGAAAAAATATTCTCATTAGTGATTTTACTAAATATGTACCCAATTCAGGTCAGATAACTTATTTAGGTATAATACTATCTAAAGATATTAAATCTATTATATATAATAATTATAATACCTGTTTTCTTAATATACAAAATCTTTTTAATACCTGGAATAATATGTTTTTACTATGGAGGAGAGACTTACAATTATTAAAATGATAATATTCCCCAAGATTTTATACTTAATACAATCAATAATACTTCCACCTACAAAATAATTATCAAGAAACTGAACACACTAATGTTAAATTTCTTATGGGCACCTAATAGACCTAGGATTGCATTAAAGAAACATACTAATAGCTGGTCTCAAGGGGGTATTTCTTTTCCAGACTTTAATTTATATACTATCTCTTCTATTGTAAAAGTTATTACTTTATTAATAGATCAGTCATATGTCACAAAATGGAAAGATTATTGGGAGCTAATTAGTATACACTTCATGAAAATCTCCTTAACACATAAAATGTGATTGTAAATAACTCCATGTTATGGTTACTAAAGGAATTTTGTACTTCACCTATTACACCTAAACATATGGTTTGTTACCCATTAAATATTATTATTAGTTATCGTAACTTTATATTCATGCACCCTAAGTGTAGGGAATGGAATTTTATTGTATTTCCTATAATGTATACTCAGGGTATGCTTTTGTCATCTACTTCTGAAGGAACTCATTTAGCTATAGATAATGATCTAAAGTACTGGTATCAGTTGATATCTGATAATAAAGTTAAAATCTAGATTTCTTAAAACAAGAATTTGATCTAAGAGAAACTTGCTGGTTAGAGGTTCAGACCTTTAGACAACATCTCATTAATAAAATAGATTTAATGTCTATAACTGTTAAAGAATCTATTCCAACACTGATTGATTACTTGATATTAAATTTACAACATAAAGTTTCTGATAAAGGTAAACTTTCATACATACATAAATTTATCAGACAAGAAACTTTTTACAGTGTAGATTCATACTGGAATTATTTCACTTCTATTAATGGGGACCCACCAAATCAACAAGATAAACAATATATATTGGAATCTGCTTATAGAACTATGTCTTCCATTGTCTGGAGACTTTATACATGGAAATTTTTACATAGATCTTTTTATAGACCTTTGATGATGAATAAAATAAATAATAAAGATAATCTATGTAAGAGATGTAATGTAGAAATTAATGCTGACTGGGCTCATATGTTTTATGACTGTATAAAATTGAAAGAATACTGGAAGTCAATTAATGAATTTTGCAGGCTCTTTTACAGATAATTTCATTATTTCTAAATCTCTTATATTATCCAACACATCTGTACCTCAAAATGTTACAAAGGGTAAGCTTCCCTTGTTATGGTCTATTCTAGCAGTGGCTAGGAAAATAATAACTAGAAATTGGATTTCAGATACACCTCCTTTGTTCAATGAATTTAAAATGTTATGAATATAGTGTGCCATATGGAAATAAACACAATTGGGACTAGAACAAATAGAAAAACATCTTATTTTATTGTATGGGATAATTTACAAAATTTGTTAAAAAAATTTTAATTTCAATAGCATGGTATTTTAGTTTAATTAATTGATCTGATTGTAGTGGATGTCTTTGTAAATACTTTAGTTGTTTTGTTGAATATTATAATAATACCTATTTTTAATTACTTGTATAAAATTGTTATGATATTTCTCTTATATGTTAAAACAATAAACCTGTTTTGAAAAAAAAAAAAAAAAAAATTTCTTAAAATTGGGACAGTTAATAGAATGTTGATATAGACATTTGTCATCTTCTTTTCCCTAATATAGTAATAATGCTTCCTAATACTGTCCCTAAGTCTCCTAACAGTTTTCCCAAGTAGAAAGCTTTAAAGCATGCACAGGTTGTTAAATACACCACACATGCTGTATTATAATTACATTTACCCAGGCATCCTAATGTTCTTGTGTAATTCTCCACCAAAATATACAGGCCCACATGGATAAACCTACACATACTACAGAAAAAACACTTCTACATCCTTACTTTGGGTAAAATATGTCTAGGCTGTACCTGATTCAAGAATACATTTAATGTTCCTACCCTTGGAGAACACAATCACAGGTATTGAGCCAAGATGTTTCTTAATCTCGTCAGTGAAAATCAAATTCCAAAACCATTTAGCAAAATCAATGTACTGATAACCATTAGTGCTAAAAAAAATGATGAACAGTGTCACAGAGTTATCAAATTCATAAATACCACTGTGATCATTGTGGATATGGAGGTTATTAATCCCACCCTAAATACACTCACAACCCACCCTTAAAATTGGGGCACATCTATCCATCCTACGTCTCAGTACTTCCTTTTTGATTTTGTCCAAAAATTGTTTGGGGTACTCCCTTTCTAAAAAGAGAGAAATAGGGAGATGCAGTTCTTAAAAAAAAACATATTGTCTTCAGACACTGAGACAATCTCACCATTTGACACTTGACCACTGCTTTCTTTTGATGTTGCAGGTGGCAACTATCATAATGGAAGTAAGAATTTGAAAATCTACGTTTTCTAAAAATAGTTGATGTAAAACACCCCTGTTGTTTGTTCTTGCTCACTGTCATAGCCAAATAATTTATGCTCTCACTATTCCAATCAAACATGAATCTTGAGAAATCAGTGGAATTATGCCAAACATCAAGAGTAGTAACCAATTCATCTACACTAGCCTTCCATAGGATCAAAATATCATCCAAAAATCAATACTACCCAAATACCTTAGATAAAAAAGAGGGTGTAAACACAACTGTCTTCTCCCACATGGCCAAACGTGTACTGGCATAAATGGGATTATGAGAGGCACGGTGGCACACCAGAAGTTTGATGGAAATACTCCCTTTCAAAAAATAAAAAAAATGTTGTGAAGCACCAAATTAAGCAATGTTATAATAACTCTGATCTCCTCACAAGAAAAAATATGTTTAGCCAAGAGAAAACAAAATCACTCGACTTCTGCATCCCAGGGAATGACCGAATATAAATCAATGACATCAACTGTAATAAAAAGAATTTCTTCATTGAAAGTCAGTTTGTTAAAAATCTCAAGCAAATGCCATTAATCTTTTAGGATGTGGCCTTCATTCTTAAAATGTCTTTACATTTGTTATCAAAGAACTTAACCAATGGTTCAGTTTTATAAAATTTAGCCGACCCTTTGGCTGAAGAGGGGGGGGTCCACATCATCTTTGTGGATTTTAGGTATGTTGAAGATTAAAACAGTCTTTGGCTTATCTACATTCAAATATTCCCACTCATTATGTAGCAAATCCCCTCGAAGCACAAGGTCCAAAAAGTAATAATCTAATCAACCTAATCATAAGTTAAACTGATTTCATGTAAGGAAACTCTACTATAAATAGATTCTTTAAAAAGTAAAACAAACATTTTTGATGAATAATCTATACTGTTCATGATAACAATCCCCCACATTTATCTGGTTTCATAATCTGTAAATCTCTATTTCTGGTAAGACTATTCAAAAGTCCCTCTCTTCATTCAACATATCAAGAGTCTGCCTTAATTTTCTACTGTTGTTAAATAACTCCCTAAATTGACCTTCATACAATCCTTCAAATGTTGAAACCAGAGGATTCTTGGGGGGGTAATAAATGTATTTTTCCTACAAAGACCATCAAATTTCCTTTGAGCAGCTTTATCTAAATAAAACAACTTTAAATTTAAACTTCTTGTAAATAATCTCAATTAAGTAATTGCACTGACAATGACTAGTTTAAAACTTAGAATAAAACTGAATCCTTTCTTGAGAACAAGCATGACGTTATCCGTAAAAACATTAGATAAATTACATACTTTAAAACATTCCATAAAAGATGGAGAACCAGGGTTGTTGTAACCACACACACAAACATTTAATGATTGCATCTTCCCCTTCCCCACAAGTTCATAAATGTTGCTACAATTTGAGGGTTCAAACTGGGTCTTGTGCCATGACTCACATGTTCTCCTGTTCTGTTATTGCTCACTGTAATATCCAAATAATTTATGCTCTCACCATTCAAATAAATGTGATTCTTAAAAAAGAAGTGGAATGATGCCAATCTTATATATACACATATATTAGCTCTCTCTCCTTTCCCTTGTTTTTATTTCTCTTACTCTTATTTCCCTTACTCTCAGTCTTGATTTTACTCATTATTTCGCTTGCCTCCCATATCGACCTAACTTATTAGCTCAAATAAATAATTTCTCATTCTTCCCACTCTTTCTCCTCATCTGCTGTTTGAATGTTTCCACTCTGCCATTTGCTTTATGAAAAAAGCATTTGTATTATTATACATGTGATATATGTATTAATATTTTTATTAATCTAATTTACAGTATATTGTAATATGATGAAAATGTTCACTTATGTATATGTATTTTCCATTGTGGAACTTTTTTTTCCTTTGGCTTCTGCTGAAAACTGATATAATTATCCAGTCAGACTTTCCCAGTAAGAAATTAATTAATTTATTTATTGACATTTGTTAATAATTTAATCCAGTAATTAAAGATGCGTTCCTGCAATCATTCAGCTCACACCTCGTTTTACAACTGGAAGTTTTAAAAATCAGAACACATTATAAGCTAATCCTATCAAGCCTTTATCAGACTTGTCAATCAATGTCAGTTTAAAGAGTTCAAGCAGTCATGTGATGTTAAGTAATGTGTATGATGGAGTATTTAAATGCATTTCTACATTTCTGCGTTCTACACGAACTACAGAACGAACTGGTACCCCACCTAAGTACCATGTTCAATCATAGCCTCACCTCAGGCTTTGTGCCTGCTGAATGGCGCACAGCAACGGTTATTCCACTCCACAAGGGGGGAGCCACCATGGACCCCGGGAACTACTGCCCCATTAGCCTGACGAGCCTGGTCTGCAAGGCCATGGAATGTATCATCATAGAACTTATAAACAGAGACATTGGTAATCTCCAAACTCTGGATCCCACCCAGTTCGGGTTTGTAAAAGACAGATCATGTCTCCTAAACCCGATAGACTTCTTTGAAGCAGTCACCTAAGCGGTACACAAGGGTAAGGTGGTTCACACAGCCTATCTAGATCTTGCCAAGGCTTTCGACACCATCCCCCACTCTGGAATTATAGATAAACTCACTAAACTAGGTATAAATCCCTATGTCACAAGATGGGTTGCCAACTGGCTCACTGACAGAACCCACACTGTGAAAGTAGCAGACTCCAAATCCAACTTCAGACCAGTGACAAGTGGAGTACCACAGGGTTCAGTCCTGGGTCCTCTCCTGTTTGGTATCTACTTCTCTGAAGTACAGGCTAACACAGAAGGTCTTTGGCTAATGAAGTTCGCAGATGACTGCAAACCATGAGCCATAATCGAAACTCCTAATGATGTGGAGATCCTACAAAAGGGCCTCACTGAGACAGATGCCTGGTGTCAAAGCCATGGCCTCAAGCTCAATGCCAAAAAGTGCACTGTCATCCCCTTTGGTAAAAACTCTGTACCCATGAACTACAACATAGGCGGTAGTATACTTAACACCGAAAGTGTGATAAGAGACCTTGGGACACAGGTGGACAGTAGTCTCTCCTTTGATAATCACATCGCCAAAGTAGTCAAGAAATTCTTCTACGTGGCACACCTCATCACAAAAGGTTTCTCATCCAGAAAAAAAGAGGTCATTGTTCCCCTCTACTCATCACTCATTAGACCCATTATAGTGTACAACGCCCCTTTAAGTATGTACCTCACAAGACATCTACAACAACTGGAAAGGCCACAGAAATACCTCACAAAGAGGATTACCAGCCTCAAACAGATGCCCTACGCAGGCTGTCTCAAAAAACTCCAGCTTTACTCTGTCGCATATCGCCTACTCAGTGGTGATCTCTGCCTAACATACAAAGCTATGTCAAACCCAGAGCTGTTGGACATGCTCCACTTAAAGAAATCCCAATCCCTCTGAGCTACACGCCCTAGGGACCTAAACCTTGTCACCACAATAAACAGAACATGCCGGAGGGACAGATTCCTGTCCCAGAGACTTCCCATACTCTGGAATAAACTACCTATCTATATCAAACAAAGCTCCTCATTAGCACTCTTCAAGAAAAATCTTGATGATTGGATGGGAAATAGGAAATTCACCCCGGGGATCACCTCTGTGGCTCTGCTCGACACTGGCACAGGAAAATAATTTTCTTGGGTGGCAAAAGCTAGGGTACCTTTTTGGCTGGGCTTGTATAGGCCCCAGGGCCGATAGGTTTATAGGTAGGTACTAGGCTATTTGCAGAGTTGTATATTCAGTCTGAGGAAGTCTCAGTTCCAGAGATGAAAGCGCTTAGTAAATGGAGGGGAATAAAAGTTTGTTTTTTTACGGACGTTGTGTTTATTATTTTAAAGTTCAGCTTTTACGTTTGTGTTTAGTTTAGAGTGTTCAGCCAAATAAATCCCTCTTTCAGAATTCTTAAAAAAAAATAATAAAATATTGTCCCATGTGAAAGCATTTAACTTAGATCTCTGTCCCATGTCACTGTAGAACCATTATTTCCAATCTTGCAGGAATGGGAGGAGTTTTTTAATGCTTCTGATGAAGTCATATTACATGGTTTTGGATGAAAGCACTTATCTGATTAAAACAGTGTCAGAGTTCTTGATGACTGGTGTCATTTTTGTTTTTTATTTTGTTAATTGTTACACTGTACTCTGATACTTAACTGCTTTTTACAAAATCTTGCCACATACATTCTGGCAGGTGAGCCCTCCTTCTCCAGGGAGACAATGTCAGTATCCAAACATCATTATTTCAATGTACATTTCACAATATACAAAAATACAAATTATGCATTCCCAATGCGTGGTACACATTCACTTATTGTTCTTATGGTACCGCCCTAGTAATCTGCCTCCCCAAACAGTGAGATGCAGAAAGAGGAAGAGGTGCTTAACAACTGTTAAGGTCACGTCTGGCAATAAGCACCGATATCTGATAGTGCCATTCAGCAAAAGACAGTGTCTAGAAAATTACAGTCAGTCAAAACAGATTTACATTTCTGTCAGCTCTCTATGCAATTACAGTCAAATCAGATGTAGGTGACAGCTGCTTCCCTTGCGCACAGACTACATAAAGATGTCTCCTACTGTCTGACCGTGCTTGTCAACTCCTTTACTGGCTTTGAAAGTCAACAAACCACTGCATTTTTATCCCTGTAACTAGCAGTACATTGAGCATATAAATTTCCATGCACTACAAAGACTTATGATCAAGTCAACAGTCATAACCCTATATTATGTGTTCTCGACACGGATGCTAAGATTCACCTTGTTTCATTCATGAGGTGAATTTCTTAACATCCATGTCGAGAACACATAAGTAGGTTATGATCACAGACCTGGTCATACCTCACTGTGTTCTGCACTTGGCATCCTGACAGCAACCAAAATTTCATTCCACTGTGTTTAACTGGGAATGTTCGATCTTGAGCAGAGAGCCCTCCCCCTCCCCACACCATGTAACAGGCACGATAATGTAAGACACTGATTCTTACCCACCCCCAGCCCTCATCCTGCACAACGTGAGCTGCTAACTTAACAGGCTTTCTGGATCAGTCAGGGATCCATCCATCAAAATCACACAGCTGAACTACACAGTAGATTAGTTACTCTAATGACAGCTGCAGTTGTTTTCTAAAAACTATACTGCTGTTCTCCCAGTAATTTCACAGATGAGACTGGACCTGGACAGAGGGTGGCCTTTTCTAATATGAGCAGGACTGCTTGAAAAGAGACGGAGGGCTGTACAACTCAGAGCATTGTTTGATAACCCTATGTTGAGTGCAAGAATGACAAAAGATTTCCATGAATCTGAAAAATATCAGTGCTCGAGTTAGTTGATGATACTCAAGAGCACCAGCCTGGTTGACATGGGTCCACTAAGGCAGTGCAGCAACTGCCTCATGTACAATGACAACCCTCTACTTGTAAATCATTCCTGTACCATTTTTGACAGATGGATCTACATTATGAATCTGGAATCACAGCTCTTTCCCGCACAGCAGATACCAATACAGAGCAGGTTATCAGCCGACCTACCACAACTCCTACTCATGACACACAGCATAAACATAGACCAACATATGCAGAGGTACACACAAAAAATCTCCCTAAACACCAGAGATCTCTAAAACACATACATACTAAACCGACTATAACACCCAAAACACATAATGAAACAAACACAAGTCTGTCATCCATAAGTCAATGCTCATCCACTCCAAACATCTTAATCATAGGAGACTCTATAGTAAGACACACACACACACATCCCCCCTCACCATGATAACAAGGAGAAAGTCATGATCATCTGTCTTTCTGGTGCTAGGAATCCGATCACGCAGGTACGCAAGTCTCTCAACAAGTACCTTTATGATTTGGTCATAGTTCATGCTGGTTTGAACGACTTGAGATGTAACTCCCTAGACTACATAACGAGAGACATGACTGACCTCTCTGATTAGGCATCACAGGCAGGTATGTCCCTAGTCTTGAACAACACATTACCCTTGCCTAGGATGATACCACAGTACAAAAAGAAAATCATTGACTTCAATAACTGGCTTAGTTTCTGGTATCAATCTAAGGGCATCCAGTTTCTGTCAGCCCGGGATGACATGATCGATAGACCTCGATATTCAGGTGCAACTAACTGTTGGTAGGACACCTATTCAACTCATTGCCAGCTACAGGACCCACACCTAGAATCAAGACACCAACTCTGCCTACTTGGATCCACTGGAATCCATCAAGATACATCCGAACACCATGGTTCTGGG
This sequence comes from Protopterus annectens, assembly GCF_019279795.1. Classification (NCBI taxonomy): domain Eukaryota; kingdom Metazoa; phylum Chordata; order Ceratodontiformes; family Protopteridae; genus Protopterus; species Protopterus annectens. The sequence goes on from NC_056730.1 coordinate 779,410,912, forward strand.
TGATTTTAATTACCCATCCATTGATTGGGTAAATTACCCGTGCTCAAACTCACTTGCCCAAAGGTTCCTAGAGTTCATTAACTCCAACACCCTGGGCCAGCTGGCGGGCACTCCAATTAGTGGCACTAACACCTTGGATCTGGTGCTTACCAATATGGGGGAACCACCGTAGCACCCTCACTGTGAGGTCTTCCATTGTCAGATCTGACCACAAATCAGTTTCATTCGAAGTATCTATCAGGCTGGACCACTCTAACAGCAACTAAACTAAAAAATTCTTCAAAGGGATGGTATAAATAGCTTCACTGCACCTACCCCCCTCAGATGTAACTGGCAACTATGGCAAGTCCTACAGCAATGCTTTTTACAAACACCTGTATAACTGCATTGATATGTCTGTACCTCACAGGACCAAAACAAGCTCTTCAAGGAAGAGCAAACCTGACTGGTAGACAACTGCCATTAACAGGCTTTACAATAAGAGGAAGAAATTGTTGTCCAAATGTAAGAGGGAGTGTGCACTATACCTTAAACACTCAGTCCTCAGCTTAAACAAGCAAATAAGACAGACTTCTTGTGAAGTCCTCCAAAGCAAACTCATCATTATCATCTTCTTTCGGCTGTTCCCATTAGGGGTCACCACAGCGGACCATCTGTTTCCATTTCGTCCTGTCCTCTGCATCTTGCTCTGTCACACCAACCACCTCATGTCCCCTCTCACCACATCCATACACCTTATCTTAGGCCTTCCTCTTTTCCTGTTACCTGGTAGCTTCATCCTTAGCATCTTTTTCACAATATACTCAGCATCCCTCCTCAGCACATGTCCAAACCAACGTAATATCTTGCCTCTCTGGCTTTGTCTCCAAACCTTCCAACCTGGGCTGACCCCCTAATATACTTATTCCTAATCCTGTCCACCCTCGTTCATAGGTTAGTACTAGGCTATTTGCCACTTGTAGGCCATTTTAAGCCTAGCCAATTACCTCACGTGAGAATCAAACCCTGCACCTTGTGTTTGCCAGGTAAACACCTTAACCATTATGCCATCCTCCCACCCAGCGCAAATCTTAACATCTTTAACACTGCTACATCCAGCTCTAACTCCTGCCTTTTTGTCAATGCCACTGTCTCCAACCCATATAACATAGCTGGTCTCACTACATTCTTATAGACTTTCCCTTTCACTCTTACTGGTACTCGTCTGTCACAAATCACTCCTGACACTCTTCTCCACCCACTCCATCCTGCCTGTACTCTCTTCTTCACCTCTCTTCCATACTCGCCATTACTCTGAACTACTGATCCCAAGTATTTAAACTCATCCACCTTCGTCACCTCTACTCCTTGCATCCTCACCATTCCTCTATCCTCCCTCTCATTCACACACATATATTCTGTCTTAGTCCTGCTGAACTTTATTCCTCTTCTCTCTAGAGCATATATCCATCTCTCCATTGTCTCCTCCACCTGTTCCCTACTCTCACTACATATCACAGTGTCATCTGCAAACATCATAGTCCACGGGGATTCCTGTCTGATCTCGTCTGTCAACCTGTCCATCACCATTGCAAATAAAAAAGGGCTCAGAGCTGATCCTTGATGTAATCCCACCTGCACCTTAAACGCATCCGTCACTCCCACCGCAGACCTCACCGCTATCACACTACCCTCGTACATATCCTGTACCACACTTACATACTTCTCTGACACTCCCGACTTCCTCATACAATACCACAACTCCTCTCTAGGCACCCTGTCATATGCTTTCTCTAAGTCTACAAAAACACAATGCAACTCCTTCTGACCTTCTCTGTACTTCTCCATCAACACTCTCAGAGCAAACATCACAGCTGTAGTGCTCTTTCCTGGCATGAAACCATACTGCTGATCACTAATCATCATGTCCCTTCTTAACCTAGCTTCCACTACTCTTTCCCATAACTTCATGCTGTAACTGATCAGTGTAATCCCTCTGTAGTTACTACAGCTCTGCACATCACCCTTATTCTTAAAAATCGGTACCAAAACACTTTCTCCATTCCACAGGCATCCTCTCACTTTCCAAAATTTCATTAAACAATCTGCCATTTCACCTAAACACCTCCATGCTTCCACAGGTATGTCATCAGGACCAACAGCCTTTCCATTCTTCATCCTCTTCATAGCTATCCTTACTTCCTCCTTGCTAATCCATTGCACTTCCTGATTCACTATCCCCACATCATCCAACCATCTCTCCCTCTCATTCTCTTCATCCTCCAAAGCAAACTAAGAATCCAAATTAGCGTCCTCAACTAAGGACAACCATAAGGCATTCTTTAGTTACACACATACCCTAAAATGTAAGGCCCAGATTTGCGCCAAACTGGTAGTTAATGATACCACACATACTGAGCCTGTGGACATTGCTAAACTGTTAGCCAACAGGCTCTGTGAAAACTTCACTCCCCTGTCCCCACAACACATACCCCATGACATTCCTTCCACCTGTCCCCCACCTTGCAGCTCTAGAGAGCAGGTTGTAAATGCCCTCTCTAAGGCCAAAAACACAGCATCTATGGGACCTGATAACATTCCAAGCTGTGGCCTAAATGGGCTCCAACAAAAATTAGCAACACCATCGGGTACTCTTTGTCCTAGGTGGATCAGATGATATCACTGCCACTTTACTCTGTTTCATGTAGACTACTCAGAGGTGGTCTCTGTCTTGTGTATAAGGCAGACTACTCAGAGGTGGTCTCTGTCTTGTGTATAAGGCAATCAATGACTCTGCTTTATTGGAAATGTTGAATATCCGTAAGTCTAATGGCTCAGGGGTTACTCAATCTAAAGACCTTAACCTGTTATGTGACATTAATAGAACCTGCTGTAGGAACAGGTTCATCTCCCAGAGGTTACCGCACCTGTGTAACAGACTCCCAATTCATGTCAAGCAGAGCACCTCTTTGGCCCTCTTCATGTGCAATCTGGATGACTGGATGTGTAACCAGAAATTCACTCCAGTGGTTCTGTCTCTCTCTTGGACAGGGGCAATAGGTGCTGATCGTGTATCTCTGTGTTTTTTCGGAATATCAACAGATTGTTGGCTGATGGATGCCATATTGGAATTCAAAGATGGAACATGAAAATAATTGTCTACAAAAAGAGCTCTACGGTGAATGGTTCTCGCATTAAAGAGTGCACAGAACCAGCATCAAGTGACATCGTGATCTGGGCCTAAACAAGTGATGCAGTAAGAATGAAAGTCTTGGTGTGGGATCTGCTTTCCACAGGTGAAATTATTGTTTTTCGGACATCGGTTAGAGCAAGAAAAAAGGGTCCCCATTGGGGTATTTAGCTTTAGACGTTTTCTGTTGAAATTCAACTTCTGGTAGCGACCGACCGGCACTCATGTGAACTTCTTCTGCTATCGGCTCCACAGCAAGAAAGACTGATGTACTGACATCGGCTGTCTTGCTTTATAGTACTGACGACCTGATGTCAGACTACAAGCGATTGCAGCTGGCGCACAAAAACACTGACTCAGGTATTCGGGCCGACCAAGGGCTACCACAGCAGGGATAACCCTTGGGTGATGAAACACGAAGAACATCTTCCTATGATCTAATGGCCTAAAAAATCTAGGGAATATAAGTTATCAGCAGTGGTTTGTCATAATTGGGGAATTCTCTCATTGAGCATTTTACAGCCGTTAGCATTGGCATGTGAAATCCAAAAATGTGTTTAAAATAAGGCAATGTACCTTTACTAAAGTTATCAGAATGAAAAAAACAATCGTAAAAACCTAACATGTGGTAGTTGCTCCCTTCCTGACATGCAAGGCTACAGGGACTATTAAAAGTGGTTTGTAAAATGGATAATAACAATGAACCTCCCCCATGTAAAAGTAATTTATTCAGTATTTATCAGTAACCACAAATAACTATTTTTTTTTACATTTGCAATCACTGTTTTTAGATTTTCACTTGCAATAATAGTTATTGCCAAACTCAAATATCTGTATACCCACAGATATACACACACACATATATATATACACACAAACATACATACATAGTACATCTCTCTCTCTCATATATATATATATATATATAATATATATATATATATATATATATAAATACACACAGACATATAATATATATATATATATATATATATATATATATATCTATATATATATATATATAGACACACACACATATATAAAATATATCATATATATATATGATATATATATATATATATATATATATATATATGTATGTGTGTACACACACACCAGCATATATATATATGCATATGTATACCCTTATACATACACACACACACACACACACACACACACACACACACACACACACACACACACACACACACACACACACACACACACCTGTTTACAAAGGTATGAATGAGACTGTTGCTCTTGGCATGCTTCTGCAGCAAAGTTAAGAGCAGTGCTAGAAGGAAGGGTCAGATTATATTTCTTGTTGCACAGACTATGGACTTTAAGATGAATTTGACAAAACATGAACAAAATTAGTGCCTTGTTTGGAATAGTTCTTTTCCTTTCTTTTAGAAATGTTATGGAACATGCACAAACATTTGTACTCAATGGAAAGTAACAGTACGGAAGAACAGTTCTAGTTAATATGCCAATAATCTGCTAGCAACACAGAGGTGATTGTATACCAGTGGCTGACAAGTCTGTTTTAATTTAATGTTAGGTTGAAATGATGAAACTTGTAACAGATATGTCTACATTCACCCAATTATAGGCAGACTTAATCGCTTTCAAGTCTGCTGGCTGGCAGAAATATCTGCCTCTGAATTTCAAAATTGATCCACTGCATTGCCTTTTTTTTAATACTGAAGTCACAGTGACCATTTGGGTTAAGAAAAACAACTGGCTTAAATCTACAAAATACCAGCTACACATCTATAAGACAGTCAGCAAGTCTGTAGATTAGAGCAAACAGTCTTGGATGTTCTTGCTGATCAAAATTCTAAGAAAAAACAAGCTTTCCTATACAACTGTTTATTAAGAGTAAACTTTCAATGAGAAATAGAAGGAATATGCTCGCCTTTTAAAGAATGATCTATTTTCTTTCCTTTTAAGATCCACATTAATATTATCCAGTGATCGTACAAATATAACATTTTTATGCCACAGGAGTATTTAATAATTCATATCCAACATCTCCATTTCAAAGCCATGCAAGACATTTTGGGATAACATTTGGCATGGCAACCCTTCTTATACTATCAACGGCATCATAAGCAAGTTTTAATTTATGAAAATCTGACATCTACTGCAGTCACTAATTGTTCTTTTCTGTTACTAATCTAACTCCAAGACTAAACTATGTTTTGCTAAATCTGGTCTAAAATGGTGCTTCTATGACAAAGAATGAGAGCTAAATTATGTTTTCTAATAGATAATGTACTAAAAGTATAAATATGATCCTCTAGTTATCTATTACCTAAACTTCGTATCACAGGACAAACTGGCTATGGACACAGCTTTCCTACTTTGATTAGATGTAGAAAAGGAAACATCAGCAGGATCAGCAACATGGGTTATACAAATTCTGTTAATCTCTAAAGGTGTGTTATGCACTCTGTAAGACTGTGCCGTGAGACACTACTAGCTTTTACAATATTCTTAAAGGCAGACTAGAGGCACAGCCAGCACTGCATTAGGCAGTGTCATCAACTCTCTTCAGATTAAAAGGGTATTCTCCACATAATGCTAAAATGTAGCTGTGAAATTTCAGGTATCTATAAAAGAAATATCTGCTGGTGAAGTCCCTGGTGTCTTGAGATGAGCAATTCACCCCATCAGAACACTGAGGGAAAACAATGAATTAATCTGGCTCATAGGAAAATATTCTTCTCCAAGTGTATCATGAGAAAGCAATCTTTCCTGTTTCCCCCAGTTCAACCTTCACAGCTACCCACAAAGTTTCATGTCTCAATGTTCTATCTACATAGTGATGCCAAGTGGAATTAGACACCCACTGACATCCCTGCTGTTTTAATGCAGCTTCTTGTAGAACTATAAAACACTTACTGGCACATGATGTACCATCAAATGACTGCTAACCTAATTTAGAGGACAACTGAAAAGAAGACACAGTGGAAACAATTATGCCTGGCATGTTCTCATGGGACCCATAGGTACCCAGTGAAGGTTAGGTAGTGTCTTTGGAATGTATTGTGGTCAGTGAGTAGAACTTTCATACTTAAAAAAAATGGCTGTGTTTCCCTTTATGTAGGAGTGATTTGAAAGGCATGGGCATCCCTAGAAATATCAGATTTTCAATAAAATACTCTCAACAGCCATCGTATATGATTCTCTTCTGACAGGTTTAACTATTTCACCCTTCACTGCTATCCATATTAATGTGAGTACCACAATCACTACTTCAAATTTATTTAAACTATGAAAATCTCTGGAGAAAAGTAAAAGGCAAATGAATGTGAGCCATTATTCAAATGAAATTCAGTATTGATGCAGGATGTGAATGGTGTGAAGCAGTGAGAAGAAATGAAGAAAGTGGTACAGCTGCATCAATCCCTGACTATGCTGCAGGTGACCCGACTTTGAAGAGAGGCCCAGGTGCACATAGGAGCTGGAGATGGAGGATGGAGTTTAGTAATCATTGCCAGCTTGCCCATACTGGGGCAGGAAGGTGACCCAGGCTTGCCACATGGGTGACACCAAGCAGGAGCAGTGGGTTTTCACCCCATGGAGATTGGGACTAGTAAGCCTGCACTGCTCTATGTAAATTTTACAGTAGGCCAAAGGGTATTCAACATGCATAGGCATGCTCTCCTTCAAGCGGCAGCTACAGAAGAAGTCAGAACAGCCACTGCAGGGGAAGGGGCTAATCCACTGGGAGAGATGGTAGACCACCCCTTACAACCAGAAGCCGGCCTGCTCCCTACGATCTGACTCTCAACACACAGTAGATGAGCTAATGAGAAACTGCATGTTAGGAGCTATTGGGCTCACCTGGGGATTCCGGAATCTCTCTGCCAAAGAACAAATGGGCCAAATGACGGCAAATACAGGAGCCACCAAGCTCAGTCCTAGTGGAAAGAATTTAAAATAGATAGATAAATAAAGTTCCTAGGAATAATTCAGTGCACACTACTCCTTTGTGTGCACATGAATGCTCTAATGAACACTGGCAAAGGACCATTTTTACAGAGAATACTAGACTGATGGAAGTTCGATGGCATCCAACCAAATGTGACGATTTACTGTTGAAGTAACCCTCCCCAAACTAGATCCTGGTATCTTTTAAGTAAGATCAATACTTGCATATTTAAGGGGGGGGGTTAAAAGAAGGCAGGACTTATGTGAGCTATGTAATGTTTGTCTGAAAATGATTGGGTAGATTATAAGTGATATATAATGTTTGCAACTGGGAATGTGTCAGTATCGTTTATGATGTAAAATGCTTGCAACTAGGATTGTGTCTGTGTAGTTTGTTTTCAGTTATTAAAATGCATGACTGCCTATGTAGTAAGTGATGGCTTAATAAAGATGTTTCTTGTTTTAAAAAAAAGGGGCAGGAATTGAATAATTTATGTAATGTTTCTTAGGTTATATGATATACAGCCATATATGTGAAGTATAACATTTGTACGTTATAATGTTAATACAGTTTGATTACTTTTGAATAAATGTAAATTTGCCTATGTCACAAGTGATAATTCAATAAAGGTGTTTGAAAAATACTTGCATATTTCATCATTCTGCTAAGTTTTGTTAATGATCTCTTCCTATACTGCATGAATCAATTTGAAGTGATTATAACCCCAAAATCATTTTCATCCTTAATCCTCCCAACTGTCAAGACCTAAGATTTCCACTCTGCCTAGATTCCTCCATAAAATGTGCTAACTTTGTACTCTTTAATTTTACATCCATGCTGATATGTATATGACTACTCTATAGCCCTTGCAGTTTGTATTTCTGTGATCAGCTGAGGAAATCCTGTCATTAACAGCAAAGGGTCTGACCTTGATGGCTAGCTATAACATGGAGGAGGCAGCAGTATATGGAGCTTTGATGGTTATAGCACCAAACCCTATGATGCGTGGTGCTCATATACTGCTCACCCTTGAAATTCCTTCTGCCCTCCACTATCCCTTATTAATGCCCATAAAGAACCATTAACATGACCACTTGGATCAGTTAGTCAACCTCCTGTCTGCAGTGATTAGAACATTTAGTAGTAACACAAAAGCGGTTTGGGAGCAACTTCACTGCCAACAGAATTTGGCTTACTAGTTTTTCATAGCTGGCAGCAACAATATCGCAGCATTTGTGTCACTGGATAGTCTTGAAAAAGAAACTTAAGAAAGCACAGCCACATATTTTTTTATTTGTATAATCTTTTTGCAATCTTTTTAGAAAGCTTTTTATTGAAGTTGACTTTGTGGTTCAGTCTCACAAAGCCAAATTCAATAAAAGCCATTCCAATAATGACAGAGGGACAATATTTTAGTCTTTAACTAAAATATTTTCTGTCATTAGCGAGACAATACACACACACACACACACACACACACACAATCTTGCATCTCCCTACAACAATATGCAGAATACTTGGCTATTAAGTTTTTTGGACATCACCTCAAAAGAATACAGGTGGTCAAAACAGAAAGGGGGGTGTTTTAAATGTAAAGTGGAAAAAACAAAATAGTGATGTGCAGGAATGAGAAGTATACACAATAATAGAAGAGCATTTCAGAAGGTAGATTAAACAAATACTTACAGGAAATCTAATTGTTAAGATGACTGTGCGGTCCCTGATATGTTTGAGGACAATAACTGAGATACAATACTGTTACAGGAAAGCACACATACCATCTCTGAAATTGCTACACCTCAGAGCTTTTCTTTTCAGTATAAATAAGTAGCTGGCTAAAGGGGTGGGAAGTTGGGGCCTTTTTAAATTAAACAGCGAGTTTCGCACTTCTCTGCTAGTTTCCAGTATCGCACTTACACTTCTGGGTCTGGCACTGAACAGTCTTGAAATTCTGACAGTGGCCATTGACTGCAGCTCTGGTAATTAGATGAGAACTACCATGGAAAGGGAGTGGGTGGGGTTTGTTAAAAACGAAATGGTAGCCTGTTTAATATAGCAAGAGAAAGTATGGAAATAAGGAGAGGGATGGCATTTGAAATAAACCCACTTGATGTGTAATCTTAACCTTAATGAGAAATATAGTGACTAAACTGTTTACATCATTTGAATAATTTGGGTATAAATGAACCTAGTCAGTAAAATATGTGGGTGTATAATGTGTACAAGCATTGCATGCATTCCTTTCTGATTATGAATAAAAGTAACAATACACATACAGAAACATTTAAATACTGACACTTAAATGAACATAGTGGAACCCCACTTATCCAAATATCCTCAGCAATATCAACATTTGCTTGTATATACACTCTGTCAGGACTGGGCACTAGAGAACAGGAGTTCCATAGCATGCTGCAGTTGTCCCACAGAGAAACTATACACACACACACACACACACATATATATATATATATATATATATATATATATATATATATATATATATATATACAGGTCTACTTCACTTCACCAACATCCCATTTCACTGCAATTCGTTTCACTGAGACCAAATCACCTAAAGTTCACAACACTGAAAACTTCATTTCACTGAATCTCATTTTACTGACAGCTGACAATGCTACATTTCACAAGACTAAATGGGAAACCAAAGACAAACAAACTCACAAAAGTAAAGCCTACCTGCTTCCACAATTTAAAAACTACTTATTTATCCTCTTAACAGAAACCAGACAATATAAAACCAAACTAAGTGGGGGGGCTATGCACCCCACCCCCAATTGTATATTCTAACTCAAGGTCATACTACAGTGGGGATGAGGGCATATACATTTTACTTGCCTCACAGTACTCTACACACTGCCACATCCAGTCAATACCTTACAATTCCGAGAAATTAGATTCAGTGAAATGAATCTTCAGTAATTTGAAATTTAGGTAGTGAAATGAATGTCAGTGGAATGGGATTTCGGTGAAGTGAAGTACACCCATATATATATATATATATATATATATATATATATATATATATATATATATGTGTGTGTGTGTGTATATATATATATATATATATATATATATATATATATATATATAAAATACATATCTATTATATATATATATATATATATATATATATATATATATATATATATATCTATATATCTATATCTATATCATATCTATCTATATATATTATATATATATGTATATATATATATATATATATATATATATATATATATATATATATAGACAGAAATACCACACACTCTCGCATCTCCCTGCTTCATTTCCTCCACACACACAGAGTACCAAAAACACAATTTTAGCTTTATACAGAATTACTGATGTATTTTCTTAAAAACTAAAAAGTTAAAAATAAAAAGTGAAATAAAAAAAAGATTTAAAAAAAAAGAATGCTTTTTATTGAGAAGCTCTAAAAAGTAAGAAGTAAGGAAGAAGAGTGAAAACTTTGGAAAAGAAACACAGACAGGCTGATTTCAGGAAAGCATTGCTTTTGCTCACTGTGATAATGAGGTACCAGAAGAAGTGGCAGGAATCAGCAAAACCAACCTCAAAAGCCTTTCTGAAATCAACCTGTGTTCCTTTTCCAAAGTTTTCACTTTTTTTTTTGCTTTTTTAGAGCGATTAAATAAAAAGCATTGTTTTTAAACAAAAAAAAAAATGTTTTATTTATTTATATTTTTATTGCTACTGCCTCGCCAATACGATGCAAACTATATTCTATACAGAATATTCTTAATGACGTCCCTGGGTAATTCATGCCCTTACCTGACTGCAACTATCTGGCTTCTAGCCAATTCTGATACTAAGACTAGGCACATCCTACTCCATACCCCAGGCAGATGTCCTGTGACCAGTGAGTTGTTACATACACTCCCAAAGAATTACATTCAATAAACCAGCATCCAGTATTCATGCAAAAGTCTAAAAATCATAATGGCGACCATTTATACTCTATATGTTGCTACATTGTGGAACTCGATCCTAGCAGATATCCCAAATACCTAATCTTGTAAAATCTCTCTGAAGATACAAATGCTGGACTATTTGCATGAGAGGTGTAACAATGCCATTACCAAGACCCTCTCTTATTGTAAATCTTGTTCATCCATCCACGCGCAACCCCCCCCATTATCTAGTCTACATTTACAATCCCAATGAAATCATACCTTTCAGTATTACAGTACTGCCCTTATACCAACCTTCATTACTAATTCCCCATCTCATGCAGTCAAATCAAACAAATATGACTGCATTCTCACACTCTTACTACAATAATCCTCTTGGTTACAGGTCCCAAGTGAATTTAACTATTTGGATAAATTATGCATTTGCCTCACCTGTTTGTGCGCTAATACTACAGTGGCAATATGTTCACACACTGTAAAATAATGTTCAATGTTCTATTGATGCGTTACGAGCTGTTGTAACACATAGGAATATATGTTTTTAATGTTAGCCATTAACTGTATATACAGTGGAGCTTTTCTCCCCTCTGCTGAAAAGGGTCTTTGCCCAGTTGGACTTTCCTGGTAAACAAAAGGAAATATAATAAATTAAATATGGGAGTCAAAAGAGATCACGTCTCATACTGTAAGTGTGTGCATGTGCTGGAGGGAGATCAAGACAACAGTCCATGCTGACATCTCCATACAAAGGATGCAGAGGTTCATAGGTTCTTCCCAAGCTTTTGGGCAAAGGAGACGATCATGAAATTCAGTTACATAACTTAAAACTGGTGGGGGACTAACAATGTCACCCATTATGTAGATTCCCTCCATAACTGGGTAATAGCTCTACTTTTGTAGGCAGCTTCTGCATGCAGGCGGACTGTCTGCAGCATTAGCACTCACTCGTGCTTTGTACCTCACTTGTGTATTTACTGAGGTGCAGAAACATATCATTCCTGCATTCCTAGTGTGCAGCTGTCTCTGAACAGGGGCTTTGCCTTTTTACAGTATTTTTTCTTGCAATGACCTACACAAAATATACCACATCCCTAAATCTTGTCTACAAATACTACTTTTAAGTCCCCACAAAATACTTTACAGATCACTTGCTTAGCGGAGTTTTTACTGAATCAAAAAATAGTGCTCTAAAGTGACCTACCAGCAGGAAATAAATTTTAAGACTTCTATTTTTTTCTTTTTGTATTATCAGTAGCCAATACTGAAGATAAAACACACTGACACTTGTAAGACTAATATTGTACAACTGGAAAGCCATATGTGTTTTTAAATGACTGAAAATAAGTAATCTTAGGGATTCAAGTAGTTTACTATGTGGACAACTGTGGCTTAGTTTAATATATTGCTGAGAAGCAGGAAACCACTGCTGCATGTTGAAAAACAACATGCATGTACATATTTTTCTTTTGTTAGAAATATGTGGAAGCCTTGATGATGACTTACTATGCTTCATTGCTTGCTGTCCCATCAGTGCTCTTTATTTTGAAAATTTAATGTCATACTGAGCTTTGCTGAAATGTGTTGATAAGTTTATGCCAGTGGTCCACTTTTGAAGTTTTTTTTTTGCGGTTGTGTTATCACAGAGTTGGTATAAATACTTTTGGGGGATGGCAGGTGGCCTCCAACACACACACACACACACACACACACACACACACACACACACACACACACACACACACACACACCCACACACACACACCCACACACACACACACACACACACACACACACACACACACACACACAAACACCCACACACTCCTAGGGTGCATTGGGGGTGCCCCCTGTAAAAACATGGTTTCTTTTTGAAATTTTTTTTTGATTGATGGTGTTTTGAATTTATATTTCAGAAAACTGACAATTAAATTAGGTAAACCCACTAATGACAAATCAAAGCTAACAAGTAATGTAAAGAAATAATGCCAACATATGCAAATGCAGCAGTTTTTGAATTTCCATGTAGAAATGTATATGCCGTGCAAGAAGGATTCAAAGTGGGACAGTCACCGCAGCTGCAAAGATTATCTTGGTGAGGTAAGGCCTACATAACATCTACTATCCTTTGAGGTTGGATTGTCTACTTAAATTGTATTGTCAAATTGGATGGATGTCAGAAGTTAAGAGCTATGCTTACTGTTTAAGATGTAATTTTAGAACTTGAGATGTGCCATAAATATTCTGAAGTACAGCTGTAGTCAAATCAAGGCAGCTTGAGAAAATTGAGGCTTTGGACCCAGCCACTGATCTGTAGCTAATGATTGCTCAGTTGTTACAGAAAAGTGGCTCACTTGATAATATAGCAGTGGTACTTGTAAGTTAATGTTTATTTTAGATTGTGTAGTAGAGGCACTGTAATAGGGTATTGTATATTTGTTATAAAAATGATGAGTGTTGCAATAAAACACATTCATATAAATTGTTCAGTGAAATAATTACTATGCAGAAGTGTAAGCAAATGTCCTGTACAAACATTTAAGTGACTGCCTTAACACTGCTGTACCTGATGGGTCAAAACCAGGTCTTCCCATAAAAACAAACCACCATGGTGGACTTCAAGTATAAACAGATTATATAACAAGAGGAAGAAACTATTGTCTAAAAGCAAGAGAGATCACTCTGCAGAGGAAGAGTTCCATCCTAAGCCTAAACAAGAAAATCAGAAATCTTGTAAAGTCTTCTGAAGCAAATTACGAAACTAAAATCACATCCCTAGCCAAGGAAAATCACAAGGCATTCTTTAACTACGTCCAAAGTCTAAAAGGGAATGCCCAACTATGTGCCAAACTAGATGCAGATGGGGTCACTCATACTATATCGGAAGATGTCACCAACTTGCTTGCTGCACAAACCTCACTCCCCATCCCCACCTAGCATATATGACACCAGCCTTCTGCCAAGTATCTCTAGAGAACAGGTCATCTCAATACACTTGCCAAGGCCAAAAATATGACCTCAATGGGACCAGGTAATATCCGGGTTGTTTACTAAACAATCTTATGCAAGATCTAGTGGATCCACTTGCCATTTTCTTTAATCATATCTTGAGAACTGGGTATGTTCCTGCAGATTAGAGAACAGCAAAAATAATTCCCCTGCACAAAGGAGGGCCATCAACTCATCCTGGAAACTACAAACTCGCAAGTCTATCCAGCTTCATCTGCAAGGCCATGAAAAGAATGATCATGGACCTTAACAAGGACATAGGTGACCTCCAAATGCTGGACCCAACCCAGTTTGGCTTTGTTAAGGGTAGATCATGCTTATTAAAACTGGCAGACTTCTTTGAGAAGTCTGATGAAGTCTATGGTAATAGATGAATAGCTCAATCCTTTATATATTTATTTATTTTATTAAATTATTTTTTATGTTTTAAATCATTTTTACATTTGGTAATCTTTTCTGGTGTGAACTGGACTTTTGTGGCCCTTTGGATTCGGGTGTTGGTTGATTTTGTGAATATTATTGTGTTCCAATGTTTGGTTCTGAGTTTTCTTTGAAAATGTCACCAAAGCCACGGATGAAAGTAAGACAGTGCACATTGCCTATCTTAACCTTGGCAAGGCTTTTGACAAAATTCCCCACTCTGGCATTCTTGAGAAACTCTCCTAGATAGGGATTAACCCTTATGTTACTAGATGGGTAGCCAACTGGTTCACTAACAGAACACACACTGTCAAAATTGGTGATTCCACCTCAACCTGTAGACCCACCACCACTGGAGTACCACAGTGGTCTTTGCTGAGCAACTTACTGTTCAAGATCTATTTCTCAGAAGTCCATGCCAAAGTCAACAGTCTTTGCCTCACCAAGTTCGCTGATGATTGCAAACTGGGAGCAATCATTGAGTCCCCCAATGATGTCAACATATTACAAGAAGGGCTAACACAAACAAATGACTGGTGCCAAAGCCATGGTCTGAAACTAAATGCAAAAAAAATGCATTATTATTCCTTTGGCAAAACAGAATTCCCTACAAATGCAATACTGACAGTAACCTCTTGAGTTCCAACTCAGTTGTGGAAGACTTGGGAACACAGGCTGATAATCTGAACTTTGACCACCATGTTTCCACAGTGGTAAGGAAAGCCTTCTATGTAGTGCACCTCATAAGCAAGGACATAGCATTCAGGTCAAGGGATGTTATAACTCCGCTGTACTCAATAGAGTATAATGTACCTTTTTGCATTGAACTCATTAGACACCTGCAGAAGCTGCAGAGACCTCAGAGGTTCCTCACTAAGAAAATACAGGGACTCCAAACCACGACCTATATGGATAGGCTGAAAGCCTTGTCATTTTACGATGCATCTTATAGGCTACAGAGAGGTGACTTGTGCGTGGCCTATCGGGCAATCAATTACTTCTCTCTGGCTGAGACTGGGAAACTGGTCATTTGTGATCAGTGCTCTACGATGGTTAAGAAATTCAAATATACTAAATGAAATAAGATCAAATTTACTCACTAGCATGATAGGTGCAACAGGCACTTCAACACCAGGGCAGTTAGTGAAGCAAGCTAACAGACTGTGGGACAAAGATATAGCAAAATACAGCTGGAACTGAAGCAGAGACAGGGCGATAAAACAGAGAGACAACAGACAGATAGGTGGAAAGAAGACCGACTGCAAAGGAAGGAAGGATGGAAAAACAGACCAAATAAGAGTGCAAAGACGTTACTCAGATGACCGTGAAGGGTGGTTTCAGAGTGGGAAGCAGCCAGCATACCAGAAAGGTAGTATGTTTAATACATAACTGTATTTTAATTGTTTAGATTAATATCTAGATTTTTTTTTTTTTGATTCTTTGGAATGGACAGGTGGGAAAAAGCTACAGACTAAGTCAATGCAGCAATGGCACTGCAAAGGGGTCGGGGGATTGCAATGGGACATTAAGGGAAGGCAGACCAATGGTACCACATGAGGACAGGCCAGAGTCTGTGGCAAGTGACTTCCCATTCAACCTAGTAACATAGTAAAATGAATGGTCTGAAATTTCCATAGGAACTGAAGAAAGAGAGGAATGCAGATGGCAGTTGAAAGTCTACAGAATTTCACTTTACACAAGCTGTTAACTGAAAAAGGGAATCTCCTGATTTTTTTTCTTTTTTAATTTACTGGACCAAAACAGAGTGCAGAGAATTACTGAATACAACTGAATACAACCGGCTAGGAGCAAATGACATCACAGCAGCTTTGGTGACTTATAGAAATCATGACAAACTGGTATAAACTCAGGATATGGGATAACAAACACACATATCCAGGCACTCACTTAATCATGGTGGAGTAAAACAGAGTGAAGGCCTATGTTATTATGGCCTATGTCATTATTTGTGAGAAAATTTTAAAGAACCATTATGGGAAACAAGTTATATTATAATATAAATATTTTGAGTTTACTGGACACTCTAACAAATCAGGTAGGAAGTATTAAAGACACGGATTAAAGACCGTTATGAGACCAGTAATTCTTACATCTTTGGTACACACACCAATACTGCAGACTGTGTAACTTTAACAATTAACAAAACCCTGGAAGAGATTACAATTGTTATAGTACATAGACTTCCAATGTAAAGTGCTGATGACCTACAGGAATTCATACATCTCTTACAGGAAACACTGGAAGGGAAATACATGGGGTCTTGAATTCAACACAGGCATAGTAGAACAATATTGATTCTACAACATTGGTGTTAAATTATTTATAATGTATATTCAGGAACAAGAACTGTGACAACTATAAAGAAACATCCCAGGGAAAAGAACATACTGGATACTGTTTGTATTCCTAAGGAGAAGATTGTTACTTCAATTTAGGTTTTACCACCTGTGATGTGTAGTGACCAGGAGGTTATAAATATTCAACTGCTGTACACATATATATATATATATATATATATATATATATATATATATATATATATATATATATATATATATATATATATATATATATCTGTGTGTGTGTCTGTACGTACATACACACACATACATATATGAAATCATTTGTTTGGAAGTTACACTAGACCTAAACTAGAGGACAGAGTAATAATACAGAAACTTATAAGAAGACCAGTATGGGTAAATTGGAGAGAGTCTGGTACAGTTATACCAAATGCATCTATAAACGTGCAACTGTAAGCTATTATGAAAAACAAAAATATCTGAACCTGTATAGCATCTCATACAGAGATTTTAAGAGGTGACCTTATTCAAATATATAAGGCATTTAGGGACAACTTCCACTGAAAATGCTTGGGGTTATACAAGAATAGTAGAGAACCATCAAAACAACTGAAACAGGAGATTATAGAAGAATAAGAGATGCACTGTTTGGTTCTCAGAGTAGCCAGTGGCTGAAACAGACATCCACATTAAACTACAGTAAGGATTAGTTTTCGGTATATTGGTAAGGCAGCTAGGCATTATTGTCCATGCCTAGAATATCTGTATACATGTATGCTAGCTTATTATTTTATTAGGGATACCATAGGGATGTAAGCTGGCCAAGCATAGCTGCTACATGACCATGGCACTGAGAAGCAGATTACCATCACTGAGGGTAATGCCAAAATATGAACAATAGGGCAATAATTTTAACAAGGTTCTGACATTTTAGTTTCATTCTAAGGCGAGTCAATATTTCTCAATTGGGAGAACATCGGTAGCAGACCACTAAGCTTTGCCAAAGATGGTCTGCATCTGTCCTCTCTAGGCATTTGAATACTGGCTAAAACTTTATCCAGAGTGATAGTGCCTTTTTAGGCAATATTAAATTGACAAATCTACAGACACTACAAAATCTAGTCAACTGAACCTCAAGGTATTATTGCCCATTGCCAGGAGCCTAAATAAAAACTACACTCCATTCAAACCCTCGATGCAGTTACGGAGTCATGGTCTAGATTGGCAGACAGTACCCCAGCTGTGCAAGATTTCAGTGACTTCCACACTTTTCAACCAGTCGCAGTACAGATAAGGGCTAAAGGTGGGGATGTCTTGATATACAGTAATAACAAGCACACCTGTAGAATGGTCAAACAGGATGACATGTTGGAGTTCCTCCAAGAGCAGATCACCATAGACAAAATCCTGGTCTATATTCTAAGCCAGCTATACGTCACCCTCCATGTCCCAAGAAGCTCACAATGCATAGTTGGACCTACTGCAGAAACTCAGCATCCAAACTAATGCCCTACTCATGGGAGACTTTAATTACCCCTCTATAAACTGGAAATTATACATGGCATCAAAGCTACAGGCACAGAGATTCCTGGACTTTACAAATACAAACACCCTTGACCAAATAGTGAACACATCCATTACAGGCTCCAAACATGCTGGACCTTGCACTCAAAAATATGGTAGAATGCTGCACCCCCCCCCACCCCCAATGTTTTTGCCCCCCTGGAAAGTTCCAACCATAAAGCTCTCTTTTTCAAAATCAAAATCAACTCTAACTCCAAGAAAATTGCCAACAGTTAGGAACTATTCCATGGCAAAATATCATTTCTTAAGTTATGATTTTTCAAAATTCAATGCCCATGCAAACTCCAGGAACATAGCAGCCTACAGTAAATTGCTCTTAGAAACCCTATACAACCCTGAGAATGACTGCATACAGGCTGCTATACCTACCATAAACAAGCCCAAAAGTAGCCCCAGAGACAAACTGCCCTGGTGGCATCCCAAATGTAATAGGATATACAGCAAAAGGAAAAAAAATATGGCAAAAAATCAGTAAGGATAATTCCCAAAAGGTTACTCCCCTCAAAATAAATATGCAACTAAGAGGGTTAAGTAGGTAAAACAAAGCCAACTTTGACATTAAGACAGCCTCCCATGTGAAAGACAACTGTAAGGTCTTCTTCAACTATGTCAGAAACCTGAAGGGCAGCTCACAGTAATGTGCTCAACTGGTGGTTAAAACCATTCAGTGGACAAATTCAGTTTTAGCATTACCCTTCTCTCTTCCCCAACCATCCCCAAGAAATACCATCAAACATGACCCCTCCAACTATAACTAGGGGGATGTCTTGGCTGCTCTCGCTAAAGCCAGGAACTCAGCCTCAGTGGGTGATGGGTCTCCTGCAATTGATCATTCAATCACAGGAAATTCATGGGAAAACTTGAAGTTAGTCTAAGGGAAGGAAGACATAGTTGCGACACTACTGTACAAGAAAATGGTGGTCAGAAGGTAGACACTCCCATCTGAGGTTCCTCCATTTCATACATTCAATATATCCCTACTTGCACTGATGAAAAAAATACATAGGAGAGGATTGGCTGATACACCACTTGTCTTGCCAACACATAGGTCAGTTAACAAAAGAATAGACAGGGAAAACTGTCAAGGTATAATATACATCCCTGAAAGATACAATTAAAATCATCAAGCCACATTATGACCTGTGGTCTGCCAATCTGGACACACAATAATACTTTTATTTACTGCCAGTATGGCATCAGGACTGCATTTGTTAGAAGATCAGTGGGGGAGATGCTACATTAACAAGGCCATGCCAACAGGCCATGCTACAGTATTTCATTGGATATGAGTAAGTAGAGATGTGGGATATAAGTGCAGTACATTATTTAAATGTTTTTTAGATGGTGGAACACAAATGAAAGAAGCAGATGAGGTACTGCTTCACTGCAGAACTTATATGATGAACCAGGGCTACCATGATCAGCTTATAAGTATGAAGGATTAGCCAAGGAGATTTTTTTCTGGGATTTGAGGTGGATACTAATGTTTAAATTTGAATAACAAGACTTGTTTTTTTGTTGTCAAGAGAAACATGCAGGGTGGCACTATAATGCCACTCAGACTGTTAAACTTTGCATGCACAGCAACAGGTCCAGGCAATGCTTTCACCAAATCATGGGCAGATCTCTTGAAGGGGAAAAAACATAAGCATTAATATTCATCTGCCCAGATAGGTCAGTGAGGAGCTGAACATTTGAAAATAACTCTTGAAAGATTTCAGTGGCACCTTTTTTTGACAAGATGACTGGGTAGGTAGCAACCACTCAGAATTGTGTATTAATGCAGCAGATGCTATGAAAATGGAAAGCTTTTTTTTAATCTTTAAAGAGAAATGCTATATAGCCCTTTGATGATGTGAGGTATTGCTAGCTATGCCAGGAGAAGCAAAGCAGGGGAAATGTAGCATATGCCAGAATACTTAGGTGGAGTTTTATAAAGAATTATATGTCATTTGTACAGGTGCTTGTGTTGAAAATGTAAAGCTGCCTATGTTAAAAGTGTGCCAACAGTGGGTCCTGCTGGACAGAAAAGAAATACACCTGTATGTCAAACTGTATTATAACTGCTGGAATGAATATATTGTAACAGAGTATACTGGAAGAGAAGAGATTAATCTCAGTCCAGCTAACTTTAAAAAATAGTCTGAAAGTAAATTAACTGGTTTAGGCCATAAATATTGTATCTTACCATTCTGATTGCAGCCAGAGACAGACTGTCTGTGAAAAGCAGAACTAGCAATCCTACTGTATTGCCCTTATAGGTGAACTAATTGCTACCCTGGAAGGGTGGACATTTTTGAAATGGTTTTATAACTTCCAGATGCTATAACACATCTTAGCAAAGCTCTATTTGCTCTATTTGTGTGTATTATGACCCATATGTGCTAGATTCTGGTTCAGTTTTTAGTAAGGAGGGTAGTGTGGGAACCAGAGCCAAATGACCAGATGTGATGTCATTCTATAGCCAGCACTGAAATTATATTTAGATATTAGTGAGGGATGTCACTTAGGTCTGAGCAGTCTGTTTTTGAAACCTGATCAAAGGATCACTCATCCACTTCATATTGCCTTGCTTTAGTAAGTAACCAGGGAATAGTAATTCTTTAGATCAGTCAGGAAAATATAATGAGATTAGTTAAGTACTGTTTTTTTTGTATCTGTGTGAATCTATCCATCTGTGTTATTTTTAATATTTCCCTTGAGTGAAACTTTGTTGTTTATTGCAAATAGATATTTAGTATTTTCATTAAATATATTTAAACTTTTCATTGTGGCTGGTCTTTTAGAGAATATTTAAGTCTTTGAGAGTATTTAAATTTGGTGACACTGTGGCCACTCCTGAAAGCCTTGCTGCATTGGTCAAACCCTGCCATTTGTATTCGTATTAATTTTACTCATAACAATTGGGTACCCCTTAAGAGGCTTAGAATAGCTGGTTTTGGACTGTTCTGGTGGCAGTATCTACCTTACAGCCTGGACAGAGGAGGCATAGCTGGTGAATCCATGCCAGCCTTTCCCAGGTGTGTGTGTGTGTGTGTGTGTGTGTGTGTGTGTGTGTGTGTGTGTGTGTGTGTGTGTGTGTGTTTAAAAATCAAATCTCAAATATTGTGTGTGTCTGCTACTTGGAGCTGGACCACATAGCACTTTTGTTCACAGACAGGGTGGTGGAGAACTTGGCGTGGAACACTTGGCTGAGAACTCAACTCTACAGCTGTGGTCAGTGTGGAGTCTTATTTGGGACCTGGAGGGAGAGAGAGAAGGAGTCCATCCACAGGACAAGAGTGTATTGCCTGTGTGCTCTTAAAGGAAATTGTGCTGGTGTAAAGAGCTGCATCTGGAAATACTGTGTGCATCTATTTTTGTTCCAAGTGCGTTCTTCACTGGTGTCCATGGTGAGGATTGAGGCTCCTTCATTCCTGGCCCAGAGGAGGGACGTCACAAGCACTTTAATTTACAGAATGAAATTGGGGACATTCTGAAGAACATCTTTCTAGAAGTGATGCCTATATGAGTGTCAATAGCATAAAGTAGCCAAGCAGGTAGCCAGAAAGACAGTGTGGGGTCCAGACTGTATTTCAAACAAGTTCAAGCAGTGGTGTATCTCCTGAAAGGCAGAATGTGTAAATAAGAGTACAGCTGGTGCTTAGATTAGTGATACAGAGTAGGAAATTTAACATAACTTTTCTTCTGCTAGATATTTTTCTGATAAACTGGGCTCCGTACATTCATGATCACTATTTATCTGGAAGACCTAAAAGGAGGCATGCAGGGCATTTTGGGAGTTCTTACTTTATTAAGGAAGTCAGAAGAAGTGGCATCAATTAAGGATGCTGCTAAGATATTTAGTGCACAGGTAGCAAGAAGTGGTCAGAATCATTAATGTACATCTGGAGTTTTGAGCTTTCAAATACAGGGGCAGATTATACTAAGCACTGCAAGGTGATTAGGATGTTAAAAGGCTGTACTAGGCTAAAGTGCAGGCAAAGGGATCAAACACGGCCACTGTGTATTGACATTTTACCACCATTAATATAAGGTCTCCAAACCGCACATGAAACTAAATTTAATGACAGCTCTTCTGGCAATTTTTATGTACTGGAGTGAATTTTAGATTAGAGAGCTCCTAGGTAATGTGACTTTACAGGCCACTTACCAGTTAACCTTTGGGATATCATGGTCATGGAGTATCAAGTGCTGTTTTTTGTGTGTGTTGATGATGCAAGTTCAATTCAGGAGAAACCAGCTGGTTATTTTGATGAAGTGTGAGTTAAATTAGTGTATCTTGTTAGCTGGGCAGCCATACTGAATGGGCAGATCAGGGGATACTGACCCAGTATCTGTATTTCCATCAAGGCACATCTCACAGGTGGATCAGTTTAATTGAATAGTTAAGAGGGCACTCTGTTATGCACTATTAATCCATGTCACTCGTCCATATATTCTTTTACGACTGTTTAGGCAATTGATCAGGTAGACTGAAGCACTGACAAATGCTTTTGAGAAAGTGGGCAGCTATCTGTCTGCTGTTTATGAGGGATATGTCAGATTGAAAATGAATATTAATACAGATTCAGGGGGCAAGACTGCTCACAGATACAATCTCCTGTGGAAGAGTTGTATTTACTGTTTGCTTTCTTTCATCATACGACAGTATGGCTATTAGATCATTCATTTTTGTGCTAATCGGAAAGCTCAGGTGAGATTGGGTGTAAAACAGCCTGAGATGCAATTGTCAAGAGTTAGACTACAGGGGCATGCAAGGAGGGTGGATGCTAAGGAGACAGTTATTATCAGCAGTACGGCATGCGGCCACATAATCAAGAAAAAATTCACATTTATACATCTGAGTGAAAATGGCTAGAGGTCAATGGCTAAGAAAGGCTGGTTACTGAGAACATTGACAGACATAATGAATTTGAAACATGTTCTCTGATGTGACTGTATGGTCAAGTCCAGCTGTTGAATAATCTGGAAGAA
Organism: Protopterus annectens; assembly: GCF_019279795.1. Classification (NCBI taxonomy): domain Eukaryota; kingdom Metazoa; phylum Chordata; order Ceratodontiformes; family Protopteridae; genus Protopterus; species Protopterus annectens. Next base: position 779,434,288 of record NC_056730.1, read on the forward strand.
CGGTAATAGTCATAAGGCTAAGTAGGTAGCCAGAATATGTATCAATAGCCCTGTGTATAAAAAGGCAAAGATATGAGAAGTTGTCACACTCTGGTATTATGATACGGAGAATGGTGATCCATTTTGGTGCACACTGAATGGAAAAATCTCACATACTCAGAGTTAGCTCTATCTACAAGTGTTGTAGAATACCTTTCATCTTTCAAGGGTAGGCATACAAAAAAAAATATATATATATATATATATATATATATATATATATATATATATATATATATATAAAGAAGGTAGTCAGGTTAGATAGGTAGGGTAGATGCAGCTTCAAAAAGGCCTGAAATGTTCTCAGGGAAACAGGTCATCACTCCTGCATAAGAGCTGAAGGTACTTGGGTGGGCTTAAAGCAATCTTTAGGTAAGGGTGCTGCGGGCATATACATGATACAAGTGAAAGGATCATTCTAGAAACACTACAAGATTCAGCACCCAAGCTGATCTGGTAAATACTAAATGTATTTTCCATGTTAGATGCACCAATCAGATTTGTCAAATACTTCTAGAGAAGGAAAGCCAACAGCTGACAGCCTTTATTATTCCTCCGGAAAGTTCTGTTTTAAAATGCTGAAATTTGTTAAACTCCAAGCACTTTAAATCTTTTATTGTAAAATAAAATTTACTGAACATTCTCCACAGTGTTGTTGCTATGCATATCATCATGTTTTTTGGTCCAGGTACAAAGATGCATGATTTGAACTTGGAATGAGTTCTGCAGACTATTAAAAACTCTTGGTTAAAGCTGAGCCAAGACAAATGCTGCTTAAGCAATGCAGAGCTGCACTACTTTGGTTGCAGCATAAACACTAGTGGTATCACACCAGATGTAAGCAAGGTCAGATCACCTGCCGAGTTACAAAACCTAGCTTGTGTAACATAGTTCAAGATAAGCCCTAGGCATGATTAACTACTTGGGCATGTTTATACCACAGCTTTCAATCATGTTTTATCTTTTAGTAAACATGTTAAAGAAAAATGTACCATGGTAGCTGGGATATGTTCAGGCCAAAGCATAAAGCACAATAACAGAAATCCTGACAACAGTTTCACTGCTAGGAAATTATGATAGCGCTAAACCAATAATAATGAGCACTAATGCTAGTAGGTACAACATTACTTCAAACAGATGAACAAGTGTTAGATCTTGATGCTTATTACTTCAAAATGCTAACCAATGCTGGACAGAGATATTGAGGTATTGAAAAAGAGCATCTAGCAAGTGTGTGGGTGCATGAGAAATTCTCCCGAGAACTACAATGGTTTTAAAGTTTCCACTTACATACTCTCCAGAAACCACTAGTTCCACTGATTAATTCATAAAGCTTTAACATAATGCCACTGAGATGCCAAAGACTGTTAATGAGACTAAGAAGGTTCAGTGCCAAAGCAGTACATGTACCTGTAAACCAACAAGTTGTAGATTAATTTTCCACAAGTCGTACAAATGATTTACCATTACATAATGCTAAAGAAGATTGCTTACACTTGTGGGCATAGTACAATGATGACTACGCCTGCAACTACTAACAAACTAGAGAAGCTTAACCAACCTACCAATGATCAATAGTTACAATATGTTATATAATGTGTGCAAAATGGATGGCCCAGTCGCTACACACAAACCAAACAGCCCATGCTTAAGTGCGACACAATCAGAGCACAGTCATCGGAGTATGCTGTTTTACAGTTATACCAAGACAAAACTGTAGTATCTGTAACTTAAAGAGCAAGTGATATGTCAAATAGACAAGGGTCATCAAGGTCTCCGAAAATGTATAGCATCAGCCAAAATGTCAATGTGGCGGACAAACATCAACCAAAATATTATAAAGCTGGTGTACATGAGTCAGTTCTTAAATGTACATAAACTGTGATGGCAGACACAAATATCAACATCGTTCAAGTTCACAAGTTCCATGGCAAAAGACAGCTGCTAACCCATACAAGTCAAAAACTACCTTGTTGTTGTGGATTACTGCACTTGTGACATAGAATTAATTCAGGTACCGGCTACAACAAGTCAGTATATAATAGCCAGATTCAAGACAAAGTTCTCAATGTATGTCTACCTATATTTCAACACATTCACCCATATATCAAGTTTTCAATATCCACAATCAAATTTTGAAGCAGAAAGAGCAGTACAAGCTGCCAAAAGGGTACTAATGCAAACAGATTAATACAGCTTTCATGGCATGTCAAGCCACTCCACATAGTGCCACAGAAGTAAGCAAATACAAACCAACATGCCCATGTCAGAGTCAAAATTTAAGCCCACAGTTATTTCATACCATACTAATAAACAAAATTACCCAAAAGAAAAAGCTTTGTATATCCAGTACACTGTCTGCCTAAAGTCAGAGACAGAGACAATGTGGTAAACAGCAGTAACAGAAATGCAGAAAACTACTAAACCGCATACCTATCTGGGGCAAACAAAAGATGGTACTGCTGTGTGATGAAATAAACCATGTACCTAACTGGCTTCTGTTGAGTGACAACCCGGATGGGGCATTGCAGAAAACACACAGAACCTGTATGTGCTCCTAATAACACAACTGATATCTAATAAATCTGTTCCTGAATTGACAAAATAACTACCTCAATCAAATATTTCAGACAACAGTGGAATTTCAAGTTCTACTAATTGTAGTGATAGACCATGTACCTTCCAAACAATGCAATTGACTGACTGCTCCTTTTTCTGAGCCTATTGACACTGTTTTGTCCAGTGACTGTGAAAATTCTAATGCTCATCATAATAGTATGTCCACTATCCATTACTAATGGATACCACACTCGGGTATTGTAGATTAACTCTCCCGCTAAATGTAAATCCCTATGTAACACATTTGATAACAAATTGTCACAAACAGAATCCAGGAGATTAGGGTAGATGGCTTTATCCCCTCCAAACTACCTGTCCCTAGCAGTGTACCTCTAGGTTCAGTCCTTGGGCCACTCCCTTTTTTATTTACTTCTTAAAGGTCAAGGCAAGTGTTAAGGGTTTACAGTGGGCCAAGTTTGCAGGCAACTGTAAACTCAGTGCCATCAAAAACTGATCAGAGGATACCAAAATCCTCCTCAATGGCCCATCCTAAAAAATGTTGGTTCAAAACCATGGACTAAAGCTAAATGCCAAGAAATGCATAACTTTATCCTCTGACAAGCATGACTTCCCTTATAATTATCACATTAACAATACTCCCCTGAAAGCTGATCCTGTAGTCAAGAGATCTGGGAACCTATGTCAACAGCAAAATGTTTTTTGATCACTTTTTTCATCGCACAACTTATATCTAAAGGTATGGTGTCCAGGTCCAAGGATGTAATTGTTTCACTGTACTCCACTGTCATCAGGTCACACGATGAATATAATTTCCCATTCAGTATGTACCTGTCCAAACACGTGACACAACTGCAGAGACTGCAACACTTTCTCACTAAAGTTATCAATAACCTAAATCATAAAAACTAAGCAGACTATCTCAAAGCCTTGTCCCATCTCTCAGTATCATAGAGGCTACTAGGTGACCTCTTCCTCACATACAGAGCCACAATAGACCCCCATCCTGTCAGACTTTTTACACATTCTCAAGTCCTACGGTAGCGTGAACACTTGCTCAACAGATCAAAATCTGTTTTGCAACATAAATAGAAAATGTTGTATGGAAAGGTACACATCACATAGAATACTTTTTCTATGGAACAGTCTTCAACTTCACATAAAGCAAAATACTTCTCTTACTCTACTCAAATGTGATCTGAATGACAAATAGCAAATTCACCTCAGTTTAGCAGCCATGCCCTTTTGGAAGGGGACAACAAGTAAATGTACCAACATATCCTTACTCTGCTGACTTGTCATTTATTCATATGCAAAATATAAGGGCTAAAACTACCTTAGGAATGTAAGACTAGGCTTCTTAAGATCCTCTCAGATCAATAGCCTAGTAAGTACCTATGAACCTATGAGTGGTCTTGGTGGAACAGAGTTGTCTTTGAGTAACAAAGAGTGGTTGAATGAATTACATCACAAATCACGTCCAGCATTGTGGTAGAGCTATTGAAACAGTTAAGAAATTGTTGAAATGTACTTCTAAATGCTTCATAAATAATCAATGTTTTTATATAACTTTAAACTTTTTGTGATCAGTCCAGGATGTTAAATGTGAGGTAAAATGGTCCTGCACCAATTTACTTCGTAATTTTGAAAAATTAAAATTTTCTCTCAAAGGGGGAGATGTGATCATAAGGGGAATAAAGCTACTACAGTGTTTGTACATATTATGCATATGCAATAGTCACTGTCTAGATTTATGCCCCATTAAGAATGTAAATATCCCATAATGCTTTGCATGTCCAATGATATAGCCACTTGGTGCAATATGCTTTACATCATTTCTGTTAAGATGCCATGGTGTTAGGAATATAAATCAGCTGACTGCCTAAACTCCTCCTGACATTTCTAGTATAACCACAAATATTACTTAACAACTGTTTTATGCAGTGATATTTGCAAAAACATATCCATCTTAGCTGGAAAAAAAATGCTGGCTGTTCAACTGCTACAACTCAATATATAACTATAGTTCAAGTCTGTAATCTAAATCTAGAGCACTTGCCAAAAAGTAAATCTGTAACAGGCAAATTGCTCTTTGCGTTTTCAAGACAATCCTCTTACAATCTTTCTTCCTGAATTACATGCAGCTTATCTATGCAGTCTAATCCAAGGGCATTGCAGTCACCTTGTGAAATCACACATCAGAGTAAAATTTACACTATGGAACAGTCTACGATTAAAAGCACTTCTCACAGTCACCATGTAAAAATATTGCTTCAGAATATGATGGCACCAGGGCATAGTCCACGGTCATAAACACTACTCATAGTCATTGTGTGAAATCATGCATCAGAATATGATGGCATCGGGACATAGTCCAAGGTCAGAAACACAACTCACAGTACTGTGTGAATTAATGCTTCAGAATATAATGGCACCATGGCATATAGCCCATGGCAAGAACCACCACTCACAATCATTGTGTGAAATCTAGCAACAAAATATGACTGAAGTAGCACAGTTCATTATCAGGAGTACTACCATGTGAAAACATGTTTCAGAATGTGAATATACTATGGCATTGACCACAATCAGGAACATACCCAGATTATCTGGGTGTAAATTAAGTGGTCAAGATAAGTTATAATCTAATACAATAACAAATAGATTATACCTGAAGTTCCACAAATAACAGCAGAAATTGTTTCTTCGGTTGGAGGTAGTGGTCTACCTTTAAAGAAAGCATGACAGATGACAGACAACTGGATTATGATTGCTTAGTATCAGCATGTAAACTATCAAAAGTGTTGTTTATTTGGCATTACCTTTATCTAATATATGTTTATAAAGTGCGTTTGTTTCCACACATCTACGTATTTCGGATAGATGTGCCCCATCCTTTCTTTCAGCTTCATATTAGTTTTACCTATATAGAAGCTATCACATTCTACACAGTTAGCAATGTAAACAAGATTAGTAGTTTAACATGTACCTGAAGCCCTTATGATACATTTTTTCTTAGTAATAGGGCGTATAAAATTATTATCTACATTAATATCACTGCAAAATGCACAACAAAGGCAGGGGACAGTTCCAATTTTACTAAATTTAGTCTTTGATTTACCATTTCTCCTTACATCCTTACTGCAAAGGATCGGTTTCTTTCATACTATACTGACACCATTATTAATACTGCTAAGAATTTAGTAATTGATGAGAGGCATCTTTCTGCTAGAGTCTAGACCTTTTATACATTCAACTAATGTCACTCAGATGAAGAATGGGACTTGTGTCACCAATAGATATAGTATGGGCTATTTGTTTGAAATACAATAGTTATACCACTATGATTAAGAACATAGTGGGTAAGAACTGGTCCATTTTGCATTCTAATCCAGAAGTTGCAAGTATTGTGGATGGATAGCCTAATTTCATTTAAAAGAAAAAAGAATTTAAGACATATCATTTGCAATAAGTTTTCATATCCGTCCAGGGAATAACGGACATGATTTAAACTTTTTGGGTGATACCATTTAAACATCTCCAAGTGTTTTGATGAAATGGAAGTCATTAAACTGTTTTCACTGCCTCCTGTATTTTATTAACACATGTCTACTGAATTCAGTGAGACTGAAATTGTTAAAGAAAAGTAAAATAGGTTCTCCTTAAACATACCCAAACAAAGGAGACCTCAGAGACAAAACCACACACCATCTCCACAGCCCTGCACACCGCATACCATGCATAGTTCACACACCTGTGTCTCTCAACCACTAAGGCTTAACCATAAAACCAACATATTAGTCATAGGAGACTCCACTGTGAGACACACAAATGTGCCTCTCACCAGGCTAGATAAGGAGAAAGTCATGGTTAGTTTTCTGTCAGGGGCCAGAATCTGCCATATCACAAACGCACTCAAGTCACTCAATAACAGGTACTGTTATGACTCTGTTATAGTCACAGGTAGGTATGTCCCTAGCCTTAAGCAGTATTCTACCTTCACCCAGAATGATGCCTGAATGCAAACAGAAAATGACTGACTAACAATTGGCTTAGCTTCTGGTGTCATTCCACCGGGATCCAGTACCTGACAGCCTGGGAAGATATGATCGACAGACCGCGATGCTTTGTCAGAGATGGCCTGCATCTGTCTCACTTGGGCTTCAGGCTTCTGGCAAAGGCACTTGCCTACCCCATAGTGCCTTTTTTAGAAAAAGTGATGAGGTTAAAACTACCAACATTAAAATTACAACAAAACTCAAATTACAGGTCATGCTAAATGCTAGGAGCCTAAATATGAAACTGCACTCATTGCAAGCTTTCTTCACCCTGGAAAATGATGACATCTGCGCAGTCACAGAAAGCTACTTCAACGCTGAGGACAGCACCCCAGCCATACCGGACTACTCATGCTATCATACATTCAGACCCCAAACTGTGGGTAGTAAAGCCAAAGGAGGTGGAGTTTCAATATATATTAAAGACATACACACCTCCAGGCTGGTCAAACAGTATGATGCACAGGAGACTCTCCAGGTGCAGTTAACCATGGACAAGACCCCTATACAAATCATAGCTAGCTACCGGCCCCCGAATCTGACCCAAGATGCTCAAACTGCCTATCTAGGCCTCTTTGAATCTATCAAGATTCAACCCTTTTCCCTGATCCTGTGTGACTAACTACCCAAACATAGATTGGAAGAACTACTCATGTCAGAACACAAATGCCCAAAGATTCCTAGATTTCGTCAATACAAATGCTTTGGAATAGCTAGTCGATACCCCCACAAGATATCTTGGACTTGGCATTAACCAACATGAGTAACCACTGCAGCATCCATGCAGTATCATCCTCCCTTGTAAGATCAGACCATAAAGTGGTCACGTTCAAAGTCACCATCTCCCCCACCCCCCCTCTAGCTAGGGTCAAACAAAAAAAACTTCTCCAAAGCTGATTACAGCCTCCTGAGCGATGGTATAAACAGCTTCACAGCCCCCTCCCCCCTCTCTAGAAATGGCACCAGTAACCTAAACTGTACCAAATTACTATATGAACATTTATATAGATGCATGGAATCAGTAATACCTGACAGGACTAAATCATCCTCTGCAAGGAAGAGTAAACATGTCTGGTGGACATCTGCAATAAATAAACTCTACAACAAAAGAAAAAAATTGCTGCCCAGCACCAAGAAGAAGCAGGTGCTCAATTGGAAGCAATCTCTCCTTAGCCTAAACAAGCAAATAAGAGCACTAGTGAGATCCTCCAAAGCAAACTTCGAGTCCAAATTGGCCAAATCTACTAGAGACAATCATAAGGCCTTCTTCGCATATGTCTGTAATCTCAAAGGTAGCACCCAGATCTGTTCAGCACTAGTGGTCAAGGACTCCACATATACAAATGCTGTATATATAGCAAACTTTCTGCCTGACAGACTCAGCAAAAATTTCACCCCTCTGCCCACTCATCGGTAAATCAGGACAGTCCCAGTACCTGCCCCCTACCTCTTATATCTAAGGATCAGGTCATTACTGTTTTCTCAAAGGCAAAAAATACTGCCTTCATGGAACCCGATAACATCCCAGGGTGCATCCTACATAAACTCAGGCAGGAATTTGCAGCACCATTAGGCACCCTATTCAACCAAAGCCTGAGTACTGGCTTTGTCCCAGCTGAGTGGAGGACAGCCACGGTCACCCTTTGCACCAAGGTACAGCATCCACCAATCCGGGAAATTATAGTCCTATCAGCCTAACTAGCCTGATCTGCAAGGCCATGGAACGGATTATCATGGACCTCATTAACAAGGACATTGGCAACCTGCAAACACTCAATCCCACACAATTTGGCTTCAACAAGGATAACTCATGTCTGTTAAATTTGGCTGACTTTTTTGAGACAGTCACCAAAGCCATGGATGAGGGGAACACAGTCCACACTGCCTACCTTGACTTGGCCAAAGCCTTCGACACTATTCCACACGTGGGCATAATAGATAAACTCTCTCAACTGGGCATCAATCTGTATGTTACCAGATGGGTAGCTAAATAGCTCACTGATAGAACCCTCCTAGTCCAAATAGGGGAAGCCACCTCAACCAGTAGACCCGTATCAAGTGGCATACCCAAGGGTTCAGTCTTGGGGCCTCTGTTATTTGGGATATACTTTTCTGAGGTACAGGCCAAAACCAGTGGGCTATGGCTGACCAGTTTTGCAGATGACTGCAAGCTGGGAGCTGTCATCAATTCCCCTAGTGACGTGGACATCCTCCAAGATGTCTCACCCAAACAAATGACTGATGCCAGAAAAATGGCCTCAAGCTGAATACAAAAAAATGCATCATCATCCCCCCTTTGGGAAGAGTGATGTTCCCACAAATTATCACATTAATAACAATGTCATAAGCACGCAGTCAGTCATGAGGGATTTGGGCACACAGATTGATGGCAACCTGACTTTTGACTACCATGTTGCTTCCATTGTACGGAAAGCTTTCTACATGGCCCACCTCATAAGTAAGGGCATCTCATCCAGGGACAACGAGGTCATAACATCCCATTATTCTTCCCTTATAAGACCCATTATTGAGTACAGCACCCCAGTCAGCATGGACCTCGCAAAGCACATGCAGCAGCTGAAAAGACCACAAAGGTTCCTCACCAGGAGAATCCAGCGCCTCAAAAATCTACCATACACAAATAGGCTAAAAGCCCTATCCCTCTACTCTGTTTCATTCAGACTCCTCAGAGGTGACCTATGTCTGGCATATAAGGCGGTCTCGGACCCCACCTTGATGGGACTGCTGCATATCCACAAATCAAGCTAACCCACACAAATGGCCTCAGCCTGGTCTGTGACATCAACAGGACTTGTTGGCAGGACAGATTTGTGTCCCAGAGACTCCCTCTCCACGTCAAGCAGAGTACCTCTTTACCCCTTTTTAAGCACAACCTGGATAACTGGAAGGGAAATAGAAAATACATCCCTGGGATTCCACCTATGTCCCTGCTGGACAGGGGCATTGGGTGCTGATTTGTCTATGCATGGGCTAAAACTCTTGGCTAAGCTTATAAGGGCCTCAGGGCCAATAGCCTAGTAACTTCCTATGATCACAACACCAAAGCTATGCAATGTCAGAGATGGCTTTCTTTTTGTTGACCTAATAATTTTGCTTATGTTAGTTTCTTTTATGAAGGATTATTTTGTTTAGCCACATATTTTCCCCATCTCCTGTGTCTCCTTACCATCTAGCCTCCTGTATGACCATGTCCACTACTTCCCCACAATTGGGACAGCAGCTAGTCATGGTGTGGCACTCATCCAGGTAACCACTTTAAAGCCCCCCTTCCACTTTCTGGACCTAACTCTTTCCCACAGTGCCTGAAGAGCACAGGTCAGATGCGAGTGACTGTTATGCCTTCCCTTGCTGAATGGGCATATTATGTGCATATCCCATAAAGACTAATATTTGGGTGTGGCTTGGCAGAGTAAGGCACATGTCCATGACCCATTTGTTGCATGCTGAGCACCTCCTTCCAGTACTGCAGTGAACCAAACTACCTCCCTCCCCCAAGAATGGGTAAGCCCCCTACACTCCCATGTCAGGTCCTCCAAGTTCCAGATTGCTAGTCAAGTTCAGGTCATCTTGGTCACAGTCAGTGCTTTACCTTATGCACCCTGGAAGTAAATGCACACACACAGATTTGCTGATATCTAGTGAATAAAAGCTTTAATAAAACATACCCAGGTTGATTAGTTCATCCGTATATCCCAAATGAAATATACTATTCTACTGTGAAAAATGCTGCGATTGTTTATTCAGACAGCAGAGGTCTTTTTTACCCAGAAATCATTCTGTTCATGATGATTAGCAGATGCATCTTATAGGCACAGTCAAACTACAATGGAAGTAGTGTCTTTGGAAGTACTGATGCAGATGGTGCTATGCTAAGAGGTATAATACCACATTCTTCAAATTATAACACTCGGCACAGTTTCTTCTCAGCAATGCAGTTTCAGAAAAGAATCAAGTGAAATCCGATGAATCGCAAGTGATGCTGCATGTCCGACACTAAAGCATTTTACTGTCACTAATGATACTTCCAGTAAAAGTCACTGGCAACTTCTGTGATATATGTATTGCAGTTCACATGATTAACATATGCACTAAAGTTGGTGGTGGTGCATTGATTTTCAGTTTGATATACATACCAGATGTCCATACAAGAAGTTTCTACACTATGCATAGGTAAGAAATTATTTTTGTTATTCTCTGTTGGAAATATAACAGATTTCCACTTATGATAAAATACCACTAAGCATCTTAAAAAATGCAACCAAAAATCTGTTCAGACCAGCAGCTTTTACCTTCCCAGATAACAAAGTAGTAAACACCATCAGCTTTTATGTTACTAGATAAGACTGTAGTAACAGCCTTCTAGACAGTTTGTAAAAATATGATCAGAATTAATATTGCATAATTACTCCATAAACAGAATACTACAGCAGAAGTTGTACTATTAGAATAATACTTCTTATATAAAATGAGATGGATTTGGTATCAGTCTTACTATAAAAAGAATGGACTAATTACCTAGATTTTTTAAAATTGTTTACTTCTTATTGCTTTCCAGTGTCACCCATGTACTTTCGGTTCTTTCCCAAGTCCCTAAATTCTTCATAAACAGCCACTGTACCCTATAGTGCCCGAGTAGGCTTCTCCAACAAAACCAAACAATAGCTGTCAACTACATCATGACTTACATACCTAAAGCAGATGAGGATTTTAACACCGTTACTTTCTTTATGTGCTCAGCAGGTACCCACGTAATGTGCATACACATTCAAATTTTACTTGCCTAGATAGGGACATAGACATTACTTTTCCATTCCTCATTCAGCTGGCCTATTATCATTATTACAAACATGAATGATGAAAGCTCTCAGTAAAACACATTTACTAATAAATTAGTGAAGTAGGGAGATACTTTTATACTTTACCTTTACTTTTGCTGTTGTGTGATGTAATGGACTCATTTATAAATCAATCGCATATACTAAAGTAGGAACCTATAGGTCTTATTAAATGGTGATACGTCATGTAAGGAATCATTTATTTTACATAAACTACATAATTATAATTTTAGAATGGCATATACAAACTAATTACATGATTTCAAAGAATATCTGGCATATGAATAGAATACCATATTTTTGAAATGATTTATCGCATTCCATTTTAAGTTTTCAGGTACAGAAAAAAAACTCACTGGCTTTGAATGTAACACTACATGGGACAGTTTCATGGTCTGAACAGATTTTTGGTTGCCACAGAATGAGCATGGTTGCCTCACTCTTTGTAAGGTTAAGTGGATGCCACTGCAAGCCAAAGCCACTATCCTCTTTGCTCCCTTCTTTTCAAAACACTTCTTCAAGACTACCACATCTCCCTTCTCATCCCAAAGATGTTTCCTGCATCTACAACTTATAACTTCAAGAGCAAAGACAGAGGCGGTCCATCCCTACAAACACATTCTTTCAGGCTACATTGTACTAGTCATAGCTTCTCAATCCTTGTACCAAAACTATGGCAGGTCACCTCCTCATGACCTGGATGAACTCACTGACTAACCAGTTTTCGGACCACAGTTCAAATACCTTCTAAAAACACAGTATGAACACAACTGTTTGAATATAGAGCATGTTACATAACTCAGCACCTCCCACAGGACAGATCTTTAAAGAGAGACTCCCTCTTTCTACCTACATATTCGTTTTCAACTGTCTGTTGACCTACCTGACAGATAATATCTAAATGTTCTAACCGAACTACAAAGAATCCAATTCCTCACTTACTCAATTAGCGGTTACCTAATTTGAAGATAATATCTTACTTGTATACAAATGCATAATCTACACTCAAGCTTATTTTCCAACACCCTAACATCACCCTCTTCTATGTAAATGCACGGTTTCCTCTACTCATGTATTATATACATTTATATCTTTGTATATGAAGACTTTCCTATATTTGTGTATTTTATATGTTAATAGCATGTTGATGCACAATTTTCTATTATTCATGTAACCTGGGCTGAGCCTGATAGTGATAATTTGTGATGAGTGCTCTACCCCCAGTAAACAAATATATATTAATAAATATGCTGCATGTAAACAACTCGTATATAACACAAGGAATTAAAACTACACAAAATATAGAAAGCTAAAGCAGAAAAGCATTTTGCAATATTAGAGTACTTTGATAAGAAAAGCTGAATTATCGTGCGTAGTTTTCGAAGCACACTAATAGAAATCAAGTCAGTGTACAACTACTTGAAATTAGACAGGCTAATAAGGAATATACGCAAGAAACAGAAAAATTATTTTCAAAACAAACTACTGTTATGCACAGTTCTGATAAAAGACCGTTAGGTAAACTGTTTATAGTATGTATTCAATTAGAAATCTGATGAAAATATCTAGTTATAACCTTAAATGCTGCAGACATTAAAGGAGAACTATATAAATAGTTTTGATTACTCAAGAGTCTATTACAAGCCTGAAGTTAGAAATAAATAGAGACATTGTCATCCATCTTTTATATGCAATGTTAATACATCTGGACATCTAGGGTGATATTCAGAAAGCCTAATGCTTTTTTTTTTTAAAAAAAACATCTTTATTAAATCAACACATTTTATACTGTAACATGGGTTTACATACATTAATAGAAAAGAAAAACTGTAATACATTTCCATTGTTACTGTTGTGTAATGTAAGTTTTCTTTTTAACAATACTGATTTGCTCCAATGTTACATAGAGTTGCTCATTTCCTACTTTCAGTTCAACCTCACTCATCCTCTTGAACATTATTCTGTATGTACTGTTTTCATAGATTCTATGAATTTTGCTCCTTTACTTTTCTGAAGATCCAACCTATTGTTCTTTTTTCTCCTTTACAATATTTAGAACTTTATGCTGGGAATACATTTTAATTTCATTTTCCATTACTTGCTTTTTTGGCAGACAACAGCATTAACCTTCGTGGGGCCTTTCTGTTTCTAGGCAATTCAGATTCTATATCCCAACTCTAAGGAATATCTTCATTAGTTACAGCTATTTCTTCCCTCAACATTTCTGTCAGAAGTATTCTGTACGGAATTTTTATCTGCCAACTCATTACTTTCTCAAAACCATGTTCTCAGTTATCTTTCTCTTCTCCATCACCCTTCTAGCATTTGCTGTCTTCCTGAGGAAAAATCCTCTGAAATCTTCTTCTGGTATAAATATAACTATAATGATGCCAATACTTCCATGCAATCATCCTAAACTTGTTGGACTTTGTAGCAAACTTGTAAGGCTTACACATTTCTTCCTACTTTGGAGCGTAGTTGTAAGCCTTACATATTTCTTCCCACTGTTACTATGTACACTGCATTTTCAGTCTCTTTTCCCTGTCATCTCTAACCTTGTCTGATTGATTATTATGTACAGTTATTCATGCAAGATTTTATTCTCCCTAAAAATTATCTCTTTATAACAGCAACTTATGTTCTAGACTTAAATAAAACCTCTACCAGACATGGTCATTCACTCAGCACTCCCTTATTCTTTTTTTTTTTTTTGCTTTTTGTCTATACTCTTATCAAACCCTGCAAGGAAGGTGGTTACTTCTTCATCCCTTTCAGTGTACTTCAAAACACTAATGACAAAGGGGGGTTATGCTTGACAGTTCTCCCAAAAGTTTAACACAGTCAACAAACTTTTAGACTTTCAGCTGCCACTTCTTGTAGAAGAAAAGTTTACAAGTGTAAACTACATCTAATGGAATTTATGCTTTACAGTTTTCCCATGTATTCAGCATGTTCACTGTGTTGTTGGTCTTCTAATCTTGCTTCCCTAACAGTGGTTGCTGTTTCAAGTCAATACTACTCCTGTTTGCTCTAGTCAGACCTGTTCTTCTGTCACTCGGCATTTCCCTTCAGAACAATACAAAAACTTTCACTGGCAAAGCATCTGCATGGTCTTTGTTACTGTCAGAAGATTGAGAAGCAGAGCCTTCTTCAACTTACTGGATCAATCCTAGTTGGATAAACATTTATATTTCTTATTTAACCTGTTCTGCATCCAAAATGTATTTGATCCTCCATGAAAAATATTCTGAAGACAGCTAAATATAACAACTTGAACCTATGCCTGCCTCTTGGCATCCCCTGATTGCCATGATAAAATTGCTTCTCTTCTGACTAGTGTACAGAGAATTATTTCCACAAACATGTTGGAGTCCCCAGTTTTTAATAATTTTCTCTTTTTAACAGAGTTTTGTCAGGAGCAGCTCTTCTGTTGGCATGACTGCATCTTTACCAAAACAGGTCTAATCTGCTTTCTCATGGCTGGATTTGGAGCATACTCTTAATGAAACCTCTCAATTGACAAATCATGCTGTAGAGCACAAGTCCAGCTGTGTATATGTACGTTCACGAAATTAATGCAGTCTGTTCCTTCCAGTTTCTCTGAGAAGCAAAAAACTCACATTTTCTCTGGGTAGTCTGACTTCTAAATGCTACTATTTTTGAAACAGTTCTTCTTGAGAAGCTTCATGTTCTGCTAGACTTTCCCTCATTTCAGCATCCAAATTCTGCAGCTTTTCATATCATCTGACTAACAATAGAGGAATATATAAACACCTGAGTGTATTTGATTTATTTTTTTCCCTCTAAATTTCTGGAAACCACCTCCTGTACTAAATCTGAAACTTAAACTACTTTTTGCTGAAGAGCTCCAAGATTCTTCCCAAGCAGAGCTTTTTTTTCCTGGTTGATTTTCTCTTTCCTTCTCTGAATTTCTTCTGTGTCATCAGGTAGTGTAATCACTAGCCAGTAAATGCATTTTAGCTAAACTAATAACTTCTACTGGCTTAACAACTCAGTTTAAACACTGAGAGAATGCTAATCAAACTGGTTCTCAGTGTGCAGCCATCTTGGAGGTCTTGCCGGAAAATCTTAAGCTTAGCTATCAGGTAGAGCTGTATAAGCATGAAGTATAATGTTGGATAATGTCTAAACAAAAATGGGTTTGTTGGAAAGCCCTACTGTTTGTCACTGGATAGCTGACTGATGCCCACAATTTCAAACCCGAATTACCCCTGGTGTCCTATCCTGGTGGCAAGACTCAAAGAAGTGCATTGTTGTCAATGCTGCATTTTTCTCATCTTCTCCTTGTTCTCCAAGATTGTGCAATTTTTAAATGGATACACACATTTATATATAGCCACACATACACATATATAAAAAAAAGCCACTGCTGTACTCCAATGTACATGGCTAAGTTTGGGCTTAAGTTATCCAATTTTCAGCTTACGCCTCAGTCTTAATGGACCTCTCATTATTTTAGAATTTTTTTGCAGGTGTTATGGTTTTCTTATACTTTCACACATGAAGGTCTCCATAAATTTCCTATTAACAAATGTCTTGAAAGCATATTTTAAATTTCTAATTGAGCAACCTTTCCCCACCGCCTAACAGTCTTACTCACTTTAAACACTTGCCAAATAGGCTTATATAACTTCCCACAGTTGTGGGTCTCACTATATCTAAATTTGGTTCCACCGACACATGGTGGATGAAAGAAAACCAAAAAGATGTAAGGTAAATACCATTTGGATATTATCCAGAGCCGACACATTACAGGCGTAGCAGATGAGCTAAAAGGTCCTTATCTGTCATCAGCCACCATGCTTCAGTATGTGTATGTCTAAAATATCTTTAAAATTAGGCAGTGATTCAAGCTGAGAACTGCAGTCCCAAGCCGCAGAGGTCAAAATTACATAAACTGGAATGAGTAAAGGTGAAACATTTCATATAAAGATTATAAATGTATTTGGGGAATCTCTAGCTGAGCCGAATTCTACTCAAGCATACATGCAACAAACTAACTGTATCACATTGTATGTGGCATTAAACTGGTATATAGAGTACATCACACTAGAACATAAAATATGGAGTTTCTAGGACATCCCAAATAAAAGAAATCAGCTCCTGCATGTACAGCAACAGCACAGCCCCAAAAGACTAAAATCCAAGTAGCAAAACAGGAGGCCAGCAGACTATGGCAATTCAATGTTTTATAATATAAAATCATGACATAGAAACAAAGAGCAATAACAGACCAGTTTCAGTTACAAAAACTAACAAATAGCCTTCATCAGTGTAAGTTTACACTGATGAAGGCTAATTTTTGTAGCTGAAACCGGTCTGTTATTGCTCTTTGTTTCTATGTCATGATTTTATATTATTAAACATTGAATTGACATAGTTTGCTGGCCTCCAGTTTTGCTACTTGGTTTCTAGGACATCATCATAACTTGACTATTTGTGGGATTCTACACAGGTTGTAATCCATGTAGATCTACACTAAGGAAGCCCAATATAAGGGGAAATTAAATAATCCAGTCTAGGAAAAGCAAGTAGATAGAGCTAGGAACAAAGTGACTGATCATACAGATCTTGATCATACAATAAATGTATGTGCTTCAGAAAAGGATGGTCATCTAGTGGCATTTGAAGATCATACTCCTTTGTCAAAGATTTCAACTTTGAAACTCAATGCAAAAAATGAAGGAAAAAAAAACAGTTTAGGATCTCTTTTTCCTTCTTCTTTCACTACTGCAGCACTTTTCCTTTGTACTTGATATTCCACTAAATATCCATCATGAAATGTTAAATTCCTATTCTCTTTTCTATTCAAATGTGTCCCCCCAAAACATTGTATTTGTAATGCTTTGCTTTTTGTCTATACCAGTATGTCCATTTACATTCCATGATAATATGGACAGAGTAGTCATTATACGATAAAACATTATTATTCCAACTTATTATACATGACTGTTCTGTTCAATGTGTATTTCTACCTTCTGGCATCCAGTGTTTAGCAGGTTTGTCTTTTATACATTTTTAGAATGTTGACCAGCCAGCATTCATTTATCTGCTGGTTAATCAAATCTTTTTATACAGATGAGGAAAAAGTGGAGGCAGTGACAGCTCAAAGATCTCTGCAGATGGTGACTGTAGTCATGAAATTAGATGTGGTCTGCTTCTGGAAAGAAAGTCTTGACAAATTAGTATATTTCAAACAATAAAGGTGTGAAGGCTGCCAGCCCAGCTAGATACAATTTTGCAAATTATTCTACGTTATTTGTAAATATTAATGTGATCCACAGGCTTGTTTTACAAATGTAAAGAGAACTATATGTTATGCTTAACTATATGGTGTACTGAGCTTCAAAAATGTAAACACAGTGCAACCTGCTGGAAAAAAGCAGAAATGTGTATAAACTCTATGCCTATGTAATATATGGTTTCATAGTAACAGTTGGAATATATAGAGTTAACTTGCAAACCTCTAAGAAAATAAGCTGGTAAGTAAAGAGTTTTACGATGTGTATAAAGTTGATCTTAGTTAAAGAGACAGAATGTCTATAGCTGGAGTTTCTTTCTATTATCTTAAGACAGATATAATTAATAGGTTTCACATGTAAAGTGTTTTTGTATTGCTCTGTGACTTCCTAGCAGTTGTACATATGAGAGACAAGTATTTCTGACAGAGACATTTTAAATTTTGTTGGTATCTGTTTAGCCTGGGAACTAGATGCAAGTGCCAAATAGTGATGCCATCTAACTAACCCAGCAGTAATGTGTATTATCAATTTAACAATCTCAGAGAGAAAGAGAGTGCATTTTGTATTTTGTTCTGACTCTGACAACAACTCACCAGCACTTGCCTTGCTCTGTAAGACTTAGATCTTAGTATTTCTCTTAGTGATAGACAGAATTATAAGATTAGTGTAGATGTTTTCTATATTTATGTGAGACTGCACTACTATGTTATTTTAAAGTATTTCCTGATTTCTGATCTCTATTGTCACTGGTGTTGTGTTAAGTATTGTCTTGTGTTTTTTATTATTTATTATCAAATATATTTAAACCTTTTAACTGTGGCTGGTTTTGTGTAAAGATAATTTAAGTTCTTAGAGTACTTGCATGTATTTGGTGATACTGTACAGGCTGCTGTAGAATAGCATTGGCCTTGGTCACACTTACCAATTGGATAACAGTAACATTACACAGTAGAACTGGACACCCTTTGGTAAGAGCCTTCGTAGTAGCTGATAGTAGTGGTTGGTGGCAGTCGGTACTACCCTATAGTCTGGGCAGAAGGGGGCACAGCTAGTGAACCTGTGCCAGCCTTACCCAGGAGTGTTTGTGTGTTTGTATATAAATTAAATCTCAAAGTGTGTGTGTGTGTGTGTGTGTGTGTGTGTGTGTGTGTGTGTGTGTGTGTGTGTGTGTGTGTGTCAGCTACTAGGCAGGGACACAAAGCAATGTTGGACAGAGTGGGTGCTGGAGGTTTTGGCTTAACCACTCAGCCGAGATCTAAACCCTATAGCTGTGCCAGTGGGGAGTCTTATTGGGGATCTGGAGATAAACGGAGAAACCAGCCCCAGACTGACTGTTTTTCTCTGTGTGCTCTTAAGGAAAATTGTACTTCACTGTGTGTGTACTTGTTATCCTCCCAATGTGCATGTCCCTTACTAGTGTTAGTGGTGAAGATTGAGGTTCCTTGATTACTGGGCTAGTGCACAGGCATCACAAAAGGCAACATATTGTTAAAAGTCCTTACAGATAAAGCTATGGTCTTCCAAGTAGTCACATACGACTGTGAGAGTTGGATTATAAGTAAGGCTATGCACTGAAAAACTGATGCTTTTGAACTCTGGTGAGAATTCCATGGAGTGCAAGCTGAACCAGTCAATAATTAAGGAAATAAATCCAAACTATTCACTGGAAGACGTAAAAGTAGAACTAAAACTGAAATATTTAGACCACATAATAGGACAGGAATGACTAGAGACAGCATTGATTCTAGGAAAAATCCAAATCAGAAGATGATAAAAGGGGCAGTAGAGGATAAGGTGGAAGGGCAGCATAACTGATTAATTTCTAGCAAATTCATGTTCATTAAAGAAGCACTTTTTTTTACAGACAGGCCTAGCATGCTAAAGTCCTTGAGGTCACGAAGAGTTAGATTCAACTAAAAAATGCCAACCATAGCATATGCTAGAGAGGTAGTGAAACACCATCAAACTGGAACACTGCCTCTTATCTGTCACTCATATTAGATCAAACAGCAGGCTTGTCAGGGTATGTTTCATACTAGTAAAGCACCAAAGCTGGGACGTAATGAAGGCCATTTGTTTGCTGTGCAACATTCTGAGACAGTTTACTTTCTTCATGATATAAAATAAAGGAAGATAAAATAGAAAGCTGTAGGAGTAACCCATGTACCTGAATACTAATTGGTTCAACAATACTCATATGGGGGGCATACAATTAATTATTTAGGTGCATGCATAGAAAAGGATTCTATTATGACAGCTAAGAGGATGTGGAAAGAGACAAAACAAAAGATAATACAAATATTGAGAAGTTGGAGGCTCTTGGTTATGGATATGTATACACAGTAAGATACAAGCAATGAAAATGTTTCTAATCCCTTTAGTTATATATACTGGTCAGCCATATATTTTCTCAACCACAGGAGAAGTTGTGGATCATAGTTAATAAAAAGTTGAAAGACTATTTAGGAGATAAAGAGGGTGAGAATGAAGTGGGGATATGATAATTCACCCACTACAACAAGGTGGTTTTAGGGTCACCTGATATGAAGGGAGACTTTACAGCTACACAGCTCATATCCATAACACAAGCAGAACGTTATATAAATCAAAGTGGAAAGGGATAATGGTGATGAAATGGGGGCAGTTTGAGGGGTAAGGAGAGAAGGATTTTGGATGCAGGCCCTTAAGGAGAATAAGTATACAGAATATTATATTCATAAAGTAGCAGAATTAAGCCAACACAGGAATGGAAAAATTAGATTTTATATATAGAAATGACTTGAAGTAGAGCTATAGAAAATAGGCAATACAGGGCTACAATTTACTAGAGAAAATTAGCAAAGAAACTAAAGCAAGCATTAAGTGCAAATAACTACAGAGGAAAATGTAATAGAGTGGGATGAGGCCAAGCAGACGTTTGTACTGCAGGTTAGATACTGCCTTTCCCGCCAGTAATTGATAACGGAGGACAAACAGAAATGGGCAGGAAAGTGTTCAGAGAAATATCAGCTCTAGAAAATGTTTTAAGCATGTCTAAATCAGACGTTGCTGTTAAAAAATGAATAATTAGTAGGGCATATAAAATACTGCCTCATCACTATAAAAAACAGTCAGAGGAGGTTATAAAAGATTGGCACAAGAAAATGGAAAGGTAATAGGCAAAATAACAATAAAGTTGCATCTGTATGGCTCCCAAGTGTGCAAAAAGTCCAGACAGTTTAGCATTTGATTGGAAGTGTTTGCATGGGTATTTTTATACTCCAATTAGACTTCAGAGAATTTTTCCTTAGAGGGATAACAAACAAATGGAACAGACAGTTAAATGGAATATTTTGGTGGGTGGGGGTGGGGGATGTCATGACTTTGCAGCTTTTATAAATTACCTATTTAGTACTTTGTCATTAATGTTAGGAGGGAAAATGGCTATAACTAAGAAAATAATTATTTTGAGCTTTGATATAGGATCTGCTTTGCCCAGACATAGAAAGGTCCTGCTAAGTTTAATGCTATTAGCTGCCCCCCAAAAAATACTGGAAAATGGAAATCAAAATCAACCAACTGTAATTGAAGTACTCAATATTTTGAAGGAGACGAAAGAACTGGAGATGGGATCCTTAGTAAAGTACAGTTGTGTACACTTACCATAAATGTAGATGTTTGAGTGTATTCACTGTTGCAGTCATTACATTTGGGTAATCTGCTGGCAGACTGCCCTCAGTCGTCCTGAATTCCAGAGTCTTGGGTCCTGCATCAGTTGCTGTCTTCTCTTCCATGACGTCAGGTCATCAGGGGTATAAAACATGCAGCCGACACCATTTTCTTTAGTTTTTCTTGCCCCCAAAAAGGTAGCAGTATTCTAAGTATATATATATATATATATATATATATATATATATATATATATATATATATATATATATATACACATACACACACACATGCATCAATATAAACTTTACCTTCATCTACAAGCAAATACACCACATAGGTTGTAGAAGATAGAGAAGGAAAGATAAACTGTAGAATGACAGAGGGATGGAGGGAGGGTAACCTGGACTGCAACAGTGAATACACTCGAACATCTACATTTATGGTAAGTGTACACAACTGTACTATGTTCTTCGTGTTTCACTGTTGCAGTCATTACATTTGGGTAGAATCCCAAAGCTATGGTTGGGAGGCTGGAGCTAAACAGCATTAGGTGAGACTATAAGGCCCTGCAGCACTGCAGTGGCAAAGCCTGCCCTGGACTTAAGAGTAGAGAGGCAAATGGTAATGCTTTGTAAAGGTGTGAGCAGAACTCCAAGTAGCAGCCCCTAGAATGTCCTTGGTTGGTACTCCTCTGAGAAAGGCTGCTGAAGTAGCTGCAGCCCTGGTGGAGTGAGACCTAATGCCCTTGGGCACAGGTTTGCCATGGTGTAAGTAGCAGAAACGGATGCCATGACTTATCCACTTTGAAATTGTCTGCTTTGAAATAGCCTTTCCTTCTGATCCTGCAGCAGATGGCACTAGTAATTGCTCAGTTTTTCTTAGAGCTTTAGTCCTGCTCAAGTAGAATCTTAACTGTCTGTGTATGTCCAAGGAATGCAGAATTCTCTCCCCTTTGTTCTGCGGATTTGGATAAAAGGTTGGCAGATGAATTGTTTGTTAAGAGCCACACTGCAAACGACCTTAGGCATAAAAGTAGGATTTGTCCTCAGAGACACCCTGATTGGGTAAAATATGATGAAAGGCTCTACAGCCATGAGGGCCTGTAGCTCTGAAACTCTTCTTGCTGAAGTAATTGCTAGTAGCAGAGCTGTCTTCCATGATAAGAACTTTATATAAGCGGTAGCAGCTGGTTCAAATGGAGGCAGGACCTTGGGTAGAAGAGGCAGAGAAGGAAAGGCATAAACTGATAGGTTTTTCCAACTGAAGGATAGGGCGTCCACTTTCCATGCTTGTCTGTGATGCAGAATCTTTTCAGTTGATAATTTTGAGGAGAGGCAAATAGGTCTATGTCTGGGCTCCCCCATTTCTCTGTTATCATGCTGAGAACTTGTGGATTTAGTTTCCACTTGTGAGGATCCATAAGGTTTCTGCTTAAATCGTCTGCCAGAGTGTTTTGTTTTCCTGGCAGGAACTGAGCTTGAAGATTTATTTGGTAGGTCAAAGCTGTGTCCCACACTGCCATGGCTAATCTGCAAAGGGGGAATGAGTGTGTGCCCCCTTGCTTGTTTATATACCACGACTGTGGTGTTGTCCGTCTTTATCAGTAGTTGTCCTGGATGAAGTAAGTCCTTGAAGGCTGTTAGGGCATTTTGAACAGCTAGCATCTCTTTCTGGTTGATATGTAGATGCATTTGATTTTGTGCCCATATGCCCTGAATGCATCTTCCTGCCATGTGGGCCCCCCAGGCATAATCTGATGTGTCTGTTGTTAAGGTTCGACTGGCAGGGGGTAGAGTGAAGGGCCATCCCATGTTTTGGTGACAGGCCTTTGCCCACCATAGAAACTCCTGTTGCAGGCAGGGGATGAGAGGAATCATTGTTTCCAGACTGTGTCAATGTTGACTCAATAAACTTTTTAGGTACCATTGAAGTTTCCTCATATGCAGTCTTGCATATGGAATTAGTAGAAAGCAGGATGCCATGAAGCCCAGAGCCTGCAGAATTTGTCTTACAGAAGACTGGGTTTTTGTTGCCATCAGTTTGAAGTAAGTAGTCAGTTGCCTTTGTCTGGCGTGAGGTAAGCATCTGGGCAGTTGCATTCAAGCTTGCACCCAGGAATGTTATCTTTTGAGAGGGTACCAGTTGTGATTTCTTTTTGTTTATTGTGTACCCTAGGCATGTTAGAAGCCCTTTCACAAACGCCAGTAGAAGAGTGTCCTTGTTCTCTGCTTGAATGAGACAGTCATCCAAGTAAGGATATATTTGAATACTTCTTTGTCTGCAAAATGCAATTACTGGTGCCAGGCACTTTGTAAAGACCCAGGGCGCAGTAGATAAGCCAAAGAGCAGTGCAGAGAATTGGTAATGCATTAAGCCAGCCCTGAATCTGAGGTATCTTCTGCACGTCTGTCTTATTGGGACATACAGGTATGCCTCTTTTAGGTCTAAAGTCACCAGCCAAGCATTCTTGCCCAGCATGGGCAGAAGCTGTTGCAAAGTGAGCATTCTGAATTTTGGAATGTCCAGATATGTGTTCAAAATCGATAAATCCAGTATTGGCCACCAGGCCTTGTCCTTTCTGGGTACCAAGAATAGTCTTGAGTAAAAGCCTTGTCCTTTTTCCTGTTCTGGTACTGTCTGAATGGCCCCCATATCCATGAGGGATGTAACCTGTTTCTGTGCCTCTGCCCATTGTTTTTTTGGCAGATCTGGCCAACCATTTGTCATTGGCAGAGTGTGGAAATGGAATCTGTATCCCTGTGATACGATGTTTAGTACTCACTTGTCCTGGGTTATTAACTGCCAATTTTGAGCAAAAAGTGCTAATTTTCCCTCTCTGCGTGCTGCCAAAAGATAAGTGCTTGGTGTAGGCAGAGGGAAGTCATTGGGATTGCTTTCTGTAGATTTGCGCTTTATCTCCTCCAGATTTGGAGGAGGATACGCCCCATTGCTTTGACCTGCATGAGTCTTGAGCCTGGTACCTGGAACCCTTAGGGCATCTGGATTTGCCCCTTTGAGCTCTGTCTGACACAGGAAAGGACCAATTTTTTGTAGGCCAGTGTCTATTGAATCTAGGTGGCTGCACTTATAAGAAATCTTTAACAGTTTGCATAGACTTAGCTTTGTCTTCCATTTTCTTTAAAACCTCTTCTGCCTTAATACCAAACAGAGAATCATGCTGTAAAGGTGCATCTAGCAATTTAGCTTTAACATGATCAGGCAAATTTTGTTCCTTGAACCCAGTCATGCCTCCTAATCACAGATGCAGTAACTGTGGCCCTGCAGGAGGTCTCTAAAGAACCAAAACCACATTGCAAAGTATGCTTTCCAACTTGTTCAGCTGCATGCAATAATTCCTGCAATTCCTTATTTTCTGCACATTCTGAAATCAACATCACTTTCTGTTTCAGCAGTCCCATAACATGTTTTTGGTACTTAAGCATATGAAATTGACAGTTTAAGGCCCTGATTGCCAAGGTTGCAGATGTATAAACCTTTTTTCCCCATCTGTCCAGTGCCCTTGAATCTCGGTCGGAGGGGGTAGGGTTTTTTGCTGTTCAGGCCTTAACTCCCTTTGGACCCTGTGAAATAGTTTCAGGATCAGCAGCAGGGTTTCTGAATAAAAAAATTATGAGAGTCAGGGCCCCTGTAATACCTGTCAGGCTTACTGGGAACCGGAGGTAAAGAGTTAGGGATCAGGCTTGACTCCAAAAACACATCATCCACAATGTCTAAAACAGGGGGAATGGCTAAAGGCTTGTGCTGAGGGAGAAGAATTAAATCCCTGAGCCTCTTTTTTGATTCTGAGAAGTCTTGACTCTCCCAGTGAAAATGCTCCCTCAAAGCATGCAAGGTTTCTCTAAATGAATAATCCTCAGGAGGAGATGCAGATGGAATAGAATCCTCAACATCAGAATCCTCATAGGGAGGTAAAGATAATTCCTGATCAGAAGAGGAATCAGAAAAAATAGAAACCTGATCTGAAAATTCATAGTCAGTGCTTTGCCTAGGCCTCTTATTTGGAGGGGGACAGGTACCCCTGATCAAGGTAATAAGGTCTTCAGCCATTTTGATCATCTGTTTTTTAGACATAGAGGTCTGTGCACGTGGCTCAGGCATCGTTTTTTTAGTTTTAGAAGGTGTCTTTGCCTTTGGTTTTGCAGCTTTTGTTGGTTTGATGTAAAAATGTTGAGGTCTGAATACACCCTCAGAAGTCGCTGCCTGCTCAGCGGCTCCGGACCCATCCGAGGGAGCTGCATCCGTCAGTCCAATACCTTGAGTATCTTGCGGCATGCCAGACTCCACATGGGTGTTGGTAAAGGCCTGTGACTCAAAGGTAGCGGGTATCAGGGGCTGCGAAAGCGCCTCACTGAGTACCAGCGAACCGGCGACTGGCTTAGGAGAAGCTTCACCGTCAGTTTTGGATCTCGACTGCCTTTCTCGGTCATTTTCTTTGCATTTTTTATCTACTCCAGTAGTCGGATTGCTATCCGACGACATTTCTGGGTAGTTAAATCTGTTTCCAAAATAATTAGATGCTAAAATATACCGACGCTTAATAGTGCATTGGGTAAATCTAGCACAAAACCGACAGCCAGGCATGTTGTGATCAGGGCCTAGGCAAGGAATACAGTATAAATGGAAATCCTTATGAGGTATTTGCTTCCCACAAGTAATACAATTATTAACTCATTGGTAAAAAGCAGGAAAAAAGTTTCCCCAACAGGGTACTTAGCTTTAGTGAAGACTTCGGTTCTGAAACTCAAACTTGAATATTTCAGTAGTCGGCCGACTGGCACTTGCGAAATGCTTCTGCTTCGGGCACCGCACGGCAAGAAAGACTAAAGAAAATGGCGTCGGCTGCATGTTTTATACCCCTGATGACCTGACGTCGTGGAAGAGAAGACAGTAACAGATGCAGGAACCAAGACTTTGGAATTCAGGCCGTCTGAGGGCAACCTGCCAGCAGATTACCCAAATGTAATGACTGCAACAGTGAAACACGAAGAACATCTGGAAGGATCATCTCATACACTTCCTTCTGACTTCCTTCTGTAAAGTGCAAAGATATTTTGTACCTCTACTACTGCAGAAACAAAAACACTCACTGCCGAGCTGTAGCTTTACAAAGAAGAAAAAAAGAAACATTATGTAAAGGATTTCTTATAGTCACTTTTTAAAGGCATATGCTGAAAGTGAAGTTTTGAAAAGTTATTAATGCAAGAAATATAATGTTTCCTCACTTATTAATGACTGAAATGTAGAGTTCCCTTACATTTATTACCAGATTAGAAAAACAATATTATTGTCAAAATGCTTAGTACTCCTACATTTTTGCAAGTTTATAGGTTCATAGGTAGAGTTTATAGGTTCATAGGTAGATACTAGGCTATCTGCCCTAGGGCATTTATAAGCCTAGCCAGAGTGTATTTGGCTTCCGCCTCCCTATTAGATTAGCCTACTGTGCGCCTATGTAAAGTAGGTCACAGAAGGTACCCTTTTAAGATTAGTTTACTGTGCCTCTGTCTAGCAGAGACACAGAAAAGATCCCAGGGGTGAATTTGCGATTTCCCATCCACGCGTCCAGATTTCGCTTGAAGAGGGTCAGCGAGGGGCTATGTCTAACATGAATTGGGATTCTATTCCAGAGTGAGGGGAGCCTCTGGGAAATGAATCTGGCCCTCCAGCATGTCCTATTTATTTTTGTGCTGAGGTTTAGGTCCCTGGAGTGTGTAGCTCTAAGGGATTTGGATTTTTTGAGGTGGAGCATGTCCATTAATTCTGGGTTTGACATGGCTTTGTACGTCAGGCATAGATTGCCTCTGAGTAGGCGGTAAGCAACTGAGTAGAGCTGGAGTTTCTTTAGTCGAGCTGCATAGAACATCTATTTGTAGCCCATGATCCTCTTGGTGAGGTACTTTTGGGGTCTCTCCAGTTGCTGCAGGTGTCGGGTAAGGTACATCCTAAAAGGGGCATTGTATTCAATTATGGGCCTGATGAGTGACGAGTAGAGGGGCACAATGACCTCTCTTGATCTAGATGCGAACCCTTTCGTGATAAGGTGGGCTATATAGAAGGTCTTTCTAACCACTTTGGCAACGTGATTATCAAAGGAGAGATTACTATCTACTTTGGTCCCCAAATCTCTAATTACTTCTTACGTACTTAATGGATTACCACCTATGTGGTAATTTGTGGGCACCTTGTTTTTCCCAAAGGGGATGACTATGCACTTTTTAGCATTTAGCTTGAGGCCGTGGTTCTGGCACCAAGCATCCGTCTCTGTGAGACCCTTTTGGAGGATGCTTGTGTCAGCTGGAGATTCGATTATGACCCCCAGTTTGCAGTCATCTGCGAACTTTGTCAGCCATAATCCCCCCGTGTTAGCCTGAACCTCAGAGAAGTATATACCGAACAAGAGAGGTCCCAGAACTGAGCTCTGTGGAATGCCACTTGTAACTGGTTTGGATTCGGACATGGCACCTGCGATTCTGACCATGTGGGTTCTATCTCTGAGCCAGTTTGTAACTCATCTTGTGATATAGGGGTTGATATTTAAGCTGGTAAGCTTATTTATGATGCCTGAGTGGGGTATTGTGTCGAAGGCTTTTGCGAGGTCCAGTTAGGCTGTGTGGACTACCTTGCCCTCATCTATGGCTTTGGTAACTGTTTCAAAGAAATCAACTAGGTTTAAGAGGCACGATCTGCACTTAACAAAGCCGAATTGGGTAGGGTCCAGTGTCTGGAGGCTCCCAATGTCTTTGTTTATGAGTTCCATGATAATACGCTCCATAGCTTTACAGACCAGACTAGTCAGGCTTATGGGGCGATAGTTTAGAGGGAATTTAGGTTATTTAATTCTTACTTAATTCTTATTTAATTCTTGCCACCTGCTATTTTGATGCAAAATGCTAGCATGTGGGAGATGTTAAAATAAGCAGCTGTTAACCATGCTTTTTTGGAACATTTTAACCTTAGGAATTAAAGTGCAGTGATCTCTTGAATTACTTCACACTGAAAGCAGTAACATGAGAGATGAGATGGAATGCTGAAGTACAAAACTTCCTAGAAAGAAAATTAGTATTTTATTATGCAATATCCTGATTCTGTTTGGTATTGGCACAGTACGGAAGCAAATGGAGACAGGAGTGCTTGTCATACTTGGCTAAAGGGCTGCCATGGCACCATTTTTATAGTATTTGTCAATCTTCAATAATGTTATTTGTAAACAATAAATTAGCTTGTTTTTGTTCCTTGCAAAACCTGAATGTATGTAAGTAGCTCAGATTCTACTCTTAAAAAAGTTGGCTTGACTCAACTATTTTAGCAGTCCAGACTGTAGGCTTACCTTGCAATAAAGAACAAAAACAATTATGCCTTACAATACCTTTTGTTGTTTCAGGGGAGGGAGTAATGACATCAACTTGGGGGCTGGCTGGACTGCAAGAAAAAGCAGCCCTTTCCTCACTGGTTAGCCATGCCAGGTATCTGGTGGTGCCTGAGGCAGCTTGGGAAGTGAAATCCAAACAGACCAGCAACCTGTAAACAAAATAAACTACAGCAAGTATGGGAATTTTGTCACAAAAAAGCTTTTTCTCCATGACTGTTCATTACTGTCTCTGTCAGCCTGGGCTGTGCATGTATTTTTTGTTTATGCTGTTTCAAAACAAAAGTCTGTGGTTAATTATTGACAGTTGATTTTGATATCTGTCCACTTACAATTGGGATATAGGTGTAGTAATGCAGCTCAAAGTGCCTTTTTGTGAAGTATGAAAGTGTTTTCTGAAAATCCAACTGTTACAGGGGTTGATACGCATCCACTTATGACTGGGATAAAGGTTTAGCAATAGAGCTCAGAGATGCTTCTTGTCGAGGAAGGGAGTACATTTTGAAAATTTCTCTGTTACAGCAAAAGTGTTTTATGGTGCAAACTATATAATGGTCTACATTTTGAATCTACAAAACTTTTATACTATTGAGGTACTTGTGTTTACGTACAATAAAACTGAAATATGCCGTATAAAAGGCTATGATGGCTGAAAGCTACAGATCTTAAATACCTGAACTTCTTATAAAAGTATTACAAGTGGGATGTCAGTTAAGCGATTGAACAGATAGAATATAGCAGATAAGTGGTTCAAATTTCATCAAAGTTAAATATTAAACAATTTTTAAGGAAAAGAAAATGAAACTAGCAAATCCCCAAGATGCTGACATGCATATGATATGACATCTGAGAAAACATTTACAAAAAAATATATATAGCTGCTATGTTTGTTATATTGTAGATATGTACGACAGCATTGCTACTTTCTGAAGAATGCATAACACTGCCATTTTAAAAAGTTCTGAATTTTACCATGTATGTAGTCTAGTTTGCCAGGTGCTAGTGTATTCACGAGTGAACTTTTAGCATTGCTTTTGCTGTGCTGTCATTTTGCTCAGCATTAAAGTTACACCTTTAATGCAAATGCTACTCTATTCCGCCATTGCAGTTAACAGAAATCCAACCACCAAACACAGACCAATCATCTCATGTAAAAAATGTATATCATCAGAATATAATTACCATGGCCCAAAACAAAACAGTAATACCTGCATCACGATATACCAAAGTGTTCAAGAAATACAAAGAACAGATCAAAGTCTCACAAAATGTCCGTTTTGTGATCTAATATTAATATTGACACTGCAGAGATTGGTATCAATGTGCAAGTTCTCTTCTATCCTTAAACTGTCTCAAAAAAGGAAATTACTACTGACACCCTAACTACAAGGTTCTTAGCAAAAGATATCTGCTAAACTGTGTGATTTCATGCCCAAAGCTATGTAACAGTAGTTACATCAAGAATGTATGTACTCCAACTACACCTAGTAAATAAAAAATAAGGTTCAAATCAATGTTCTCAAGACACAGAATACCCACTGAACTGGTTACAAACAATGGCACACACTTTATATGTCAGTTAGACTCCAACGATTTGCTGACGAACATAGTTTCACTCATACTACATGAAATCTTCACTATTCTCATTTCAAATGGAGCCAATGACATGGCAGTCCAAACAGCAAAATATTCTTGAGACAAGCCAGTCTTCTCAGAACTCTCAGGTCATGTTGAGGTACTCCACATAGTGTCAAAAGGGTAAACCCACCCCATCTAATGCATACAAGACAAATAAAGGGCTATCATGCCAATGTTATAATCAGACCTTGAGACAAAAATTACTCCATGTTAGTCAATACGACAAAATGACTAATTACAAGAGGTTCTCTGATAGATGTTACTCCACCCAGCCACCACCTGTCCTCCAATCCGGCAAACCAGTAAGTATATAGTTAGGGCAGAAAGAAAGTGATACATAGTTAGAGTGCACTGGAAGAAACTGATGAATCAAGGTCATACATGGTGCAAACCAGGGATGAAGGCACAGGTAGGTGCAATCAAATGCAGACTGAAACGGTTTCTGAGTTGCCTCTAGCTGAACATCAAGCTCCTGAGAATCATTTTCACGTGATTGAGACAAGGATAACCAAGTCTTCAGCTAGGCAGAGTTTTCCAGTTTCTTTGAAAGTGTTACCATAATGCAGTATCCGAGACAAGGCTGGACATGCCGAATCCACAACATATTAAGAGAGTGTTTACTGTCAAACCTAGTATTATTGTTCCTGATTCTGTCCAGACTCTTCCACATACTGACTCTAGAAAAATGCTTGTGTATAATCATTTTCCTTCCAAAGGATCCAGTCCTGTTCCTACGACTTAGAGTAGAGGAGAAGTCAAAACCCCGACCAGATATTGACAATGAACACATGTATTATGTAATGATAAGTGACTTTTTTGATTTTTCCTTGTGTAAGAAGTATTTTTGCTAAGAGTAATGTCTACCTCGGTTATTGCCATTTCATAAATAGTCAACGTACCATGTGTAAACATTTAGAGCACTAGGACAAGCTATACCAGTTCAAGAATACTGAATATGTATATTGGTTTTGCAGGTCTATGTCAGAAGATTGAGTTTTCAGAAATTCAAAATTCATGTGGTTGAGACTATATGATCGAGTTTCCAAAAACTCAAACTTCAAAAAAAAAAAACATAAATCTACTTTTTTTATGTTTTTGCAGGGGGGGGGGTCAAGACCCCCTGCAGCCCCTACACCCCGTGCAAGGTATATATACCAACTACGAGATCGCACTACAGTGGGGAAGAAGGTAAATTTCCCAATCCTCACTGTACCACAATCTCCATTCAAGAGTTTCAGGTTTTCAAAAACTTGATCATGTGGTCTCAACCATGTGAATTTTCAGTTTGTGAAAACTCGATCATCAAATAGGGACACGGTTCAGCACATACCTGTATCTCATAGTTTCAGAGAAAATACTCACTCTCCTTTTAGAGGGAGATTGATAAGAAACATACAACTGCTGTGCCTCTATATATACTATGAATATATATATATATATATATATATATATATATATATATATAAAATGCACTGACATGCACTGTCACTTTAAGAAGACTGTATAGAATTACCATTTCAATTACTGTTTCCCATAATGCACTGAGGTTGGATTGACAGTTGCTAGTGTAGTCATGAACTGCTATTATTCTTGTTGTGCTGTCATTTTAAGCAATAATAAAGCTGCCGTTTTACTGCAGATTCAGGTGTACCCTGGCTGTGACCTTACTGACATTGCCTACCAACATGACCGGGTAATCAGACATGCACACTGTGACAATATTAGCAACCCATACACCAAACTTATTATTGGTGATTTTATTAAACAGTGATGGCAAGCATTTATAGAGCAGTCAACTGACAAAAATGGCACTGCATATGCGAAAAACAAAAAATATCTCCTAATTCACCTAAGGATACAAACCTCTCATGTCAGTTTTTCAAAGAAGCTGCAACATATGCAGGTGTAAAAGAATAAATGTGTGTTAAGTGCACAGTAAACAGCAAATATGACTGAAGGCTCATGGCAGTCTGTCACACAGATTTAAGGCCAATAACTGCTAGTGACTGTCCTCCAACAGTGCAGGGTTTGATGCCCCAACCTTCACCTGCAAGCTGTAACTCTAAGGAAGTCAGGTAAACAGACTTCTTTAGGATACACCTGAAAAAAGACATTTCATCAAGTGTGCACCTTGTTAAAAAATGGGAGCAAAGCTTTTGCATTAAGCTATCCACCATAGTTAACACACACAATAAAAACAGTCACATATACTTACAGCAAATAAAAAAAACAACAGTGCATTTATCCTCATTGTAAGTTATCCTGAGAATTATAGTGATGTTCCATAATTTTTTTCTGAGCACTCCTAAACAGCAAAGGCAGTACAGTGCTCAGTAAAGCATTTTCTATAATACCAAGCCATATCACAAATATCAGACCCAAATATTCATTCCGATGATTCACAGCTCATCGGTCTGATAAGACTGATACTTAAGGCATGTGTTTTTTTCCCCCAAACACAGTGGGGTGAATTTCACTGCATGTCACTGGCAGGAAGTAAAAATGCACATATTCCTTAAGCAAATGCCTTGTAATGGTCATGCAAGTATCTTCATTATAAATCCATGTCTGTGCTCTAATAATCTCATTAGGCAATCAATACATGCAACATTACTGATGTTAATGAAACTGCCTGAGCGCCCATAACCTTTACATCAAACGGCATATTGTCAATTGCACTGACAAATTAGCCACTTAACATTCAGCTTTTGTATCCTGCTCCAAGTTCAGCTCATTAAAATTCAGATATGAGCAGCACTTTGCTACGCTCCATCCCTAACTTACAGAGGTACTTATGTGCATTACGGACATCCAAACAATGAGCAAGCTTAGCACAGCAAAGTATTCACAATCCAGCTAACATCCTAACTACGCATTCAAAGCAACTGTTTCACAAAAAAACAAACATGCTGTGGTGTTCCAGTGAGGAAGTAAGTGGAATAAATGTAGAATATACAAGTCACTGAAGGTTCTATATTAAATGCTATGCAAATAACTAAAATGAAAAATACTCATAGCCCACACTGCAATTTTGGAGACATCTGCATATATGAAGCACTACGTTTGATCCCATACAGTCTCCAGCTTAGTTATAGATTATACAACTGCCCACTGCTATTCTAAAATGAGTTTACTCATTGGACAGCACAACCACTGCTCCCACTGTAAACTGAGCATATACTAACAGAAAAAAGTCAGCTGCTGAAATGCCATTGAGCAGGCAGACTTTCTTTTGGCATATGCTGGGGGATAGTAAAATGGGAGAAAAATCAGGTATGTTCTACAAAACTAAAGAAACAAAAACACCTGATTGTGTTTGTATTTCTCCACTGTCAATCCTGACTTTTTTTAATGTTTAAAACAGCAGGGAGATTCCCTTTTGCTTCTCCTGCACTGCGCTGATCACAAGTCCCATACGCATGTGCAGTAGATCAGTAAACACGCAGGAATGCGGAAGACTGAAGTGCTTATACAAAGACATTATTTAAGAAAATGAAACAATTTCTTTAAGTAAATTAATTGTATAAATGCAATAATCTACTCCTGTTTGTGGGTATAGCAGGATTTGCTCATGGTCTTATTTGTTTAATTACTCAGGCTTCAACCTCATAATCAGACAACACCAAATGTGGGTAAATCTGATATACCTACGCACAGTCATGGATTATTGCTTAAATGTTTCCTGAAGTTAGTTCTCAAGTAAACGTTTGTTCAGATAGTGGCACAAAATACTGAATTCATTCATGTTTAAGATCTGAGGCTCCTAATTAACTTCCCAAGAAGCCATCTGTAGCATTTCCTAAAAAGCCATGCAGCTATACAGTATTGAAATTTCAGTCATTACTTAACCAACTGATAATGTAAACTTGAATTTTCTGATCCCATGTCATCTTCTGGTTATGACACATCAAGTAACAGTTAAAATTTAGTTGAGTCTTATTAATTTCTGTTGAAGCATACAAATATATTCTACCAACCTAGCCAAGTTTCACAATTATTCACAGCTTATTCTTTACCCTGTGACCATGTAATAGGCCTTGTGATAGCAAAAAGTATATGGATTCTTTTATACTTGCTGTTCACTTCACTCATAATTCACAATGCACTCCATTAAATATGTGGACATATTTATTTTCATTTGTTGACTAGTAAAGTCCGACTAGGTGTAGAACCCCTTTTCAGTGGAGACCTGGGAAGAAAAGCTTCACTGGTACAATCTAACACAACCTGCGATATAAATAAGCACAGGTGAATTAAATTAGTATCATGTTTGACACTGCAACAGTAGAAAATTATAAACAGGGTACTGAACTGGTTCATATTTCACATTTCACAATTTCACAAAAGCATTCACAGTAGAACAATCACAGAGAGGGAGAGAGAGAGAGACACACACACACACACTATATGAACACCTGTTAGTTGCTCAAATAATTTTGCTCAGGCGATTAATTCAATGGAAAACACTCACTGTCAAGAGCTGTGCACTTGAAAACAGGAAGGTTGGGTGTGGAGTATAAAGGAAAGAGGAGTATGTGGAAGGGTTATAGGTCACAGCTAAAGTAAGGGCTAGGTAAGGGGACAAATGTAGTGGTGTGTGTGTGTAAGTAAGTATTTGCAGGTTAAGGTTAGTGCTAGATAAGGGGACAGTTTTAGTGATGTGTGCCTGTTTGTCTCTAAGAGTGTCTTGTATAGTAGTACTGTTAGAGAAAGGGTAATGTGTAGAATTAGAACTGGGAGCAGGAACAGGGTCAAGTTAAGTTTAGCAGGCATGAGTAAGATGGTGCAAAGAGAACAAATCCCCCTGTCCATACCTAATACCAACCCTAATCTTGCCCATAACCCTGTTTCTTCCATTTGGGGGAAGGCTCAGTAATGTGCTCCAACACAGAGGGATCCAGAGATGGGAGCCTAGATAAGGGTTGTGTATAAATCACCCAAGCATCACTGGTTGGCATGATACACGCACATTTCTACAATTCTATTTCTAATAAACAGACATTTAAGCAAATGGAAGTAAAACAGTTTGAGAGTTATGGAAGGCAGACATTCCTTCAAAGACAAAATGAAAATGGAATTTTAAAAAAAAGTGGCAGGCATGACAGACAGAGAGATAGAAGTAATAGGAGTTATTTAGAGGTGATGACAAAGGCTTAAGTGTTGCATGACAGGAATCGCAAAAAACAAAAACAGAAGCAACTGCTGAGTGGTAAAGAATAATGGAGTATTTTGGATAATTCACTTAATTTTAGAAAGTTTTCTGTTAACTCTTTTCGATAACTCCAGAGCTAAAAACTCTTAGCAAAATGACTCAGGCAACAGAAAGTAGAAAGGGTTGTTGGCAAACATAGGGAGCCTATGACAAGATAAACAACCATAGATTCTATATATCTGAATTAGAGATATTTTAGAACTTACAGGATAATATGTATAAAGCAGATGAGAGAGGAAACAAAGAAAAAGCACAGATGGAAATATATAGAAGGTACAACTCTGCTAAGGTTAGAGGAATATGGGGCTCAAGAATTGATAGTTAAGGCAGGAAGGAAAATCAATCAACATGGAAGTCTCCAGGAACAGATGGTAATTCTGTGGAAATGTTGGAAGATAGGAGGGAATAAAATGATAAAGATCAGGAATGTTTTATTTAACAATATTTTAAAACTATTTTAAAATGGGGCAATACCGGCATATTGAAATACAGCTATGGTGGCTGTATTATTCAAAGAGGAAAGAGCCTTCAGAGCCAGCTTCATATACATCAAGTTTCAATTATAAACCATGATAATAAAGCCTTTATGTATATATCAGCTAAAAAAATGACAAAGGTGTAGGCAAAACTGAAATATATGTATTAATATTTTTTAGAAGAAAACATGTGACAATATTAAGAGAACATTGATGATCCAGAGAGAAAAGAATAAGAAAATACTGCTGTTCTTGGTGGGTCTTGATGCAGAGAAAGCATTCAATAGACTCAGCTGAAATTCTATCGGTAGGGCGACGGTAGCACTTGGGTTAATAAGAAAATATGAAGGACCAAAAGCAAAAATTAATGGTAGGAGGGATTCTCTCTGGCAGGCTGTTTGAACAAAGTAACGAGGCAGGAATGTCCTCTTTCTCCTTTATTTCCTTTACGTTTAGAACATTTCGCAAATACTATGATTGCCACATGAAATATCAAATGCTTAAAAGAGCAAATCAAAAAAGAGAGCGCGTTTCAGAGCACATGTAAAAACAACTGAAAACTGCACAAACTAATAGTAATGTTTCTGCAGGGCGATAAACCCACCCCCAATCTTTTCCACTGTTTGTTCCAAAGGAAAATGCTTGAGAAAAAAGCACAGAAGTCAACCAGAAGAATTGGGAGCACCATGAAATTCAACCAGAACCTGGAGTTGAGAGATGGAGATGAACAGGAAGAAGACCAACAACATGAAAATTACTGAATAAATGTGAGACTCCAAAGCATGAATCACATTTGTGAAATAGAGTTGTGCAAGAATAAGTGGGAAGCGTGGACTTTTGGTGCCTTTTTTAAACTTGTGAGGAACTGAAAGGCATTTCCTGCAGTTCATGTCATTAAAATTTGGATGAGGGAAGGAGGAGTGAAAAAGGTAGCCAAGTAAAACAATTTATTTTCTTAGTCGTGTTTCTGAAAAACGTTTTACAATATAAATTACATATGTTATAGTAAAGTATTTTCAGTTGTTCTTGTATATGATAAAATTATTAAAGTAAATAGATGCCTTTTTCTCCCGCTTTTTTTCTTCTTTACGAAATGTAGGCATCACATTGCAAAACCAGAGGGAAAGCTAGCAAAAAGGATATTTAAGTATATGGGCTTTAATCTTGGATTATTAAGGTGGTAGATGGGGTAAAAGCACCACAATGACCTTATCCTAGCAGTACTTCTTTATACGCAAGTACTAGGCTAACTGCCCTTAGAGGCCATTTTAAGCCTAGACAATGTCTCTCAAAGGTGAGAATCAAACCCTGTACCTTGTGTCCCTATAGTAAACACCTTAACTATTATACCAACTCTTCCACCCATAGTACACAGATCATAATATATGTAGAGCTGATATGTTTTCTCTTTCTTTTGCGTAGGTGAATGTCTGGATTAAGACCTTTGGCTTAATCTAACAAGAAATTCTAAGTGGAAACAGGTAAATATGCGAACACAAAATATAATGAAAAGCTTTCCTTTAACAATAAATGTTTCAGCTTGTTTTTCAGGCTGCAAAAGAGAACTACATTTTTCTATTTTCTCTTACTTTTCATGGACACAAGTTGATAACAGGACAACGAAAGACAGAGCACTGGTTTCTTCAATTAAGTTAATGGTTTCTGAAAATATGCAAGTAGTTTTCACATCTGGGGAAGGGGGAATAATGATATTAAATAAAGAATAGACACGAATTAGTGTTAAGTGGAAGTACATGCATTATTGATAATATTTCCAGGTTAACTAGGGCCTGTGTTAGTAGCTACTTGGCACAAATGTTCCTATGAGGAGGATTCAACTTCATTACTTGAAGATGTACATGTTTGTGTGTGTTTGTATTAAGTTAACAGGTTATGGGGATGTTCTTGATGTATGTTTGGTTGACCATTTTTAATAAAAAGAAAAAGTCTTGTAAAATGTAACAAAGGTTCCAATTTTGATAAGAAAAAAACTGTATAAAGGATTAACCAACCAAACATTAATGGGTGCATATATCACAAAAGTTGGCATTAGACACTAATAAAGATGCCATATATAATAGATGGGAATAATGACTTCTACCATAATGCTGACACTTTACATATTATCTTAGAATATGAATGGTCTCGCAAGTACAGACAAAAAGGAAAGAATATTTAATTATTTATTTTACATTTGTTAACCGGGATAGTCCACTGGACACATGTCCATTTTCAGTGGAGACCCGGGGAGAAAAGCTCCACACATATGAATAACGTGTAACAAAAAAACTACAAAGTATATTTAGATACAAAATGCAGTGAGTCTTAATTAATAGTAGTATATTCATACACAGTGGTCACAATTGGTGAAAACAGAGAAATCTTACAGTAATAGTTTCATTAGTCTAAAGAAATATAAATAATGACCTCAATCATTGCTGGAGGGAGTCATGTGTAAACCAACAACTTCTTAAAGGTTACTGGGGTCTAAACCATAAAAATCTGTTTTATTATATTGTACGTATTTCTACAGTAATAGAATATAGACCTTTCTGTATCTGTTGAGGTGTGAGAGAGTTAAGGTGATGTAGGGTCTAACATAGTGGAGGGTCTAGACTGGTGGCGTGCAAGACCATAGGCAGTTATTAGACAGATGCAGTTTTAATGCTTTTTTGAACTGTATGAAGGATGCCACAGTAGTTATGTTATAGGGTAGAGCATTCCATATTTGGATACATAATTAGAAAAGAGGGCATCACCTGCTGTATTATTTGACTTAGTTACTGTGAGAATAAGTTTGTTACTGGAGTGAATCTGTTACTGGTGTGTAGGTGAAGTAGGCTTTGCAATGCAGGGTTATTTTCTGGTTGATATAAAATTTTATGGGCCAGAGAGAGTTGGTTGTAATGCAGGAGTTGAGGAAGTTCCAGCCAGTTGAGCAGCTTCAAGTATGAACAGTGTTGAGATCTAAATGGGGAGTCTGAGGCAAATCTAGCTATTTTGTTATAGCAGGAGTCAAGCTTAGCTAGGTCTGCTTTTCTAAGGTTGGTGAAAATAGCTGAGGCATAGAGGAGGGTATACATAAGGTGAGTGTGAGATATAGGAATTGTCTATTTCTGTAGAGGGTACCTATTTTTTTGTGAACTTTCTTGATGGTTTGGGAAATATGAATATAAAATCTTAGATTATTAATCTCAATGCCCAAGAGTTTGGTGTGCTCTGTTGGAGAGATAGTAGTTTTGTTACTGGACATGACATTAAAGTTAGACGTTGATGAGGTGGACCTAATGGGTTTATAGAGTAGTAGTTTGGCTTTATCAGGGTTTAGGATGAGTTGGACATTGGATAGCCATGTTTCTATAGAGAGGAAAGATTCCTGAGTTAATGTGCGAAGTGCCTGTAGTGAGGAAGCTGCACAAATTAACGTAGAATCATCAGCGTATTGGATGACAGATGCTTTGGGAATGGAGGAATGAAGCTTATTGGTATAGAGGGTGAATGACAGAGAGCCTAAAATAGAACCCTGGAAAACACCAAGATTAACTCGGAGAAGGGGGGGGGTTGTTGTTTCCACAAGACTGCTTGCTGACGCTCAGTTAAATAGCTCTGGAACCAGGTTATGGGGCGAAGAGAGATCCCTAATTGAGACAGTTATTTCATAAGAATGTCTTGTCTAACCATATCGAAGGCCTTTGAGAGGTCAGGAAAAGTGGCAGAAACAAATCTACCAGCATTTCTATGAGAGTTTA
The DNA here is from genome assembly GCF_019279795.1 of Protopterus annectens. Classification (NCBI taxonomy): domain Eukaryota; kingdom Metazoa; phylum Chordata; order Ceratodontiformes; family Protopteridae; genus Protopterus; species Protopterus annectens. The sequence goes on from NC_056730.1 coordinate 779,474,194, forward strand.
CTGTATTGGAGGGGGACAATAAGGCAGTGGTGGTACTATGGAAGTGTCAGAAGCCATGCTGCATGCTTGATAAGAGCCTGTGTGTGTGCAAGTAATGAATCATTTGGAAGTGTATGCACTTTTTAAGGATTTTTGCTAGAGGGGATAGAATTGCTATAGGTCAGTAGTTTGTAAGCTCTGTGGTGTTACCTCCTTTATGTAGGGGGATTATGTGAGATATTTTCCATAGCTCTGGGACGGTAGCTTCTGAGAGGGATCTGTTAATTAGAATGGCTATAGGGTAGGCCACTGCATCGGCAGCGATTTTTAAGAATTTCCCTCGTAATTTCTCAGCAGCCAGAGTAGTGGGCTTACGTTTTTAGAGGTACTTTTTACCCTATCTATAGGGACTAACTGGAATTTGAAGGAGCTATTCCTTATGGGAGTAGTGATGGGCTCACAGGAAGGGTGTGTGTGTTGATTTTTCTGTTGGTTGGCTAGGGTCAGTATTGTTTCAGTAAAGAATGTATTAAATTGAGTGGGAATGCTGTCAGAGTTATTTACTATGGTGGGGAAGGGGGTATCAGTTTTGCCTGGTAGCAATAATTTGTTAATGGCTACCCAAACTGTTTGAGGGCTATTTTGGTGCTTGATTTGAAGATTGTAGTAGTAATTAATTTTGTCAAGTTTTACTAGTTTCTTAACGTTATTCCTAAGCTCCTGATATTTTTGTTTTGCAGCTGGGGAACAGTTTTCCAGTGATACTGTTGTTGTACTTCTTTCGTTTTTTCTCGGTTAGGGGTTGCCACAGCAGAACTCCGGTCTGCTAATGATTGGCAGTAGATTTTTACGGTGCCGAGGTGCCAGCTCGATGCCCAACCTTCAACAAATGCATGCCCACTTATGCATGTCGTTCGAATGCCACTCGTCCACGGGGAGGACATGCAGACTACACACAGAAGGCGCCTCAGCCGAGAATCGAACGGGAGAACCTCTTGCTGTGAGGCGACAATGCTACCGCTGCACCACCGTGGCTTAGAAACAGTTTATCTCTAGCTTTGAGGAGGGTTTTGGTTTCTTTGGTAAGCCATAGAGTGGGATTAGATCTGGTTCTTATGGTTCTAGGAGTGGCATGAAGATCTAATACATTTAAAGAAGGTGTTATTAAAGTAAGTAACTACCTCATTTAATTCCAGGTATTTCAGGGGTGCCCAATTGCAATGTTTTAGTTCTAATGTGAAATCAATGGGTTAAAGTTCTTTTTCTTTCTAATAAAATGATAGACTGTACCTTTGGGATTATGGTTGTGTTGTCATAGAAGGAAGATTGGCAGATGGTCACTTAGACCATCGGGGAGGCAACCTGCAAGAGAGAGGTGGCTAGATTTATTAGTTAGAATTCAGTCAAGGATTGATTCCCTGTTAGTTGTCTTGTCAATTCTTGTTGGAGTTTGGATGGCTTGGATAAAGCCATGGAGATTAATAGGATTTATTGGGGTGGAAGAGTTACAGGATAGTCAATCTATAATAAAATCACCCAGAATGATGGTTTCATTTTGGAGAGCTAAACAGAACCAATGGAGCAGATTTTCTGGAGAGGGTATATTGTTGCCAGGAGGTATATAGCATCCAATTATGTTCATTAGTTTTTTGGAGTGGAGTTGCAGCTGGGTGAACAATATTTCTGCATTGTCAACAGAGAGATATTGTATACTTAATATTTGCACTGTGAGATGGTTCTTAAATAATATAGCAATGCACCACCTTTTTTGTCTTTTCTATCCTTCCTTAGTATATTATATCCTGGAGGGAATAATTTCATTGTCATTGATATGTGGCTTTAGCCAAGTCTCAGTTATAATCTCTACGTCTGGCAGGTATAGAGAAAGACAGGTGTGCAGGTCATGGATTTTGTTGGGGATACTTCTACATCTTATATTTAGAAAGAGTAGGTCAGTAGTTTTCCTTGGAAGTTGATTTAGACTATTGGGGAGAAGGGGAATTTGCAGGGGGGTAGGTTTGTAGTAGTTGTTGGTTCAGGGTTGGGATGAATATCCCCAGAGCGAGATAATTTAGAGGCAATGTAGAGGATGGAATACAGGAGTTTTGTGATTTGTCCGTTGAATTTTAGGTAGGGTTGATGATATTTGGGGCGAGGTAGTATTTTAAAGCATGAGTAGTTGGTGGGTGATAGGGTAAGGATAGAGAAAGAGATAGAGAAGTAACACTGAATGTACTTATGATGAGAGGCAGCAGTACCTGCATAATTTGGGGTTAACTGTAGGTGGATATGGTAAGAGGTGAGGAGAGAAAATGTAAGTAGTACAATTATGAAGTAATATGTACTAGTAACATGTTAAGATGAGTGGATTGTAGTCTTTGTGCAGGGTAGAGTTTGGGAGTGATATTTGGTGTATCACTGAGAGGAGGAGTAGTAGAGTGGAGTTAATTAAGGGAGGGACTTAGGAGGATAGTTGGATGATATGGGTAGAGGTACATGATTGAGTAATGAAGTGGGAGGTGTGGTTATGTGTAAAAATAAATGTAGATGTAGTGGGGGTGGGTGGTACTTGGGGTGGAGTAGGGGAGCGAACTGAGCCCGAGCATAGCAAGGGCGAAAGGAGCGGGGCTACACCGGCTGGCTGGATGAGCAAAGAGAGGAATGCACATGAAAAACAATCAGTGGAGAAGGTAGGTGTGTAGAGAATTGTTAGGATAGTTAGAAGACATGGGCAGAAAAGGTAGGGAGAGCTTAGGGGTGGTAGTAGCTATAAGTATTGAAAGAGTTTTAATAGAAAAGCCAGTAAGATTATTATGAGAAAGAGAGGTGTAAGGCAGGTTCTGGTTGATTGCCAACTACAGAGCTAATGGCAGATAAGAAATACAAGATTTATTTGCAGTCTCAAGGTATAGGTAGAGTCAGTGAGACCTGGTTATCCTTTGTGGTAGATGCCTGCTGTTAGTGAGTGAGCTGGTGGGGAACCATGAAGTGAGCTGCTGAGCAGGATATTTCCAGGCTGTTTTTCAGGGACCTGAGTGTCACAGCCAGGTAATGACCTGTAAAGGAAAGATACGGGTTAACTGGATATTTCCGGAGATACAGTACATGTGGGTTGGGAAGGGAGGTAAAGAGAGTGGTAAGCACAGGAAATATAGGCAGCAGGGTAATATTCTCACAAGAATCAGAGAATACAATAAAATGTGCAGCAGTTTAGACAGAATATATCCGATAGCAATTTACCTTTGCTAATGCTTCGGCAATAAAATGTCTTACACATTGACTAAGTCAGGTAACGATATCCCTTATGATAATTAGGTCCAGAATTACAGTTGAGTGCAGCTGTAAAGACTAATTAGTACTTTTAGTCAAATTACTATGTAATAAACCCACAATATATTCACCACTTTTGCTAGACTTTAACTACACCTTTCAGCGAGATAGCTGACCACTATACACTATGCATTAGATTGTCTTGGTAGTGGTAATAAGCTTTTAAATGAATACAGTAGCATACACCATGGAGCAATATACAATAATTAAGTCCTGGTTATGCCTTTCACATAGGTAGCTGCAGCATATATTGTAAAAACAAGTGTTGAGAAAAGCATTTGTATACAGTACTAGTAGCCAGTGATTATTTCCTAGACAATATTTGCAGCGGTAGTATTTCTACATTATACATTTACTACTGCATTCAGTCACTGTTCACAATATTATAGTCACTATTGTGACAGTGCTGATACTTTCTACTTAGGCAGTGGGAAGACCTAAGTGGTATAAGCTTCAGTTTCTAGTCCTGTAGATGAAAATGCTATGATATATGGTCAAAGAAGGCAAGCACTCTAACTCCTTCAAACTAAAGTCTTAGCTTGTAATGTCCACCAGTTTATTTAAGTTATATTAGCATCAATCACCAATAATTTGCTTCATAATGCTCAATGGTTCCAACAAAAATTGTATTACAGCAGTCTCTAATAAACTTGGCTACAAACAGAAAGAGACACAATTAATACACTTAAAATTGAAGTTGCAGCAGTCACTACAATCTTTATAGCACACAGAAGAGATACAATCATTACTGACAGAATATTCCGCTGCAGCACCAAGTGCTAGGAAGATGCGCTTATGGTTGTTTGATTGCTTTAATTATAAAAGGGTAGCCAAAAATTCACTAAACACCTACCTCTGACCTCTGTTCACAAATATACACAGTGCATATAGCAGTGCTGCAGAAGACACATTTGGGAAGAAGTGAGCATGTGAATTTGATAAAGAAATGATTTCAGGATGGATATTCTGTAGAATATCAGGGAAAAAAGAAAATAAGGGTACTTATATTAATTGCTAGAGGAGCTCCAGTAATGCTAGAAGAGGCAAAAGGATAAGAATGACAGATTTGTATTAATGACTGGCTACTTGCAAGTGATGGGGATTACACTTACATGTATTTATATTCCACCTAAAACTACTATTTTGGAGCTTAAAAAAAATTTGGTGAGAAATAATCAGCTTTCAGCAGAGAATATTACTTATAGGTGGGCACTGGAATTTTTATTTGCAGCAATGATGATTATCTTGGGGACTAGAAAAGAAAATATAACATAATAGGGAATATTATTAAAGAAATATGTGAAAATACTTGGGATGAAAGACATGAATTCAGTAGCAGAAACTTGGACAGAACATGTATATTATTCCCCACAGTATGCTAGACTTGAAAGAAATTATATTTCACAAGAACTTGAGGACACACATCCAATAACTGTTTCAGAGTATGCACAACATAAAACTGCAGAGTAATGAAGTAAAGATGAGGCATTGGTGCTTACTTACCTACCTGTTAAAAGAGAGGAATTTAAGGACCGTGTAGTGGAAATTATCCAGGTGTTATTAGGAAAGATAAAAAAGTACTCTAGAAGTTACAGGTAGTGAGTGGGATAAAATGAAGGTGGAATTTAAAAATAGGATAGAAATAAAAGAAAGAGAGATCTGGTAAAAAATGTATTTATTTATATGGGCTGACGAAGGTTAAAGAATTACAAAATAAGGTGAATTTCACAGAGCAAGAGGAGGCACAACTGCCCAGTGCTGAAGATAAAATAAGGGAATACCTGGATAATAGTAATGAGTTTAGAAAGACTGCTGTTAAGCAATGTTTTAGATAACTCCAAAGCACAAAAGCATTTGGCACAATGGCATAAGTAGCAGAAAGTAGAAAGCTTTTTTGCCAGACTTAGACAGGGTGTAACAAGAAAAATAACCAATGGTGATGTAGAGGTATTAGAGATATTTTGGAAATTTTACGAAAATTTGTACAAAGCAGAGAAGTAGGAAAATCAAGAAAAAGCACAAATCGAAATATTTATGGATGACTTAAATATGCCAAGGTTAGAGGCAGAGGAGTCTCAACAACTACCAGTTGAGAGAGGAGGAGATGAGATAAAATGGTAATGTATTAGCGATCTACAGGATAGTCTCCAGGAAGAGATAGAGACGGTTTCCTGGTGGAAGTTTGAAGTTAGGAGGGAAAAGAAGATCTTGAGGGTTTTGTTTAACAGTATTTTAAAAGGAGGGGAGGCACCAACATCCTGGAAAAAAGCAGTAGTGGATGTAATATCTGAAGACAGTAAAAACCCATCTAATCCAGCTTCATACGATAGATATAGACTAATGTTGCTTGTGGAGGGGAGACAAACATTTGACAATATTAATAGAACAATGATGATTAAGAGGGAAGAAGAATATAAGAAAATACCACTGTTGTTGGTGGGTCTTGATGCAGAGAAAGTATTTGACAAACTATGCTGTGATTTTATGAGTAGAGAAATGAAGCATTTGCAATTCCTAATACAATTATAAGGTTAATTAAAAGGATGTATAAGGGACTGGAGGCAAAAAATCAAAGTGAGAGGGGTTCCTCTCTGATAAGTTATGTCTGAACAGAGGAACCAGGCAGGGGTGTCCTCTTTCTTCTTTGTTATTTGCATTATATTTAGAACCACTGGCAAAAAAAAAAATAAGGGACTCAGAAATTCAAGGATATAATTGGTATGGCATTCAAGAAAAGTTGCCTTTTCTTGCAGATATTATTTTCTACCTGCTGGAATAAGAAAAGGACTTTTCAGTGCTGTGGAATATTACGAGACAGTTCCAGTTTTTTCAAGATATAAAACTAAGATAAAACAAAAGCTATAGCTATAAACTTTGTATCCACACATGAATTGGTCCATTAACACCCACATTTATAGGGATGTGATAAAATTAAGTATTTCATAGAATAGATTAAAAAGTATTTGTTTCTGAGAGCTAAGGATATGTGGCTAGACACAAAACTAAAGATAATGCAAAAACTGAGAAACTGGAAGCTCTTGTCTACGGATATGAATAGCAAGTTACTAGTAATACAAATTATTGTAGTCACTTTAATTTTATACCAAGTCGGGCTTATTTAGAAAAGTTATGCACATTAATTAATAAAGAGTTGAAGGTTTTTATTTGGAAGAGGAAGCGGGCAAAGGTGAAGTGGGTAAGTTTATCCTCCCAAAAGAACAAGGAGGTTTAGGATTACCCGGTTTGAAGGGATATTTTAGAGCTACACAGTTAAGGCTCTTATATATAAAAAAAGCAGAAATGTACAATTCACAATGGAAAGGGATGATAATGAAGCAGGGGGCAATTCGAGAAATAAGGAAAGAATGGGATTTGCACATAGATCCTTAAGGAGAATAACAGTTAAACATAATATCATATTCATAATTTAGGAGAAACCATACTAAGAACTAAGCTAACACAGGAATGGAGAAAGGAGATTCTCCTGATAGAGATGACTGCGATTAGAGGTACAGAGAATAGACAAGACGGGGCTGAAATTTACTGGAGAAAGCTAGCAAAGAAACCAAGGAACTGAGACCAAATAATTAGAGAAGGAAAGGTAACAGAATGGGAAGAGGCCAAGAAGACATTTGGATTGCAGGCTAGTGCTTATAGACAGAGAGAAAGGGATATGGGAATCCTTATTTAAAGACTTACACTGCTTGAGTTTTTAATTTCATTTAGAATAGAAGCTGCTGTTAAAAAGTGATAATTAGCAGGGCATATGAAATATTGCACGATAATTATAGGACTCAGAAGAGGTCAGGAAAGGCTGGCACGATAGATTAAATATGAAATTCCGTAGGAAACAAAATGCCAAATATGCAAGGTGTAGAAGATTTATGATTTATGATTTTTGCCTGGACGTATTTGCATAGATACTTTTATATGCCAAGAAAACTCCAAAGAATTTTTCCTCAGGTAGCTAGCAAATGTAGGAGGCATTATGGGGAAGAAAGACGTGACTGGGAACCTATGTTTTGGGAGTGTAATGAGTTGGCAGACTTTAAAAATTCCCTAGAGTACTCTGCCAGGAATACAGGGTGAGCAAGTAAGTGTAGCTGGGATACAGGAGGTGAACTGTCTGAACATAAGGCCTTGTTTAGTTTAGTTTAGTTCTGGTGACTGCCAAAAATGCAGTTATTAAAAAAAACAGAAATCAAAATCTAAGCCAGCCATACCTGAATTAGTGAATATTATAACAGACATAACAGAAAAGGAAATAGGATCTTTAGAAAAGTGTAGGAGTAAAGTACACAGAAAAATGGAAATTGTGGGGACAATGCATGCAGAAAAAAATGTTTTGGAGGAGTAATGAGATAAACAGAAGGCAGGAAATGGACAATATATGTACTGTTGCTTATATTATAGGATATAAAACAATACATGTGGTATATAATGTTTGTAAATGTGAACTTGTTAATATGGTTTGATTACCTTTGTTTGCTTATGTCACAAGTGATAATTCAATAAAGGCATTTAAAAAGATGAAAGATTTAAGTATATGAATTAAAATGATTATATTATGACAGATACAGTTACGTGGGAAGAGACTAAAAATGACAAAAAATGAAAAGCTGGATTCTATTAACTATGGCTATGGATATTAAGATACAAGCACTCAAAATATTTTAGCCCCTTTAGTTTTACATGCAGGATAGGCATATTCTATCAACAAGAGAAGTTGTGGATGATAATAAAGAGCTGAAGGAATTCATTTAGCAGAGGAAAAGGGCAAAATTAAAGTTGGATAACATGAGTCTCCCCATACAACAAGGTGGTTTCATATTGCCTGATTTGTAGAGATACTTCAGAATTATAAGTAAAAACAGTCAATGCTCCGTGCTATAGCCAAAGTCTACCAGTCCAAAGTAAAACACAAACAAGAAAGAAGACTGGCTCGACACCGCTATGTGAAAAAGTTTTTAATAAAAAAAAAAAAAGTTTTTAATAAAAAGTACTCCAACAAAGTAAGCGCTTTCGGGTTCACCAACCCTTCATCAGACAATGAAACACATAAAATTTCACATTTAAAAACAAGCTTCAACCAATCAACTGTTGATATTTGACCCGCCTATTTTGTAATGCAGGTTTTAAAGATATCTTGTCATTTAAGCCTGGATGCCTATGTGAAGTGAGTGTAATGATCCATTTGGATTCTAGAGTCTCTGTATACAATTTGATGTCACCCCCTCTAGCTCCCAATCTGACATTTACAATAGCTTTAAACATAAAAGTATGTGTTGGATTGTTTTCCACATGTTTATATAAAGCATTTTGCTCTACCTTGTTCCTAATACAAGAAAGATGTTGTAGTATTCTAACTTTCAACATGTTTGTTGTCATCCCTACATAATAGGCCAAACATTTTTGGCACTCCGCTATATAGACCACATGTGTTGTCCTGCACGTTGCCCTTGCTTTAAAATGAAACCTTCGTCCATCCACTGGATGCAAAAAGGATGGATCCTTGTTTATGCTGGTACATGCTTTGCAATTGCCACATGGTAATGTTCCAGCTTTGCTCATCCAAATTTTGTTACCAGAGGCTCCCTTCTCTCTACATAACAAATCTTTGAGATTGGTGTTGCGTCTGTAAGCAAAACTAGGTGTGTGACCTATGATCTCACATAATCTATCGTCCCCCCTTAATATGTTCCAATTCCTTTGGACAATGGCCTGAATGTCTATGATGTTACTGCTGTAAGTAAAGAACATCTTAGGTCCATTGTTTTTTCTTGGCTTGGGCAAAGAATGCATTTCATCCTTGTCCCTTCTTAACCAAGGTTTATATTCCTTGGTTCTCCCCTGACCACTGTGATCTATCTTAGTCTGTATCATCCTATCATTGTACCCTCTTTTATTGAAACATGTCCTCAAGTTTTCCACTTCTGTCTCATATTTATTATCTTCTAAATACAATCTTGATGCCCTGCATAGTTGTCCTTGTACTATGTTCGGAAAAAGGTGTCGAGGATGCATACTGTCAAATGATAGTAAGTGATTGGTCCAACAGTCTTTTCTATACAAACTAGAAGAATAACCTCTTGAATCATGTGTGATCCTGGTGTCTAAAAAAATCTATTTGTTCTGTGGAGTGGGTCATTGTAAACCTTAAGAACGATGTGGTTGAATGTAAATACTCAAGAAAATTATTTAACATTTCCTCACTGCCTCGCCAAAACATAAAAACATCATCTACAAATCGTGCATATGCACCTACATATCTTGTCCAATTGGCATTGTTGGTGATGGTCTCGGTCTCCCAATAATGTAAGACCAAATTAGCATATGTATTGGCACAGGGGGTGCCCATAGCCACCCCCTGTGCCTGTCTATAAGCCTGTTGTCCTCCTATAAATACATTATTCTCCAAAACTAGAGACAATAAGGTGCATATCAAAATAACCTTGTGTTCATCCTCACCCATACTGCACAAAACATGTTTTATGGCTTGTATGCCATAATTGTTACCTATGACAGTGAAAAGGCTTTGTACGTCTAAAGTGACCATGATGGTGTTACCTTGGAAGTCTTCTAGTTCATATGTCCTTACCATCTGCAAAAAATGTTTTGTGTCCTTCAAAATATTATATATCTTGTCCACATATGGTCTCAGTGTATGTTCCAGCCAAATTGATATGTTTTCCGTGACCCACCCTCGACCCGAAACAATGGGCCTAAAGGGTGGGTCATGCAAAGATTTGTGAATCTTTGGCAAAGCTTTAAACATTGGAGTTTTGGGTTTATTTATCAACAAAAAATAGGATGATACAGACTAAGATAGATCACAGTGGTCAGGGGAGAACCAAGGAATATAAACCTTGGTTAAGAAGGGACAAGGATGAAATGCATTCTTTGCCCAAGCCAAGAAAAACCAATGGACCTAAGATGTTCTTTACTTACAGCAGTAACATCATAGACATTCAGGCCATTGTCCAAAGGAATTGGAACATATTAAGGGGGGACGATAGATTATGTGAGATCATAGGTCACACACCTAGTTTTGCTTACAGACGCAACACCAATCTCAAAGATTTGTTATGTAGAGAGAAGGGAGCCTCTGGTAACAAAATTTGGATGAGCAAAGCTGGAACATTACCATGTGGCAATTGCAAAGCATGTACCAGCATAAACAAGGATCCATCCTTTTTGCATCCAGTGGATGGACGAAGGTTTAATTTTAAAGCAAGGGCAACGTGCAGGACAACACATGTGGTCTATATAGCGGAGTGCCAAAAATGTTTGGCCTATTATGTAGGGATGACAACAAACATGTTGAAAGTTAGAATACTACAACATCTTTCTTGTATTAGGAACAAGGTAGAGCAAAATGCTTTATATAAACATGTGGAAAACAATCCAACACATACTTTTATGTTTAAAGCTATTGTAAATGTCAGATTGGGAGCTAGAGGGGGTGACATCAAATTGTATACAGAGACTCTAGAATCCAAATGGATCATTACACTCACTTCACATAGGCATCCAGGCTTAAATGACAAGATACCTTTAAAACCTGCATTACAAAATAGGCGGGTCAAATATCAACAGTTGATTGGTTGAAGCTTGTTTTTAAATGTGAAATTTTATGTGTTTCATTGTCTGATGAAGGGTTGGTGAACCCGAAAGCGCTTACTTTGTTGGAGTACTTTTTATTAAAAACTTTTTTTTTTTTATTAAAAACTTTTTCACATAGCGGTGTCGAGCCAGTCTTCTTTCTTGTTTGTACTTCAGAATTATGCAGTTATTGTTCAAATGCATAACTCAAGCAGAAGGTTATAAATCAAGTGCAAAAAAACGATTATGAAATGGGGTAGGGTGTCAAGAAGTAAAGACAGTGTAATATTTTGATTGTAGGTCTTTAAGGGGAATAAAAACTACTACATGGAGTATTAAACTCATAAGGCAACACAACATATTCTAAAAACTAAACAACATTAGAATGGAGAAAGGAGATTTTACCATTAGGGATGACTGCAAGTTGAGATTTAGAAATTGGGCAAGGGGGGACAGAAATGTTTTTTGGTGGAAATTAGCAAAGAAATCACGGTATTGGTTCTTTCTCCTAGAAGTTTCATCATATTAACAAGACCTTCTTTACCCCCCCCCCAATATTGCCTTTTTGTAGGCACTAAGGCTTCTTTACCTGCCAACCTAACAAATTCTGCTTGGGTCAGTATTAATACAGCACTGCTCAATGATGCAATCTTTAAAAAGTTTCTGCCCTAAAAGCCTCCATAAATCTTGAAAACATTCACATTTGTATAGGTACAAAAACATGGCTCCAATACACTTCCTTGGGGGGGGGGGTAAAGAAGGTCTTGTTAATATGATGAAACTTCGAGGACCTGGGTTGAATATCTACCGCTTGATTAGACCTTCCACTGAGGGTGGATAGTGTCCAGGAGAGGTTGTGTCCATTAATTCATAGACTTATCACCAAGTGAAGATGTCCTATCACTTTGAGAATTAAGCAAGATAACACCTCAGACCTTGAACTCATTCATTTACTTTTATCTATAAGAAAGTCCTACTATCAAATCATTGCTAGTTACAGAACCCATATCCATGGCCTCTGTTGCCAGTGACACCTACTGTACCAAATTACATTACTTGACTACTTTAACTAATATAATCAATCTGGGAAATTTTAACTATCCATACTTAAACTGACACTTGTATACCACAAGCAACAAATATGCACAACCTAAGACCAAATCACAGTAAACCCTCTCAAACAAGTAGCACTCTCTTCCACAAGGTAGCTCAATTCTACCTGATCTCTGCTTCTGACAAATACAACACTAAGATGCTTCATACCTAGAGTTATCCCATTAATGTTCATAGCAGAACATTGTGGTGCAACATTTTCTATAAGAACTCGGCACCAGACTGCTCATATTCTACTGTTTTCAGGGAGATACCAAAGGTTAACCTCCTAGCACTCACTGATGACTTAAGGAGTCTTAAATGATCTTCATCCAAAGAGGACCTCATAGCTAAAATGGCCTCTTATTCCACTGATTTCCACTCCCATCTAAGTCCTTCCATTGAAACATCGGTCCCATTTTCTACTGATACAATGCCACAGGTGTAAACAGCCCTTTCAAAAGCCAAAAGCACAGCGTCAATGGGGCCAGATGGTGTCCCAGGCTGCGTCTTGCACAAACTACAGAACAAAATAACACCCCACCTAAACACAATGTTCAACCTCAGCCTCTCCATAGGCTACATGCCCATAGAATGGTGCACAGCAATGGTTATTTTGCTCCACAAAGGAGGGGTCACAACTGACCCTGGTAACTATCGCCTCATAAGCCTGAATAGCCTGGTCTGCAAGACTATGGAGCGCATCATCATGGAACTCATTAACAAAGACATTGGGAAACTTTAAACACTTGACCCGACCCAGTTCGGCTTTGTTAAGGGCAGATCATGCCTACTAAACCTGGTTGACTTCTTCGAGACAGTCACTGAGGCCATAGATGAGGGGAAGGTGGTTCACACAGCCTAACTTGACCTCACCAAGGCTTTTGACACCATTCCACACTCGGGAATTATAGAAAAACTCACCAGCCTGAACATAAACCCCTACATCACGAGATGGGTTGCCAACTGGCTTACAGACAGAACTCACATGGTAAGAACAGCAGGCCCCAGGTCTGATTCTAAACCAGTCACAAGTGGTGTCCCACAAGGCTCGGTCCTGGGACCCCTACTCTTTGGCATATACTTCTCAGAAGTACAAACAAACACAGGAGGACTATGGCTAACCAAGTTTGCCGATGACTGCAAACTGGTAGCCATAAGTGACTCTCCGGCTGGCACGGACATTCTCCAAAAGGGCCTTACTGAGATGGACACCTGGTGTCAAAATCATGGTCTCAAGCTAAATGCCAAAAAATGCATAGTCATCCCATTTGGGAAAAACAAAACACCCATGAATTACCACATAGGTGGCAGCCCCCTTAATACAGAAGAGGTAATAAGAGATCTGGGGACCTAGGCTATAGTAATCTCTCCTTTAACAATCATATTGCCAAAGTAGTTGGGAAATCCTTCTATGTAGCCCATCTAATTACTAAAGGATTTGCATCTAGAAATAGAGGTTATAGTGCCCCTCTACTCGTCACTTATCAGACCTATCATAGAGTACAATGCCCCATTTGGGATGTACCTCACAAGACACTTCCAACAGCTGGAAAGACCACAAAAGTACCTCACCAAGAGGATTACTGGCCTCAAACATATGTCCTATGCAGCTCGGCTGGAAAAACTCCGGCTGTACTCCGTGGCATATCACTTACTCAGAGGTGATCTTTGCCTGACTTGCAAAGCCATGTCCAACTCAGAATTGATGGACATGCATGACCTAAAGAAATCTAAGTCACTGCAAGCCACTCGCTCTAGTTAGCTAAACCTTGCCACAACAATAAATAGAACATGCTGGAGGGATAGATTCCTGTCACAGAGACTCCTAACTACATTAGGCAGAGCCCCTCACTAACACTCTTCAAGAGAAACCTTGACGAGTGAATGGGTAACAGAAAAAATACCCCTGGTATCACTTCATTGGCTCTTCTTGACAGAGGCTCAGTTTCATAGTTTCATAAGTACAAAAATGCACAGAATAGATTTCGAATACTGTGCCTCTGTCTAGTAGTGACACAATGAAGGTCCCCTTATATAATATAATTAGTTTACTGTGCCCCTGTCTAGTAGTGACACAGATGTGACCCCTGGGGTAAACTTACGATCTCTCATCCACTCATCAAGATTTCTCTTGAAGAGAGTCAGTGAGGGGCTCTGCCTAACATGAACTGGGATCTTGTTTCAAAGCATGGGAAGCCTCTGGGTTATGAATCTATCCCTCCAGCATGTCCTATTCATACTTGTGCCGAGGTTTAAGTCTTTAGCTCTCGTGGTCCTGATGGATTTGAATTTTTTGAGGTGGAGCATGTCCATCAGTTCCTGATTGGACATGGCCTTGTACGTCAGGCAGAGATCACTTCTGAGCAGGCGGTATGCTACTGAATAGAGCTGGAGTTTCTTTAGTCTGGCAGAATAAGACATATGTTGGAGACCCTTGATCCTCTTGGTGAGGTACTTTTGTGGTCTCTCCAGCTGTTGCAAATGCTGGGTGAGGTACATACCAAATGGGGCATTGTACTCAACCATGGGTCTGATGAGGGAGCAGTATAGGGGTACAATGGCATCCTTGGATCTGGATGTGAATCCCTTCATGATAAGGTGTGCAAGGTAGAATGTTTTTCTAACCACTTTGGCAACGTAGGTGTCAAATGAGAGGTTGCTGTCGACTTGGGTCCCTAGGTCTCTGATTACTTTTTCCGTACTCAGTGGGTTGCTGTCTATGTGATAATTTGTGGGTACTTTGTTTTTCCCAAAGGGGATGACTATACATTTTTTGGCATTTAGTTTAAGGCCATGACTCCGGCACCAGTTGTCCATTTCTGTGAGGCCTTTTTGTAGGATGTATGTGTCCGCTGGTGTATCGACTATGGCGCCTAGTTTGCAGTCATCTGCGAACTTTGTCAGCCACAACCCTCCCATGTTTGCTTTAACATCTGAGAAATAAATGCCGAACAAGAGGGGTCCCAGGACAGATCCATGTTAATTAATCAATGGGGCATCGAAAGCTGACACACTCTGACCAGACTTATAAATGCCCTTGGACAGATAGACTAGTACCTACCTATGAACCTAAAAACCATATTTCATTGAATGCTCATTATCAATAAAACCTACAACAACAAAAAAAACCTTTGGCCTAAAGAATAAATTAAAAGAATTCATTATCAAAAATGACTTCCAAAAAACATAACACTTTCATTCTATATGCAGTATAATTTAAAAACTAGAAATATACCATCATTGCCAATTTAAATAAGCCTGTAAAAGTCACATAACACAACTGCAAATACAGGTAAACCTACATGACAATTGTGTAAACATAACATTAAATAATCCATACACGTTTACTACAAAAGCATAACACAATATAAAAATAAATTATTTAATTATTATCATGCAGGCCAAGACATTAAACATTTTATACTAAGGCTGCCACTTACGCCTGGCCATCTACTAGCAGCTAGAAACAGCTGTCATTGTACTTATTTTACAGCTAACATATTATTAAAGTTGTCCTCCTTTGAGTTTCTGTAAATAGGCTAGAAAAACATTTTTTTATTTTTTTAAATAGACACATTCTGAACTACATTTAAGTAATGCATTGCTTGTATCCTTTATTTTACTGCCATAAGAATGTTTGTATAAGTACTGTGACAGCTTTCATGAGTTTTTTTCTCATATAGAAGTTATTGCAGCTCGTACATCTAATGACATACACCACTCATGTACTGTTACAGGAGTAGTGGGACTTGACACCAGTTGTCTTATATGTATAAGGATTAATACAGGGCCTGAATCAATAAAATACAACCCCAATTACTTGTCCCACATAACTAACTATCCATGCAGTCGTTTGATGTAACAGCAGTGCCACTGTTGTCATCCCTTTCTGGTATGTTCTTTAACATACTATTTCTTTCGTAGTCAAAGTTGGGAGAGGCACCTATTATACTGGTCATATCAGAATTTCCAATAATTATTCCCAAATTTGTTCTTAATAATGGCACTGTTTTTTTTTTTTTAATAATGGTAATAATAAAATCTTTGCTGTCAACAGTAAATAACAGAAAACTCTTCATATAATCCCTATCAGTTTTTGACTATTAGGTAATCCACTTCTCTAAGTGGGGGAACTTAAGTGACCATTTTATTTGTAATCTGGAGCCATATCTAGTAGCCTACACATATCATAATCCCTATCAATAAACAAATCAATAAGGAGACTTCATCTTCAGCCATGTATAAATTGCACCTTGCACAATGTTACACTATGTGATTTGGGTGTTGAGATGTGAATGTGTAAATAGCTATTTACAAAGGTGGCCCTGCAATATAATGATCTCTCAAACTTGTTTTTATGTGTATTGAAAAAAATACAACTACTGATCCACTGCCAGTTAACACAAAATGTAAGCGTGTAAGAATTTAGTTGTTCTAGAAAGATCTCAAAAATGGATCACCTTTCTATTAATAAACAAAAAATCACCTCTGTAGTGTTTGTAAAATGGCAGATAAATAAGTGAGGTTGTAATATTTCCATTTTGCATGCATCACATTTTCAAAGCAGTTGCAGCAGTGGCACCCATTTCTACACCTCTGAATTGAAGGCAAAAGTGATGTTTAAAAACAGATAAACTGTTGGCTAGCAGGAGAACTAACAAGCTGCAGATCATTGTTAGCTTTAATGATACTGAAGTGGAATCACTTCACAGAAAATCCCTAACACAGCCTACCCCCATGTCTTGTGGGATGAACTGTATAATCAGTGCATGTCACTCATGAATAACACACTTTTACCACTACCACATTTATATTCTCTAAGCAGATCCAGAAATTTCCAAGAATCATTAATGTAATATGTTTTTGTATAAAATGATTTATTATACTGCCTGCATAGATTGACACGCATTCAATTTTTGATTCCCCAAAATTATTATAGAACAAATGGGAGATTATTTATGTATTTGCTTATCCCTTGAACTCCAGTGGTCTAGAAATCAGCAAATAATCCTCAACTGTTGGATTTCTTGCATATTCCAAAAACACACAGCACCACAGATAACTGCTGTAGAAATCTAATTTACCTTGCAATATAAAAAGGACCTCCTAATTATTTATCTGCTAACTCCAAGATTTAATTACTAAAAGCTAAAGGCCAATTCTCTGCTTCCTGCTATACCATGATCACACACTGTAGTCTCCCATTTACTCATACACATTGACATTTACAACACAGATGTTTGCTTTTCGACCTTACATCACTCAACATTCACACATGTCAAGATATTGACATACCTCAGACAAAGCAGTTCCTAACTCTCATGAAAACTAACCTCAATGAATATTGAGGGATTTGTAAATACACCTCAAGTCAGACCCCTCAGTGCCTTATGGCTAAGGAGAGAAAGTAGCAAAAACTGTTTTCTTTAGGCTGAATATTGTCTTCCAGATTACCTACTAGCTACCTATGTAACTGCGAGTTAGAGCTGTTGAAGGACTCTGACATTCACAGTAAACAAAAAAATGTATATGGCAGTAGATCAAAGGGTAAAAATAGTACAATATACAGCCCACAGCTAAAGCATGCCTAAGTAATGCACTTCATAATAGGCTGCTTACTGCTGATAATAAACAGTCTGCTCCTGGGGTTGTCACAAGGCCCTGCTTTAGAAGACATTCCTGATTTGAGTAGTTGTATTCTCTCTCTACCCCACACACAAAAAAAAACAAGAAATTGGGCAAATGGTGAAAGCAAGCCATCTGCATCAACTGAATGCCATATTTTATTAAGAAATGGCCAACTTTAAGCATCTGCAAATATGGAAACCGTAAGCACATGTAAAATAAATTAAAAAGTTAAAGTACTATGCTTTGCAACCAAACTTTATACAAGTTACACCAACATCAGAACCAACGAAGCCTAGAAAGATAATCAAGATGGTGAAAGGAACATGCACACACTATGAACTGTCCATACACACCCATATACAGATGTGGCAGGAAAGACACTGAAAAATTACAGTTACATCTATAAAACTGTTATTTAGTGGCAGATTCATTTAACTTCTGCAGGAAGCAGATAGATAGTGTTCTCCTAATGTACATTAAGATACCTTAATGCCAGATATGACTTGATTATTCACAAACAAAACAAATATGAGATTTCAGTAATGTTTTTATTTTATTAATAAATGTT
Organism: Protopterus annectens; assembly: GCF_019279795.1. Lineage (NCBI taxonomy): Eukaryota > Metazoa > Chordata > Ceratodontiformes > Protopteridae > Protopterus > Protopterus annectens. The sequence continues at coordinate 779,492,396 of NC_056730.1, forward strand.
GTCTTTCGGCTTTTCCCGGTTAAGGGTCGCCACAGCAGAACTCCGGTCCGCTAATGATTGGCAGTAGATTTTTTACGTGCCGAGTTGCCAGCCCTGACGTACAACTTTCAACGAAGGTACGCCCATTCACGCATGTCTCCACACAGAAGACGCTCTAGCTGAGAATCGAACAGGACAACGCCTTACTGTGAGGTGACAAATAAAAAAATGAAAAGGCTAAGGAAAAATCTGAGTATTTTGAACTTTAACATTTGTGGTCTGCTACCTAGTTTACTTAGAGCATGAAAGAGTTTAAAATCGTGAAATCTGGGTAGCCGAATTTGGGAATTACCTAATTAAATGTTGTACACCACAGGCAGTACAGAGGATCTTATACACTAGACCAACAGTAAATTATTCAGAAACAAATTATTAATGTACCACAGTTGCTAGGTACAGTGTGCACTGAGCATACTAAGGGGGAATATGCCCAAAAAATAAAGTCAGTCACATAAGTGCAATTGCAAAGACTTGGTTATGGCTATCTGTACCTGTACACCGTACTGCTCTCCCATACAATTAAGCACAGGTGTTATGGAAGGGCTGGAGTAAAAGCTGAGAACTCACAGTAGTACAATGCTTTAGTGGTAATATTATTATAATCATGTCAGATTACAGAATGCATATGCTGACTTATAAACCCATAGCTGTGACTATCCAAATAATAAATATGATATCATACACAGCAGACATATACAGCATGTGACATGTCATTCAACTTAAAAATCATACTGCATTCCACATATTATCTCCATTCCCAGACATAGGCAATCTCTTGATAAAGCTTTTGAGTCATACAGGTATTTCCTATCAGCAGATCAGAAGCACAGATAAAGACTATCAAAAACAGGCAATGTGCTCAGTTAAACCCCACTGGGCACACTAGGTAGATCTGCTGAAATTGAAGGACTCAATTCTGCATAGTATTTCTCACAACTCTTGTGGAGAGCTTTCCTGTCACTGCGCCATGCTTTCTATCCGGCAGACAACAGAAAAGATACTTCTTACACAACTGACTGTACCACATTCAAAATGGAAAGGCTATGTCGAACTAATATCAGATTTTGCCAGGCTGCCTCTTAAAACAAATACAAGCCATGATGGGGTTAAAAATGAGATTATGGTCACAAAAATCCTCCTCCTTGCAAATGAGAAAAGTAGTTCAACTTTAAAATCAATGTGCAGAACATTAAAAAGGAAAAAAAAAATGATACAATACCCAAATATTTCCTAATGTAATACAGTAACAAACCCAATACGTTTAGCTACATGCTAGAAAAATATTTAGCTAAAGAAAAAAGCTCCTAATGTTACCTCCATGTTACCCCAGTATGGTACCTCTACAACCTTCTATAAAGAAACAATTGCCGGTGCTCACAAGTACGGCAGCAGGTTATTTCTATAGAGAACCCTTGGTCAAAACGTAATTAATAACAACAGCAGAGAAATGATGATCCTGATGGAAGCAGCATGCAAGAAAACAATGCTATGCGCCTTGATGCAGATAAAGCATTCAATAGAGCCAGCTGGATTCTTATGAACAGAGCAGTGGAAGCATTTGCATTCCCTGGTAGAACAGGGTTAACAAGGAGAATATATGAAATGTTATAGGGTTGTGCTCTTTCCCTTTTATTTTCTTTACATTTGGAGTCATTAGGAAAGAAAATAAGGTATTCACATATTCAAGGGATAACTGGTATGGTAACCAAAATAAGTAAAGACATTTCAATGTCATGGAACAGTTTAGACAGTTTCAAGTCTTTTTGGAATATAAAATAAATGAAGATACAACAGGACTATGATGAACAATATACCCAACCATGAACTGATACAACGATACCATACCTACTGGGTGAAAAGATGAAGTTTTTAGGTGTACGGTTTAAAAAGATTCTGCTACAGTAGCTAAGGATATGTGAGAAGAAACTATAAAAAATACAAGAGAGACTTGAGAAAATGGAAGTTCTTGACTATGGCTCTAAACAAGACATACGCAGTGAAAATGTTTTTAGGCCCTTTAGTCTTGTGCACAGCTCAGGCATATTTTTATCAACTACAGGAGAAATTGTGGATGAGAATTAAGGAGTTGTAGAGATTTATTTGGGACATGGGTTCTTTACAAAAAGGGAAGAGCAAATTTCAAAGAAAGAAAGAAATGGAATTTACAGGAATAATAAATTCAGGAGGAGGAGTGAAATGTTATTTATTTATTTGCTTTTGTTACCCGGGAAAGTCCACTGGGCTGGTGTGAGCCCATTTTCAGTGGAGGCCCGGGGAGAAAAGCTCCAAAAAACAATGTACACAATAAATAATTTGCTTAGAAAGTTAATAACAGCATATAACGATTTATGAGAGTCAGAAGTAACAGAGACAATATATGGCTATATTTTATGGAAGGCTTGGATGCATAGCAAGGTATTCAGTATATCAGACAGATTATAATAATGTACACATACACAATTTTTGAAGGAAGAAGTTGAGCAATTTGTGTAATGTTATAATAATGAAAAGTGTAAGCATATGTATTCTGCATGCCAATAACAATGGAAACTTTTAAGATTTTTTATTAGTTTATGTAAATTTATGTCATAGTTCAAAATCTGATGATTTTCTAAAGATGTTTAGATAAATGTTATCAACTTATTTTTCACTTACAGTACACATTCATAATCCAGTTTTGTCTTGCTACACAAATGAATGAATCCAATTAAAACGCCTTTTTAGTGTGAAAAAAAAAAGCGATAGTAATGTGTTTCATTGACTCTGGTCCTACATTAAGACCAATTATGTGTAGATGACCAAAAGCAATCAGTTAAACTGCCATCCTCCCAAATGTCCTGTCAGGTATATTAACTCTCACTCAACATAACCCAGTTAATGTACTGGGAAATGGAATATGTCCCAACAGTGCTAGAATGGAAAATGATTCTGAGGACCCTAACAGTACTGAGCAACACCGTGAAAATAAAAGACAGGCACCAAAGATTCCACAATACCAGAACACCCCCCCCCCCATAGAAACAGTCCCTGGGATTCAATAAAGCCTACACTAAGTGTACACTGCTCTGAGTGAATAGACATCACAAGCAGAACTTGCACACTCTTCTTCACAATTTTAGTTTACCTACTAATTTTCTTTCAACTTTAAATACTGATGCAGATTCATAAAGGTCACCACAAAGTGTAGGCTACATGTTCACTTAGTATAATCTTTCTGAGTTACCAGAAAACACAAAAAATGTGGACGGGATGTTCTTCAATAGAGATCTTGTACACTTGATGTAGGTGCAATGTCTTGATCATACCTGGGACACCCTAACAAAGAGCTCAAAATCATCTGGGACATGGTATCTTTTTACAAGATTTACATTTTCCAAATATAACCAACTGAGATGCAGCAACTTGGCAATGACTTCACTTGAAGCCGTGCAGTGATTTTTTGAGTAGAGAGGGTCTATGATTCAGTAAACAGTTCATACAAATTTTAATTTTTTTTCTCATAATAGCAGTGATGTCACCTTACCTTTTTATCAGAAGCTACCTTTCTGAAGTAACAGTTATTTCTACCAGGTCTGAACTCTGATTGCATTTATCACAACTGTTTTGCAAGTCCCTCTATTAATTTCAGTGACATTTCTGATTGCAAAAAAAAGGTTCTAATAAAGAATTTGTAGCAGAAATTCATAAACAATACAGAATAATTAAAATACAAACCATACAAAATGCAAACACATTTCTCCATTAATTTTCCAATGCTTGCTTAATCCTAAGGGTCAAGGGACACAGAGCCCGTGCCCTGGCGGATAACCAGCTTTAGAAAACACATCAGTATATCACAAGATGTATGTACACACACATTCTTCATGCATACTTACATACTTACTGGCAGTTCAGATGCATTCCAATTCACCTTTCAGTATGTCATTGTTATGTTGAAGGAAACTGGAAAACCTTAAAAAACTCATGTAGGCACAAGATGGTTTTGCAGACCTCACAGGGAAAGTATCCTTGCTGGGAATCAAACCAGATTAGAAAACACTGAGTCTGTTACTCTTACTGTGGCACTACAGTGCTGTCCCAAACAAGTAAAGTAAAAAAAAAAAAAAAAACAGTGTAAAAGAAAGTCATATAAATGCCTCCTAGTGACAGATACAGACAGAGAATAAAAACTGAGCATAGCTGGAAAGGAAGTTCAGATTATGGGCATCACAAGCAGTAATGTTGACACTTCTTTTTTAGGACACTTTCCAAACTACATCTGAAAATGGAACAGGGCAAAACAAGATCAAATTAAGGGATTGAATATCTTGGAAGCAAGTGATGCAACAGACTTATACTGGTTACTGTACTCCCATGGTATCTTTTTAAAAGATTTACATCTTCCAAATACAGATGTCAAAGTATTTTGACGAGCTAGTTTAAAATAATTATATTCTCACTAAGATGGATCAAAAGAATCTGACTGGTAAAGTATTCAGCAACCTGATCATGACCTATGTTTTAGTGCAACATCACTTCCTACAAAGATTAAAAAGAGTTATGTACTTACCATAACTTGTAATCTGTGCTGTTCAGTGTCATTATTCATCATGGATGGGTCCTGGATCTGACCTCAGATCCAAGCCGGCAAAGCAAGCAATGGCTCCTGAGCTTTAGGTCCTCCCCTACCCTTACTTCCTGTTACCCATAATCAAGTTTGCCAGATAACTATCCTGGAAGGGACATTGTCCGCACTCAGGAACAGCAGAACCAAACACACCATTACTCCAAGAATCCCCTGGTCACCAGAAGGAGGGGGACAGAGGGTGGGAACCTGATGAATAATGACACTGGATAGCACAGATTCCAAGTTATGGTAAGTACATAACTCATTAGCTGTTGTTATCTGTGTCATTACTGATCATGGATAGATCAAAGTCCCCATCTACCCAAAATCCTGGGAGGTCTCAAGGAAGAAAATGCCAGAGCACAGAAGAACCAAAATGAGGCTCTACCCCTGGATACCAAATCCAACTTGTAGTGTGTTACAAAGGTATTGGGGCTTGACCAAGTGGCAGAAGCACAAATGTCATCTAAGGATGTCCTTGCCCAGATGTAGCCACTGACCTCGTAAAATAAGCTTTAGTAGGTCTTTGATTGCTCTTGTTAATGTGAGCTATGCAAGAAGCTATCCAGTGAGAAATCTACACTTTGGAAATGGCCCTGCCTCTCCTTGTCTGGGAAAAGGCTACAAAAAAAGCTGATCCAACTTTTGAAAATATTCAGTCCTCTTTAAATAGAAATGTAACTGCCTATGGACATCCAGACAATGTAGCTGATACTCCCCTTTGTTCAAGTAGTTGGGAACAAAGACAGGCAACTGGACATACTGATTTAGGTTGGTTTCCGAAGCCACTTCTAGAATGAAGGAAGATCAGAAACCTACTCGGTGGTGGTAATTGCCACCAAAAAGGCTGTCCTCCAAGATAGAAACTTAATATCACACTTTGCAGCAGGTTCGAAAGGAGGTTGTGCTCAGGGACTGGAGCACCAAGGTAAGATCACAAGAAGGAGATGGATCTTTGAAGGGAAGCCTAAGCAAGAATACCAGTTTGAAAAAGTCCTTGCAGAGCCTAGAAGAAAACATGGGAAGATCATTTAAGTGGAAGTTAGAAGTAGCTGCCAACTGCAGCTAAATCGTCGAGAAGCTTGACCCTTGCTGAAACAAAGACGAAAGGAAAGACAAGATATTCAGAACAGGAGCAGTAAAGGGGTCTATGTCCCTCTGATGAGCCCAAAGAGAGAACCTCTTCCATTTGCTGGAATAAACCTTTTTAGTGGAAGGCTTCTGAGATGCCAAATATATATCCTTCACTGGGGAAGGCAATTTGGTCTGGATGATGATCATTGGAACTGGAGGTACCAAGCTGTCTGCCTCAGGGATGTCAGGTCGGTAGAGGGACGTCCCCAAGGATTGGAGATGAGATCCTGGACTGGATCCAATATCCAAAGTGGATATTTAGATGAGACCGGAGAACCACGTCTGATGAAGCCAAAAGGGAACTATGTGGATGAGGTGAGCCTTCAAGTAATGGGATTTCTGTAGAACTTTGGGAATGAGAGCAGTTGAGGGATAGGTGCAGAGATGTCCTGGTGGCCAACCATGAATCAGAGCATCCCTGGGTGACACCCCCAGTGGGGGGATTAAGGCAAAGTATCTGCTGCATTTGTAATTGACTGGAGATGCAAACAGGTCGGAGCACAGAGATCCCCATAGATCGAAGATCTGACTTGCCACTGACTGTTTCTGGGACAACTCATGGGTAGTCAGTATAAACCTGCTTAGTTTGTCTGCTAGCACATTGGAATTGCCGGGGATATGAGTTGCGAGAAGAAAGTGGCTGGAGGCCATTGCCCATTCCCACACTCTCATGGCCTCCCTGCACAGTGGGTAAGATTGTGTCCTCCCTTGCTTGTTGATGTACCAGACTACCACCATGTTTGTCTGTCTGAATTGCTACAGTCCCAAGAGGGAGAAGGTCCTGGAAGACTTGAGAGCGGTCCTACTAACATAGCATCTTGAGGACACTGATGTGCAACTTGGTCTCCTGGGGGGGACCACGTGCTTTGGACCATCTTTCCTTGGAAATGACCCCCCACCCCCCCACCCCAACAGGGAGGCGTCTGTGGTCACTGTGGCTCCCTAGCAGGACAGCCTCGGTCCTGATCCACCAGCTCAAGTGCTGCTTGCAGACCAGAGAGATTCAAATTGGTGTGGACACTGGATGAAGATGAGCTGACCACTTCACCGCTAGGGTCCATTGAAGCACTCGCATGTGGTACCTGGCAAGGGGAACCAACTGAATAGCCACCATTGACCCAAGGACCTGGTGGATGAGATGGGTAAGGACACTGTCCCGATTCAGTAGGAGAAGAACTTGCTCCTGGATCATGTCCACTCTGCGTGGGGAAAGAGCTACAGTCTCCAACACCATGTCCAGAAGAACTCCTATGAATTTCAGCCTCTGACACAGAGGCAGGTGAGATTTTGGAAGTTCAACGGTAATGCCAAGGTCTTGAAAAAGGCTTAGAGTGAAGTCTGTGGCAAGTGAAAGAAAATCTTCATGGAAGCCATGAGGAGCCAATCGTCCAGGTACGGGAAGACCTGAAACCCCAGTAGCTGGAGATGGGCTGCAACCACTGCCATACATTTGGTGAACACCCGGGGGGATGAGGTGAGACCAAAGGGCAGGGCTTTAAACTGATAATGATTGGCCCCCAGCCAGAAGTGCAGAAATCTCCCGGAGTGCCTGTCTATTTTTATGTGACAGTATGCATCCTTGAGATCTATCGGGCATATCCAGTCGTCCTTGTGCAGAAGCAGAATAATGGACTAAACAGGGAGCATCCAGAACTTCGACTTCTTGACCGATAAATTCAAACTGCCAAAGTCCAGAATGGGATGCATGTCCCCTGTTCTGTGGGCACTAAAAATAAGAGAGAATAAGTACTGGATCCTTGTTCTCCTGTTGGGACCATCTGGATGGCCATTTTTTGAAGGAGGTTTTGCACCTCTTTGAAAGCCAACTCCCTTTGGCAGGGTGAGACATCTGGGAGTGACTTTTGGATTGGAGGGGGCAGACCGAAGGACACAATGTTTAGCACCCACTGGTCTGAGGTAATAGCTGCCCAAGCCAGGTGGTGTAAGGAGATCCAACCTCCAGGACAGGGCAGTCAGGCAGCACTTCAGTAGCACTGTCGGGGCTTCTCTTGATTCAGCAGACCCCTCTCTGCCTCTGAGGTGGTGTCTGCCATTGAATCCCCTTTCCCATCCAGAAGAAGAGGATTCCTGCAGAGTATCCTGGAAGGAAGACTGTGTCCTGTGAAACCATAGCTTTTTACTACCCCTCTGAGTCTTAGAAAAGAACTGTTGGGAAGTAGAAAACTTGATACCGACCACTGATATGATCTTTCCCTCTTGCTCGCTGCCGGTCAAACGTGTCCTTGATGGAAGGATGGAAGAGAGTATATCCATCGAATGGGGCATTAGAAAAGGATGCCTTAAAGTTGTCCACAAACCCACAAAGGCGAAGCTAGGCATGACACTTAATAGCAATGCCTGTACCCTCTGTTTAAGAGGTGGCCTCTACAGCATTTGAGATCAACCTCATTGAGGCATTAGCTAGGGAAATGAGTATGGAGAGCTTCAGAGAAACCACCTTAAGGCTCTACGGCGGCAACAACTCCAAATGGGAAGAGGAAAGCTCCGAGACCAAATCCCTTTGCAACCGTGTAAAATGTGCCATGTAATTTGCAGTTCTCAGTCCGAACATAGCTGAGGCATACACATGCTTCCTGAACTGGTCCATCTCCATAGACTTCCTGTTGGGGGGATGGACCGTAGAAGGTTTACCTTTAAAACCATGATTTGCATTGGTTTGAGTGCTCATATGAGCAACTCAAAAAACCACGAAACTGGCAATGTCGACAAACCTACATGTTCGAAAAACAGCAAGTCGAACAGCAGATTCGCTGTTTTTCAAACATGAAAGTCGAAGAAAAAAAATGAAGCATAAAGAAGGGGGGCAAGCCCTTCTGCACCCCCCATGTGGGGGGGCTGCACCCCCACATCCCCACTACTTTATTATTCTAACTCTGAGATTGCACTACAGTGGGGAAGGAACCATTTCCCGAACCCCACTATAGTGCAATCCACCCCAAATGTCGAATGTGCAATAAGCGAATCTCACTGTGCATTCGCTCATCGCACATTCAACCCTTTTTCCATTTGGCGTTTGCAAACCTTGCAAACCGCCTTTTTGAAATGTGCTGTTTGCCCTTCTGCAAATTGCAGATTAAAAGGTAAACCCCGTAGAACTCTGTTCTGCGAGCTCTTTCTTGGTGGTTGTGGCAAACACAATAGCATCTACCAGGACACCTTTACTCCAAAATGATTTGGCCATGGAGGGACTAAGAAACCTATCTGCCCTTCGGGCACTGGTTCAACTGTGTACAGCTCCTTCCATGCCCTGCTGGAAAACAAGCTAGACTAACTCGTAGGGGGGACAACCAGGAAGTAGATGGGCCCACCCCGAATGCCTTCATGAACACAGATTCCTCGGAAGATGGGGTGGGGGAAGACCAACTGCCCTGCTCTTTCAGGATCTGAAGTATGTCACCAAAGGAAATATTGGATGGTAGTCTGGAGACCTGGTCCCTTCCTCAAAATCCATATCTTCCATTAGAGACTCTCGCGGGGAGTCTAGGTGCCTTCTCTCTTGCACGTCCTCTTCTGAGGAGGCTCCTCCACCATGGGTTCTGGGGATTACTCGGAGAAGGGAACATCTATAGGGGTTTATGCCCTTCTGAAGGCCATCCCGGGGGGGGGGGGGACTGACCCCAGGCCAATGATGCAGGCTTGCCACCCTAAATGGAAACAGGCCGGGAAGGATCCAGAGCTGAGGAAGTGGCTGCCAACCAACTGAAGATGGTCCTCTCTTATCGCCCGGAAGGCGGATGGACTGGATGAAGCCTCACCCCCCTCCCCACTGGTCGAGACTGACTGGGGTGGGAGGGGAGATCCTGGCACAGTGCCAATGTCTCCTGACAATATCGGACCTGAGTTATCCAGGAGCAGAGTCCACCAAAGGGAAGGGAATGGTCTAAAATCTCCAGAACAGACCCCCCCCCAAAGGCCGCCAGAGATATCTCGGGCTCAAGGCCAACCCAGAGGAGCAAGTGGTCGGAACCAACCAGGGGCCCAGGCGATGTGGGAGTTGGGGCACTACCCAACGCCAATGGCTTCTCCTTAGGCAAGCTTTGACTGAATATGCTCCGAGTGAGTGAGATTTCCCACAGACAGATTCAGTGAGGTTATTGGAGCAGAGGGGGATCTCGAACCTATTGGATCCAAGGACCTCCGAACTTGAGAGGCATTGGATCTGGCCAGGGGAGCAGAGGCTTTTGGAGCCAACAACGATGGTGCCGATGCCACTAAGGTAAGGCTCGGGTCTGGGTCACAAGGATCCGAGAGCCTGGACTGTTTAGCAAGGGAGGCCTATGAGGAAGAGGGCTTCCTCTTGGGATCTGAAGTGGCCTTTGCGGGGAGCCCGAAACCAGGGAACACCCTTTCACCAGACCTTTTAGAAGTAACTGGTTTTTACCATCTAGAACAGCCCTGAGATTGAATCCTGCACAGATGTCATATTCAATCTCTAAATGGGGCTCCCCTAGACAGTAGACGCAGTCCTCATGAGTGTCGTCAGGAGCCAGTTTGTGACCACATGAAGAGCAGCGTCTAATACCAGATGGTTTGCCAGCCATTACAAAAAACAGATACACTAACATCAAAACACTCGCACACAACAGGGAGGAAAAGGAGAAGAAACTGGGAAAAGGGCAGGAAAAAAACCTAATGCCAGTAAGAGACTAAACATAGTACTGCAACTAAAAGCTTTTAATCAGGGGGGAAGGGAGACAGAAAGATACAGAAATAACCTGAAACAAAAAAATGGAACCCATCTACCAGAACTCGAGCTCAAGCAGCAGGATGTTCACGATCGCGGCAAACAAGATATGAGGCTTATAAGTAACAGGAAGTAAGAGGATGGGAGGATCTTGAGCTCAGGAGCTGTTGCTCAGTTTGCCGGCTCAGATCCAGGACCCATCCATGATCAACAATGACATAGACAGCATCAGATCATGGTATTGGCCATTACTCACATCTTCACCAGATGCTATGCTATCTCAATTAATCCTCCATTAAAGCAAAAGTGGGAAACTCCTTTTCCCATCCTCATCAGATTAACTTAAAAGTTCCAGATTTTCTTCTTTTGTTGCTTACAGAATTCTCTAATGCTCTAGCACTGTTTTACGCTGTTGACATCGTTATCTGATCTCTGATTTCATCCATTTCCTACTTTGGCTACTTAATTTAACAGTACAACAAGGCAGTTAACTTCTTAGATTTAACACCAAATGACAAAAATGCTATGCTGTCCAAACCCCCTAAAATTCATCTGTTACAGCACACCATCATAAAGCGAGGTACCTTCTCTACAGCCTTTTAAATGTCTATGCTTCCCTCAGCATAAAAAGGGCTTCTTCAATTATTTTCCAGACAAAAAGCACCATTGCAAAAGGTGTGCTTCAGCCAAAACTAAAATACAGCCTGCCACTCAGGACTACAACATCCTCTATAAAAATTTTACAGATCCCAAACTGTACTAAATACAGTATTTCTGTTTAAGTACAATTTACCCAGTTTTGAATACCAAAACATCTCACTCACTAGTGCAAAAGTTTTATATGCTATACTAACAGCTATATTACATTCCTCGTTCCAAATATACTAAAAACACAACTGCTGTCACCAGTACGTCTTCCATAAAACAGAGCTTGAAACCAATATGCTCAATCACCATATGTCAAGAATTTCACCTTTGTCATCAAAAAACTATACAGCAGAATGTTTCACAAAGCATTCTCCTACCAGAGACACAAACTATGGAATGCAGTCTCACTGAACATCAAAGTCCTGCCCACTCCTCACCAATACAAGTCTTAACTGTCTTTATGAAATCATTCAAATGTAGCTCCTAAGATAAAATTACTGTCTTCTACAGCCCAATTAAAAGGGTGAAATCCAGGTCTCTGACTAGAGAAGTTCTGTAAACTTAACCAAAGAATAATGCACAACTTTGTTTTTTACTGCTGCACTCATTGTCATGCTACAAAGTATGAATTCTGCTGTATCACCTAAAAATAGATTGCTACTTTTATTCTGTAACCAGGCTGTAGATGAGAAGGTGTCATTAAGGACTTCCTATTGAAATGTCAGCACTCAAAATGTCAAGTGCTGACAAGCCAAAAAAAAAAAAAAAGACAGTGAATATTCAGAAAAACATCATATCTCTAAGACCGCTCTTGTCCTTTAAATTTATTTTTTGAAGGTGGGGCAAGCCCGCCCCACACCTCTGAACATATATATACCAACTCCAAGATTGTCATAACTTGGAGAAAAGGGAATATTCCAAGAAATAGCCAACTCAGACTTATCATATGTAAGTCCAATTTTTGGCCATTAGGTCTCAGTGTTTCAGGACTCACTCTAGTGGGTCCTGACATTTAAAAATTACAGTCATTGTGTCCAGTTTACCCATCTTAAATTAAAAAAAAAGTAAATAAACTACATATTTGAATACCAGCTAAATATGAAACAGCACATGCACAACTACCATCCAGACATCTCAACTGTCCAGATTTTCACAGAATGTCCACATTTTTGCCTCATATCTTTGGTCTGTTCCTCCTAAAATTTGTCATTTTCTGAAGAATGAAGTCAATAAACAATGACTTATATTTTAATTTTAGACTTCATATTGTTCAGAAAATGTATGCTAATACAAAATCTATTATTCTAGCAACTTAAGTTTATAAGAACAATAATCAAAATCTGTCCCTAATTTTGGGCCTTTGCCCCCCCCACCCCCCCCCCCCATTTTAGGCTTTGTCCACATTTCTTCTGTAAGAGGTTGATAGCTATGCCACCGTCTAATTTATTAAAATGGGGATGGTAGCCTAGGAATGTATACTTGCTAAATGCTTTTTTTTTTTTTTGCTTTTGAAGATTTTGTGTGACTTCAAGGGTTAATAACAGTATTAAGATGGGATACAACTTGCAGTCTGGTTAGCTAGTTACACAGTGCTATTACTATATCACACAATGATTTTTGGATCTCCTTTACTACTACATGAAATATGCATGACTTTTCCTAAATTACAATACTGCTGCAAAGACCTCACCATTACACTAGGCATATAATCAAATACAAATGTTAAAAAATACCAAGATATTTTTGTATAAAAAAACAAAACCAAGGAAAGTTCACATAAGAGTAAATTCACCCAGTAAGCCTTTTCATCTTTAGGTTTGCAATGTCCTCCTGCTGTCTGAAAACCAGTAGCATTTCATGATAGCAATTTATGGTATTCCAATCCGTAAATTGTCAACAATGTTCCATCCTTCTGTACTTCAAAGAAGGAAGACAGGAATAGTCCTATTCATATACCATTGGTTTATCTCAAAGTACACACACACACACACGCACGCACACACACACGCACGCACACACATGCGTACACACACACATGCGTACACGCACACATGCGTACACGCACACTTTAATTTAAAGTGAAAATGTCTGTTCAGAGCCAATATTCATACCCTTGCCTGCTTTCAGTACAAGAACTGCATGTATTGAAAAGGGCTATTGGCCAAACCCCAGGGTAACCAACTTCTCTTTCTGAAAATATCTTCAGTTGTTTTATTCCCACCTGGACAACACCAGGGCCAGTGCTGTTAGAATGGCCATCAGGATATCATCTGATAATGATGGACAGAACAACCCATGAATATAGCACCCTTTCAGCTGCACTCAGAATGCCAATATTTTTATGGTCCGATCTCAAGTGTACAAGACGAGAACCCACAACTGACAGGTAGAAAGACAGACTGGCTGCCAACTATTCCACGCAGACATCAGAGTTTCCTTACAAAGATGTCCACAATAACACAAAACTGAAATAAGTATCTGTCCTAAAATGACACAATTACAACTGTAAACTGTACTACAGGCCATTAGTAATTACATCAGAGTGAACCACAAATACACTCCATCGGTTATTGCAGAAACAAAGAACTGGATCCTCTAATCTGACATAAGTAACCATGTGTTAACCTTTAATAATGATTCAGATTATTACATCATTTAGCCCTCTTACCAGCCTACCTCATTTCCATTGCCTCTAAATAATCAGCACTTTGCACGGCTTGGTTAAATCAGGCCTGCACGCAGAACTGGCTGCCAAGACCTGAGAAGGAGTATAGTCAAATCATGTGACAGTGATTCATGTTAAGCAGATCTGTACAAATGGAACTTTGAAATGTCATTAACACACAAATGGATATATTTAATCAGCTTACTAGTTTATTGACTTCACTGCAATCGCAAGTCACATCAAATGAAAAAATGTTAGTATGCTGCACATGTTTAACAGAGCGTCAATTGGAGGCTAAGCTCTAACATATATCTTACATGTAGGCTGATAAACTGAATCAATGGTTTCAGAACGCCTTAATCCAGTTTACTGTGAAAAAAAAACACTGCATGTTGCACTAGCCATTGTACATCTGTACAATAAGATTCTGAAATGTTCTCCATGCAGTCATTCAAATGATAAAGAACCTAGCAGTGATAAGTGCCGATCAACGCTTTTCTGAAGCAACTACAGTTATTAAATAAAGACATACAAGGCACAGCAAGCAAGCATCAATGCTTGTAGAATCCTCCATGCTATACTGCTGTTTAAGGTGCCTCCTCTTAAACAGAAAATTATTCCTTTTCTCAGTTACATAGATTACAACACTCATGGAAATCTGAGGAAGATATTAAGATGTTACTGAATGCTATATTATATAAATTACAATTCTCATGGAAATCTGAGAAAGATATTAAGATGTTACCGAATGCTACAGTTATATAAATTACAATTCTCATGGAAATCTGAAGATGTTAAGCTTTTACAGAATGTTATCTTTACCTTTTACCTAAAGTGAATAACATGACTTTAGATACCTCATATTAAAATTATACCGGACTAAAATTAAGAGTTGTCATTTCTTTTTAGTGCTCTCTCCAGGTTAACAAATTTAAATAATAAATAAAATAAAAATAAAATAAGCACTGTTGCATCTAAACAGTAAAAGTTTGAACACTGTGTGACCTTCTAATACATCTACTACAAAAAGCTTCCTTTGTGATATTTAGCTGCAGTGTTTCTGGGTTCAAATCTTACTGCTCTGTATAATCACGAAGACTCAATACACAAACCAGTTTACAACTTACTGACTTTACTAGTGCCATTGCTGCCCTTACTACTGTTGCTACTATAAAAACGTATTTCCTGCCCTGTGTATTTAAAAAAGAAAAAAAAAATGATTATATCTAGCCCCACACACAGCCCTCACACGTTCACAGTTAAGGAATTCTGCAATATGATTTTTTTTATCCATAAATGTAAAGAAGGTTATTCTGGGTATAAGTAAATAGTAGCTGGACTTTGCACAAATAATACTCTTGACAGCAGAGAATGTAATTCTGGAGTCACAGCATAAGTGTCCTCTAGACTATCAAGTATGTCAAATGACATCTGGCACACGTTATGGCTTTCGTCTAAGCAGCTTTCAATTAAAAAAATCCACCGCTTTCTCGAATTATTATTTGTAAAAGGTCACTTTAAATCTGCAAAGCATTATAGCAAAAAGCATTTAGCCAATAGCTTATTAATGTCTCATTTATTTGTTTACAATTATATTCACATTTCTGAGCATATTTTAAAAATTCCTGGTACCCTGACTTACTAAGCAGATCACACAGCTCTACTTGATGGTACCAAACTAGGGAGCATGTCAAATTTCCCAAGCAATCACGGATTGTATTGCCCACTGAAAACCAGTCACCCAGTCTGTTCAGGATTACTGTGTGTTAACAGTTTGATACTTTCCAACAGACAGATGTGCCACCTCTCAAGGTCATTGCCTACAGATGAAGATGTGTGTTAACGACTGCAGCGTATTATCAAGGTAGCAACAAAAAGCAAGTCACATGCTCAAAAAAACATACTCAAGATATAAGAAAATTATATTACAGCCCCGACGAGCTACACTCGATCATAACCATGTGTAGAAGCTGGTCGATCTCCCTGATGTTTCTTAATGAGGTGGTTTATTGCAATGGCTCTAGATGCAATATGCACACCAGTCACTAGGCCAAAGTTGGAGAATGTTCACAGCAGATAATCTTGACAAAATGAGTCTGTAGCAAGGTTTGCTTAAACTGTACCTGTCGTAATAACACTGCTGTAGTCATTAGCAACTACTTAGTAAAAGAAAGTAGAAACCTAGGTTCCAAAAAGGTGTAAGCAACTACTCAGAGCCTCCCACCCACAAAAAAATCTAACAACAAGCTGTGTGCCTATTTTGCTGCTCAAGATAATAACAAAGATTATACTGTCAGTGGTCATATTCTCCAACAACATTCAACGACTGAAAGGCAAAAGCCAGATCAGTGGCAAAAAGAGGATCAAACTCCCTGACTGCAGCCCAAGTGGCATAGCTTGGATTTATGCAGTGGCCCAAGCATTGGAGGAGCTAAAGAAAAATGATAGGAGCTGAGTGGCCAAAGCCAGTTCACATATCTCAGAAGGCAGCTGGTTTACTACCGCACTGCAGGAGCTCCCTCTAGAGAAAGATCAAAACATTATTCAATATATACAGTATTGTACAAAAGCTGGAAGGTTCTTCACAGAAAATGCAAAAAACACCAAGATTGACATCACACCAGGGATACCCTGAAACCCCTGTCTGGCCTATGGAATATGTGGTTCCCACTCACAGGTACTCCTCCAAGGTTGGCTCTGGTTCAGAGGGCAAACCAGACTTGTGGTTAGACAGGTCCTAAATGTGGCTGATGTCCATAAGGCTGAAACACAAGATAAAAGACTGAAAGACAAATGCAGCTAGATAATGGGGCAGTCTAACTGCACTTATCAAAAAGGCAGCTTTATAATGGTGCAATCTAACTATACTTACCTAAGAGGCAGCTATATAATGGCGCAATGTAACTGCAGCAACCCATTACAGTCTAGTATGTGAGTAACATGGTACTCAGAGTTTCCTGCATGATGTGGTCCATAGTACAATGATGGCAGGCCAGTAACTTTTCGGATACCAAAACAATCCTCTTCACTCCCAAGCTTTAAAAACAAACAAGGGAAACCTGCTCTGTATTACTGCAATGTCTATTTCCACCACTAAGGTGGTATCAGGTTAGCTGGACTTTAAATTATCTGGTCATGTTAAGTATACAACTGCTAAGATGAAAGAGAAACCTAGACTGCTCTAGTAGCTGTCCACAAAACTCACTTCTGAGGCTGGATTTGCAATGGACAAAACTGCTTTTGTATACAGTTTACAATAGTTCAAATAATAAATGCAATGCTTCAGCTGGAATACACAAAGACTGAGGCTATACAATTGAGACAATATTTTCTATAACAAACTCATTCACACAAAGATTGAGGAGGTGTATTGCTGGGGCAACATGTTCTCTAATAGACTCATCAGATTTAGTAGACAGTCATACTATTAGTACCCTCAAACAGCCTTAATTGATATGCAGATTTCAGAATGCACATTATCATATAATTCAATGCCGTCATCCTAAACATAACAGTAATGCAGTGCATGGAGCGAGGTAATTACGTTCCGATATCCAGAAAAAGAAAAATCAATTAAACTATTACAGCGTAAGACCCAATCTTAACAAATGTTAAAGTAAAACTCCACCTTAGAACTCAAAACATGTTTTTTCATTGTATCGTTTTCTGAGTTATTTTAATGCCTCAAAATCACTTTGTGTTCTTTTACAATTTTAATGTGTTTCCCTCAAAATGGCAGCTGATGGGGCCTGCCTTGGTAATGTGATCTTGTTTTCTTGCTTTCATTCCTTCTTCCCAGAATGCATTTAAAGTCCTCTTTATATGAGACATGCTAGACATAAGGAAGTGGTGCCATTAAGATAGAATGGCAGGACTATGAAGCACTGTCATCTAACACACCTTCTGAAATAGAGCTACTTTCTAAGTTTCCCTGACTGAGCCTCATTTATGTGTCTGTCAGAGCTTGTACTATGCTATACATAGCTGTTAGCTACTTCCAGCAAAATAAAGTAGGTTAATAGCAGGCTTTTATAAAGGGATTCTTTTGTATTTCTAAAGTTAATGACAGACCTTCCATGACACTCATGCAAGGTGCGAAAAATCTCACTACAGTAAATGATACTTGCTGTACATTTACAGGTGACAAGTAGCAGAACTCCAAACTATGTCTGTCTGCTACTTTCTAGTGCCTTCAATGGGAATTTTTTTCGCTCTCATGAATGCAGAATTAAAATGTGCTTTAATAGTTCCTTAATTATTTCTGTCATGTTCACCCCCCTTTTTTCAATTTCATATTTATTTATACCTTGGTAACCAGGAAATTAAACTGGTCCCAATACCCTTTTCAGTCACAACTCGGTGCTACATTGGCAAAGATTATAACAAGTAATAATGCACTTAGCAATACAAAGAAAAGAAATACTGACAAATACATTTCTGGGTGTTGCACATGCAAATTTTGTCAATGTGTGATAGTGAATATGTAAAACATTAAGCAACATTTACTAGAATGAATACCTTTATAATGCTTAACTCCACTATGTTAAGTTTATTATAAATAATGAATCATATTCACCCATATTGCGCATATATAGTATGTGTTTGTGTATATGTGTATGCATGTGTGTGTGTCTGTGTATATGTGTAAAGGTAGTACATGTGTACAATGTGTGTAATGAAGAAGGTTATATGCCTGTGGGTGTATTTCATGTCCTGTAAAGAAACCCAAATCAAATGGAAATTTTGTGCAACTGTATATGTGTGCCTACACATAAACACACACACACACACACACACACACACACACACACACACACACACACACACACACACACACACACACACACACATATATCTGTGTGTGTGTATAAAAATGTATGTATCATATAGGACACTATATGTGGGATGCAGTACTGTGTTTAAATGCACATGTCTGGTGTGTGTGTGTGTGTGTGTGTGTGTGTGTGTGTGTGTGTGTGTGTGTGTGTGCATTTAAACACAGTTAAGTACTTCTTTTTCTTAATATTTTTAAAGGAGAACCATACCCACAGACTGAAAAAACATGTTTATTTCATCATATATTGATGTTTCCTCCATTTTAACACCATTTTTGGACTCAATATACTTTTTAAAATATTTTTAAATGTAATTCCAGAGTCTGCCCACATGGGATCCCGCATCTTGATTTTTTAGTCTACCTGTAGGTATTCCGCATTGCAGTGTTTGGCTTTAAAATATTACATCACGGCCCCTTAGCTCCTGTCAATGAATTGACTTTACATGTGTTTTCACATACACCCTGCTTTCTTTTAGTAAGTCAAGTTTAATTACCATTTCTTGCTTTTCAATGACTACTTAAAAGACAAACAGGGATAAACACACAGAACAGTATTCTCAGTGCCTGTTACTTCTTTTTAAAGTGGCCAATTTTTATTCTTTGGTTATGCCCGAGTTATAGGCAAACTCATCTTAACCCCAAACACCTCCCCTTCGTATCTGTCAAAGTGGCAAATTTTAGCTCTTTGCTGCTGTGATTGATAGATTACAGCAGGAGACAAAGTTCATATTCTAAGAATACTGTTGTGTGTGATTATTCCTGTTTGTCTTTTATGTCACTGAAAAGCAAGACATGGTAATTAAACCTGACTGACTAAAATAAAGCAGGGTGCATGTGAAAACATATGTAAAGTCAATGCATTGACAGGAGTTTATGGGCTATGATATAATATTTTAAAGCCCAATACTGTATTGTGGGATACCTGGAGGTAGACCGAAAAAAAAAATCAAGATGCCAGACCCCATGTGGGCAGACTCTGGAATTACTTTAAAAATATAAAAAAAAAGTATATACAATCCAAAAGTAGTGTTAAAATGTGAGAAACATCAAGACTTGATGAAATAAACATGTTTTTCAGCCTGTGGGCACTGTTCTCCTTTAAAGCAAGAGCACATAGTAAACATACATCAAAGTAAATTCAGCTGTGTATTACTGTTGCCATCAACGGTCACATTTCCTTTGTAGACTACAAAATGCTCATGCACTCTAACAATGTAAGGACTGACTCAAAGTCAGTGGGAATCTCTTACAATGGATCTGCGTGTATTAGATATGCACCCCCCGTGGAAGGATGTCACAAAAACACATAAATGGCCTTTTTATGAACAGTATCAGTGCACATAGTTGATAGGGTTGTCACTTGTCTCTCTTTCTGCAGTTCTGTCTTGTGGGGGGTGGGTTTGAAAATGATAAATCTGTTGATACTTTACAAGAAGAAATATGCTCTGACTTTTCTCTAAATGTAGTACCAAAGATTTCTGTGACATTTAAGTTATCTTAACACATTAACTACTATAAATAACCAACATTTAAAGCTTAGTATTTCAATACTGTGTTGCTGCTTATGTAAATTTGTCAGAAGAGATGACAACTGTCTTTAAACCCCTAACTGATCTAATTGCATTGTTTTGCTATGAAAGGGGAGTGTTAAGTTCTCCTTTTCTCTGCAGTAAAAACAGAGGAAAACAGTACCACAGCTTTCTGTCTATTTTTTTTTATATATCAGCTGCTGTGTTTCTGGCATTAGCAAGATTAACTGCCCATCTAAGATTGACAGCAGTACCTGACAGGGTAAACTACAGATTTATCTGTGTCTATATGGCATGTGGGTGCTGACGAATTCATCTGCACAATATGTGAGAAGTTAAGCTTAAAAAAATAGGTGGGCTTTCCCTTCCTTTGATTCCAATGCAAGGAAACGAAAGTTTTAAAAATGTACAAGCAGGTTTCTGGTACCTACATAATACTGGAACAATACTGTAGGGAGAAAAGAAACCTAAGGATTGAGTTAAACTATAGGAGAGGGTGTAGTATTCCCAAGCACCCCTGCTTAACATGTTAAGGTCAAGTCTTGCTCTAGGCAGTCAAATTGCCAGTTACAACCAGCAAAAAACAGCAACGATTTGTTTCCCCCTGATGTCTGTGCTGGTAACAGGTCACCGACTTCCTTTTACAAACTTACAAAGTTGATTGAATAAAAGAATTTGTGTTCACCTGTATTTTCTGAAGGATTGCTCTGAAACTCAAAATGTATGTTGTGGCAGTCCCTGCTCCTGGCCAGTAATCAAGAGACGTCAATCCTCACCACAGACACCGGTGAGGGATGGGCACTAGGAACAAAAACAGATACACACAGTATTTTCAGATGAAGCTTTTTGCACCAAGCACAATTGCCCTTAATAATATACAGGGAGCACACTCCAGACCTGGATCTGGAATCTCTCTCTCTCCAGGCCCCATACAAGACTCCACACTGACCACTTTGGAGCTCTGTGCCCCTGTTCCAAGTAGCTGACAAACACACTTGGATATTTGGTTTTCATACATACATACACACACACACACACACACACACACACACACACACACACACACACACACACACACACCTGGGAAAGGCTGGCGCTGAATTACCGGCTGTGTCCCCTCTGCCAAGACTGTGAGGTAATTACACGGCCACCAGTCAGCTACTCTAAGGCTCTTACAAGGGTGCCCAATTATACTGAGTAAAATTAATACTAATACAAAAGGTAGAATTTGACCAATGTAGTAAGGCTTTCATGAGTGGCCACAGTGTCACTAAAATAAGCATAAGTACTCTTACGATGTTAAAAGTATTCCATAAAAGACCAGCCACAATGAAAGGTACAGAAATATTTAATAATAAATAACATAGAAAACATGAAAATACTAAATATCTAGTAAAAATAAACACCAGAGTTTCACTCACAGGAGATATACAAATTAATACAGTTGGATCGATTCACGCAGATGCAGAAAAACAATATGCAGCTAATCTCACTATATTTTTCTGACTGACTAAAGAATTACTGTTCTCTACTTAAGTTACTTACTACAACAAGGCAAGATGAGATGCTTGGTTGTGTAAGATATCTGTGAGAGATCTTTCTGGTCAGATTCCGAAAAACAAAGTGCTGTTGTGAGAGTTCCGGGCAATCTCTCACTAATATCTAAAAACATAATTTCAGTGCTTGTTATAGAATGACATCACATCTGGTCATCTGACTCTAGTAGAATACACACCCAGAGGTTTGCTAAGATCTGTTGCATCTGGAAGCTATAAAACAATTTTAAAAAATTCCACCCTTCCAGGGTAGCAATTAGTTCACACCTAAGGACAATACAGTACAATTCCTAGTCCTGGTTTTTCACAGACATTTGTGTCTTTGGCTGCAATCAGACCTGTAAGATAAAATCTTTATGGCCTAAACCAATCCATTTAATTTTCAGCCTATTTTTCAAAATTAGCTGGACTGAGATTAACCTCTTCCCTTCCAGAATTCTCTGTTACATCATATACATTTAATCAGTTATAATAATACTATCTGACATGCATGTATATCTCTTTTCTGTCTGGCAGGACCCGTTGTTGATGCATTTTTAACACAAGCACCTTTACAAATACATGTTTAACACAAGCAACTGTACAAATCAGTGTGATAGTCAAATGCCATAAAATTCTTTACAAAACTCCAGGTAGCTATGGTGGCATATATTACACATACACTGCCCTACCCTCCCTGGCACAGATGGCACTACCTCATATCATCACATATGTCATTATTTATAGACTTCAATCCTCAGTGACTTGTCAAAAAACAAAAGACGAGTAAACTGGCATGCAGGCAAATGCAGTGATACATCTGCTAAGTCCAACACGAAAAAAGAAATTACTGGAAACCAGGGCAGAGTGGCAGATTTCTTTTCTCGTATTTGTCAGAAAACCACAGAATTTATGAGGAGCAGACCAAAAATGAAGCAAAATCCAGACATACTACAAAAAACTAGACAGTTGAGAGGTATGAAAGTTGAGAGTAAACATAACAGACATCAGCTGCACTGTCTTTCTGACAGCACTCCATAAATGCTTTATGGCTTTGAAAGACCAAAATATTTGGCACTCTTTTTTCAAATAATGCAGATACATTTTAGTGCATGGAGCAGATAAACTCCATACACTACAAAGAACTGTGAATGGGTCTCCAATCACAGCCCTTTTTTATGTGTTCTTGAAAAGGATGCCAAGATTCACCTCTCCATCTATGATCTCAAGCAAACTTCTTGGCACTCATGTCTCGAATCCATAATAGGCAGGTTATTATTGGCTACCCACACATAATCCTCTCTGTTAGAGCAAATCTAATCTTTCACAGTGTTTCACACTTACCATCTAAAATCTAGAAACCTCTGAAGACAAAATACTCAGCCAAGATCAAGAATTCATCAGTAATATATCCAAAGGTTAAACACAAGCAAATTAGAAATTGTCTTTCTTAGTTAGTGATTTGTTCCACAGTTGTGAGATTTATCATCGCTTAGCTACAAAGTGAAGCACTTGTACAAAGAAACATTAGAAATACTCAAAGCATCAAAACCACATGCACAGCCATCAACCACACTCCTCCATCAATCAACTCTGACCATCAAAAGAAAATATAAACTGACAAAACAAAATCTGCACAGAAATTGCATAGCTGATGGTATGACCTCCAATCAGACTGTAACTTATTGTGGTGTCAGCCAAAGGAATGCAGTACTAAATCAGAATAATGTTTATATTAAACAAGCAAGCTGGGGATGACTTTCAGCCAATAGGTCAATGGGAAAGGGGAGGGGGTTAGCTGGCCATTCAGAACATTATAATCCAATGCACAAATTTCACAAGAATGGCAGGGTTCCAGCCTCATCACGGTATAAGTGTAGGAGGAACTAAGGGGCATGTATTTATTCTCATTTTCATTCACAGGGAACTTCTTCAGATCTCAAGGATAAGGCATAACCAACTTGATAGAAATACCAGCAAGTTGCAGTACTATATGGCAAGTAGTAATGATCCTTTAAAAGTAAAAGCCACCTATAGATTAGAAACCATATACCAAAGTTAAAAATAGCCGTTCATGCATATATGTGACTGAGATGGAAGAAGACTGCAACACACACACACACACACACACACACACACACACACACACACACACACACACACACACACACAGATGCAAGGCTGTCTAAAGCAAGAAACTCAGACTCTGTTCATAAATGGATATATACACAACCAAAAATAAAAAAGAAGAATCCAAATGATACGACCAGGTGAAAGATCATCTGTTCATAAAGGGAACTTGTCGAACACAACAACCAGTGATATCATACAAAAGGAACAAAACTGTTAGAATGGTAGCGAGTCCCCTGTTAAAGCTCACAGTCTTGCAAAAAAAACTTACACTGCCTTCAACTACAATTTCATGAGTAAAGGCAACTCTGACGGTTATTACACAGGGACCACTCTACAATACTAACATTTTATCTTTGTTGTGCTTCCCATGTTCTACTTATGTGCAACACTTAAGATTTTGTTACATTACTATTTAATCAAGCTTTTGCATTGACTTGCATCTGTTTATGTTTGTGTTTAACATGAGTCGAGGTAGGTGTTCAGTATTATTCAGAACTACAAACATCTCAGCTAGCTCGACCCATGTTAAAACACAGTCCTAGATTGTTTTTTGTCGTCGACATTACTATTTTCGAACTTCCGTGTTCGACTATAGTACAGTCGACGTAGTGCCGTTCAACATTTCAATAGTAAACCAAAAATACATTTACCTTTATAGATAAAAGACAGCACTTTCTGCAAAATCTTCAGATTTTCAGGATGCCATACCATCTGCATATTCTAATTTATGTATTTAGTTATTTATTTAGTTAGTTAAATGCGGTGGTGGTGCTATGGTAGCGTTGCCGCCTCACAATAAGACGTTGTCCTGTGCGATTCTCAGCTAGAGCGTGTGTGGAGACATGCATGAATGGGCGTACCTTCGTTGAAGGTTGTGCGTTAGGGCCGGCAACTTGGCATGCAAAAATCTACTGCCAATCATTAGTGGACTGGAGTTCCGCTGTGGCGACTCCTAACCAGGAAAAGCCGAAAGACACAACAGTTATTTAGTTAGTTAGCTGTTCATCCTTTAAAAGGAGCATTCTTATTAATTAAAATTCTATGTTAGACAATGGTGGAACCAGTTTCCCAAGGGAAAAAAACATGACTGAGCCTTTGTTTCACTGAAGACATGGTAATCAACCCAGACCTACTTTAAAGAGTGCAACAAAACCATGAAATATCAAAGTTAATGTCTGATTACTGAAAATGCTGCACAAGGAAAATGTATAATGTTTAATGTATATGGAATGTATGCTGCTGAGAAGAGCATTTGCCATGTAGTATAAATTAGTTTATACAAGTAGTTCTTGGCATAAACTGGAGGTAAAGGTACACTGGACGAAACAGTTACTCTAGCTGGTACACACTGTTAAAAGTAAACATCTACTGAAATGGCAAACCTAGCTACTGCAAATTGTTAAAAGAAAAGAAAGCATTTTATTGTGAAATATATATACTCAGTTACCAGTTAAATCTGTTTCTCTGCTCTTCCTTCCAGAATGGTACCTGTCATCCCTGCAAGCTACTACACCATGCACACTTTTGCAGCTGATGTCATCTTGAGGTCTGGATTACTCATTGGAGTGTTTGAATTTTATAGTTTAATATATAACAGCAGGGCTACCTTAAACTAGTCTAAGACACAAACAAAGCTGAAAATAACCAGCCTTCTGCCTCAGTGGCCATGTGCTCTATATACAAATGACATCCTGTCACATTTATAATGTTATTAATGTTGTGTAGCACTGATAAAGTTTATGTTCTGTGTTACAATAAATCTTCATTTTAATGTCTATGTGTTATCTTACTTATTTACATTTTGGTGACTTGCTGGCCCTACTAGGCACAGCCCATTTTCAGAGGGGACCTGACTATAGCATAGAAAGGGCAATAACGGTTTACTATCAAACTCTCGAAAATTGAAAAAATACTGTTAGAAGATCAAATGGCAAGGTCAAACCCCTACATATTAATTAGATGAAAATGTTGAATCTGATGAACGAATTCAGCAGATTTGATGTCCATATAGGAGATCACTGCTAACTATATATTCCAACTCCATGATCGCATTACAGTGAGGAAAGAGAAGAATGTTCCAATATGCACTGTACTGCGATCTCTATTCACTACATCGAGCTCATATCAGCGAATGCACAGTGGCATTCACTGATATGAACTATCGATAATTTAAAGTTCGGCAAAATGGGAATCTGCCATCTGCTGTTAGACATCCCCATGTTCGCCAAACCTGTGTTCTACATTTTCACTGTAAACCCAATTAAATTGTTATATACACAAAGTAGTATAAACACAGCAAGTATATTATTGAAGAATGCTAAATTTTTATAAATTCTAATACTGGAAATCACTGAAGTTTAGAGCTGGAGATGAAAACTGTTTATATATATATATATATCTAGCCTCATGTGTTATGGTTATGTACAAGACAAAATGAAAAGTAAACAGCAGGGCCTGGAAGTGAGTAATTAAACAAAGGCAAGAGATGTTTGTGAATAAGTAAGTTAGACACTGAAAGTTACAGATGGTACACTGTTCATGTGATAGCACAGTTTGTACAGGAAAGACTAACAGTATATAGAGATTTACATGACTGCTTGAAGGGAGTGAAGTCGGGCATTGACAATTTACAATGAAGTCTTTTTCCGTGAAGAAAAAGGAGTGGACCCTAGTATTATTTATGGAATTATACCATTAACGACATTATTTGATTAGAATCATATTTCAGCCATGATTATGGAATCTTATAGTGATATCAGAATATTGCCAAATGCGAACGATATGCAGAAGATTAATTCTTCACTACGGTACTAGACTACTGATATTTTGCCACACTGCTGCAGGCATTTTTTATGAAAAACAGTATGGATGGTTAGCATCGATCCTTAAGGGATCTTCATGGCATGCCATTGGGAGGGAATCACTCCAACAGACACTTACAAGTGCAATACAATGTTTCTCCAAGACTAGTGATAAAATAAGGTAATGTATCACTATCACATATTTTGTCAGAAGACAATTGCTTGGTAGGCTAAGTCTTATTTCCTTACCTTTTTCTAAGATGGAGACCCTATTTAATGATTACTTGATTCATTTTTCATTCATTTGGCATAACAGTTTCTTATGTGTGGCTCATGGATTCATAATTATTTCACTGTTTCTGGATCTACCAGCTAAGGATAACCTGGTTAAAATTTTGAACAAGTGACAGAGGAAAACAGACAAAAAAAAGTACACAGAGGGATAAAATCTACGTATTTTCAGTGCCTGAACTAACTTATTGTAAAGCAGTGCTTAAATGCCATTGCTGGTGTTGTCCAGCATACATTTCCATTAAGTATTGCATTATTTGGTACTAGGAATAACTATTCTGTCCAATCTACATACCATGCACCCCTCTCCTGCCCTTGAGAGAGGTCACTGTTGCTGCTTCTTTAAATATTCAGCACCATTTCTTACAGAGTGGAACAGACTGGCAGATTGCAGAACACTAATGAACTTCAAAAAAAGTGAATGCCTTAACCTTTATGTAGTTTACTTTTGATGGGGTAAGGATGAACATTGTTTATCAAGTTGCTTATTATGTACAAGAATTCCTAAAATCACTTTTTTTTTGCAAAATCAGAAACGTCTAATATAGCGGAGTTGTAAGATCTCGTTCTACATCTGCAACTTTATTAAAAAATTATCATTCTAGATATTTATATTTTATAGATAAAATCTCGAAAAAGAAAGATTGTGGCTGTGGCAGTTATGTGTTCACATATCATAACCCATGCAAAACAGAAAAAAATATTTTTAACATAAGTCACGTTAGGCAAAAATTAATGAATATCAGGTGTGAGTGTATGTGTGTGTATGTACTGGCTGTTTGGAGCTTCTGCATGTGGGGCTACAGCCAGACCTCATACCAAATATTGTGATATTTCTGCCACTGTATGATCATCTATGTGCCCATCCATCCAATTTCTAAACCATCTATCCCATTCTAGTTGTAGCAGAACATAGCAGGCATTCAACCTCTGCAAAACATGTAACGGTTTTGACCTTATAGGATCATAGGAAGTGACTAGGCTATTGGCCCTGAGACCCTTACAAGCCTAGCCAAGAATTTAGCCCATGTTCCAACAAGTCAGCACACTATGCCACTGTCCAGCAGGAACATAGGTGGAATCCCAGGGGTGTATTTTCTATTCCCCATTCAGTTATCCAGTTTGCGCTTAAAAAGGTTTAATGAGATACTCTGCTTTACGTGGAGAGGGAGTCTATTCCACAAAAGGGCGAGTTTCTGGGACACAAATCTGTCATGTCAACAAGTCCCATTGATGTCACCGACCAGGTTGAGGTCTTGCATGCGTGTTACTCGAGTAGTGCTTGACTTGCGGATATGCAGCAGTCCCATCAGCGCGGGGTCTGAGATTGCTTTGTATGCCAGACAGTGGTCACCTCTGAGAAGTCTGTAGGAGACTGAGTAGAGGGACACTGCTTTTATCCTATCTATGTAGGATAGATGTTTGAGGCCCTGGATTCTCTGTGTGAAGAAATTCTGTGGTCTCTCCAGATGCTGCATGTGCTTTGCCAGGTACATGCAGAATCCCTATACATTATCAGGTAAGGTAAGGTAAGATATAAACCCATTATTTGTCTTGGGTCTACAGGGACACAGGCCAGTAGTGGAGGTTCAATCTGTTCTACCATGGTCTGGGGCCAAGGACTGCTCCCCAGACTTTTTCAGGGCTAGAAAGATCTGAAGACAGCTCCAGCTGATATACTCTTTATACTATTGAAGTCATCATGTCAAAAAAGGGTGTTGGGTGGAACTCAAGGAGAAGGAAGTCCACTGTAAGGTTGGCATCTGAAGGCCTCCTGCAGACAAGATTCTCCAAACGTGGGGACTGACACACCTGTGGTACAGTCCATACCTAACTTGAACATACCAAATTTCACAACTGAAATGCAGCCACAACTGTCAGTGTTCAAATTCATAGACCAGTGGCATGTAGCAGCCACACTCGGCCCTATATGCTGCAGTACATCCCTCAAGACTTTTTAGGATAGGTGGACATCTGTTTGAGCTAGGAACATAAAAAGTACAGCTGTGTAAAGTCTTACCAAAACAGTAGATATCTTTCTCTTCACTGTTGCAGTATTCCTTAAGTAAGGACTCTCTTGCAAAGAATAGCCCAATGTCCAGCCAGTATACAAAAGGCTTTAGTATTTACAGGAGCAGTACATCACACGTTTGCTCCCTGAGCAAGGCTTGGGGCATAATGGTGACATACGGCTGCACACACTTCAGAACTGAAAAGACCCAGGAGGAACATGTGCATACAAAAGAAGAAATGACAGAAGCGCCCACTCAGCCAGTAGGGCAAGGAGAACAGGCTACAGCAAAGGGGGCAGGAGGGAGGAAGTGAATATTGCAACAGTAATGAGAAGGACATCTGCTGTTAGGGTAAGATTGTATACAACTGTGCTATGTCCTTCCATATCATTGTTGCAGTATTCTTTAAGTAAGGGCTAGTATAGAAGCTCAAGAGGAAACCTGAGAGGAGGATGGCACTGAAGAGTCCTCAAGAAACCTATGCAGGATAGCCCTGGTAAAGCCAGCTCTAGTCCTGGAAATAGCATCCAACTATTAATGCTTAGTGATAGTATGGAGAGAAGACCAAGTAGCAGTCTCAAGGATGGAACTGGTAACCTGCCCCTTCAAAAAGGCACCAAAGGAAGCAACAGCTCAGGTAGACTGAGCCTTTACCAAAGAGGAAAGACATTTTCCATGAAAAGAATAACAAAAAAATGGCTTTACAAATCCAGGAAGAGGTGATCTGCTTAGAAACAGCTAAACTCAAAGACCTGGGATGAAAAGAAACAAAAACTACTCAGACTTTTGAATAATTTTAGTTTTATCCAGATAATATCAGAGCTGTCTATACAAGCCCAAGGTGTGAAGAACCTTCTCACTAGCAGACTGTGGAGAAGGAACAAAGGAAGGCAAATGAATAGACTGATTAAGGGACAACTCAGTGACCACCTTGGGCATAAAAGAAGGACTAGTATGAAGAGAAATTCAGTCCCTGTGAAAAATTAAGAAAAAGAGTAACTGCCATGACAGCTTGAAATTCAGAAACCTTTATGGCTGAAATAAGAGCAAAAATAAAGGACTTCCATGTACAATGCTGCAAGGAATCCAAAGCAGCAGGCTCAAAAGGAGCCAGAGTCAAATTTTTAAGAACAAAACTGAGGATCCAACAAGGTAGAATAAGCATCCTTAGAGGCCTGATATGAAGGAAGCTTTTAAGAGACTGACCTCAAATCTAGAGGAGGATTCAAGGGCAGACGAGCAGAAATTGCTGTAAGGTGAGCTTTAACTGAAGAATATGCTAACCCAGCATGAAACAGATCACACAAGTAACAGAAGACCAAATGAACCTCCACAGATAGAGTATCAAGATGGTGAGAGACACCAAACAGAAAAGCTCTTCCATTTGGACAAATATTTTCTGATAGTGGACTTCCTAGCCTACTGCAAGACACAAAGCCTGCTCTAGGAAAAAAGGTGCCTGAAAAGGATAACCCTACCCCCCACAGCATCAGCTGAAGAGTGTAAGAGTGAGGATGGATAAGAGACCCCTTGCCTTGTGTGATAAGGTCCACCTGGTGAGGTAACTTGTAGTGATTGCCCATGGCCAAGTGAGAAAGAAGGGGGAACCAATGGTGTCTCTGCCAAAATGGAGTTACCAACAAGATTTTGTGCGAGTGCGAGTCCAGCATGATCTTGTGCAAGACTCTTTGAAGAAGGAAAAGTGGAGGTAAGGCATACAAAAACATCCCCTTCCAGTAAAATACAGGGTGTCCACTTTTCAAGCCAGATGACTTGGGCCTATGGAAAAGGAGAGAAATTTGTCTATTATCTACCCAAGGAAAACGCCACCAATGTACAATGTCCAGGAACACATCTCTGTGAAGCATCCATTTGTGAGCTTGTGTGCTAGACCTGCTCAGAGTCTAACAATAGATTCTGCTCTGAGGGAATGTAGACAGAAGAGTCAGTTGGTACTGGACAGCTAGATCCCAGACCTGAAAAGCTAGCCTGCAAAGGAGGTAAGACCTTGTACTCTCCCTTGTTTGTTGGCATAAAACATCACTGTGGTGTTGTCTGTGAAACTTTTGAGGGGCCTGGGATGAAAGACAGTATGAAAACCCTGAAGAACTATAATCACAGCCCTCCAACCTCTGATGAAGAGGCCAGAGACCCCGAACCTTGAGAGCCAAAGGAAGCTTTCCATCCCCTGTCTAAGACATCTGCAAAGAACTCTTGATTCAGGACTGAAGACTGGAAAGGAAGCCCCGAGTTGTGAGAAAGTTGTTGAATCCACCAAAGAAGCTTAAGCTTGAGACAAGAAAAGAAGGGAACCAGGATGTCCAGAGTGTGACAATGTTGAAGCCACACTACCTTGAGGTACCACTGAAGCTTTCTCATATGGAGCCAGGCCAGAGGCAGCATGGGAATGGTGGAAACCATAAACTTAAGATTGCTGAGAAAGTCTCTGGCCTGGACTGAATCCAGAGGAAGAAGAGATTGGAAAAAAGGCAATCAGAAACAGGACCCTTGGGACAGGCAGAGATGCTGGTATTGGGAGTGTCTGAATCCTGCAACCAAGAAAAACATGATCCTCAACATTCTGGACCTGGTGCTCACAAACAAGGGGGATCGCTGCACCACCCCCAAAGCGCGATCGTCCCTGGTGAGATCTAACTACAAATCAGTCTCGCTAGAAGTAACTAACACAGGATCCCCATTAGCAGCAACTAGACTAACAAAAACTTCTCCAAGGCCAATTGCAACCTCTTACGTGATGGCATAAATAGCTTCATAGCCCCTCCCCCCACTAATGAACAGACACCCATGTGGAGTTAATTATCTTTACGATTATATTGACACTGCTGTACCTGCTAGATCCAAAGCAAGATCTTCAAGGAAAAACAAACCTGCCTGGTGGACAACTGCCACTAACAGGCTATACAACAGGAGAAAGAAAATTTTGTCTAAGAGTAGGAAGGAATGGTCTCAAAACTGGAAACACTCCCTCCATAACTTAAACAAGCAAATAAGACTCCTAATGAAGTTCTCCAAAGTTAACTATGAATCCAAATTAGCTTCTCTAAGGATAGCCACAAAGTGTTCTTTCATTACATCTGTAACCTCAAAGGTAAGGCCGAGATTTGTGCTGAACTCGTAGTTAATGATACTACATATATAGAACCTGTGGATATAGCAAACCTGCTGGCTGACAGGTTCAGTGAAAACTTCACTCTCCTGTCCCTGCCCCATATACCCCAAAGCATCCCTAACACTTGTCCCACACCACGTATCTCCAAACAGCAGGTCATAAATGCCC
The DNA here is from genome assembly GCF_019279795.1 of Protopterus annectens. NCBI lineage: Eukaryota > Metazoa > Chordata > Ceratodontiformes > Protopteridae > Protopterus > Protopterus annectens. The sequence continues at coordinate 779,524,629 of NC_056730.1, forward strand.
TCTCCAATGCCAAAAACACAGCCTCTATGGGACCATACAACATCCTGGGCTGTGTTCTGTACAGGTTAAAACAGGAATTAGCATTACCATTGGGAATGCTTTTCAGTCACAGCCTAAGCACTGGCTTCATCCCAGCAGAATGGAAAACAGCTACCATTATCCCTTTGCACAAAGGGGTGCATACATGGACCCCCAGGAATCATGCATGCATTAGCCTAACCAGCCTTATCTGCACTGCCATGGAACAAATTATGGACCTTATTAACAAAGATATAGGAAATCTCCAAACTCTTGACCCCACACAATTTGGCTTTTCCAAGGGGAGATCATGCCTGTTAACTTGGTGGACTTCTTAAAGACAGTCAACAAAGCTCTAGACAAGGGCAAATCTGTGCATACAGCCTAACTACACTTAGCCAAGGCCTTTGACACAATTCCCCACTCAGACATCACTGATAAACTCACCCAGCTGAGTATCAACCAATATATTGTCAAGTGGGTTGCAAACTGGCTGACGGATAGAACTCATACGGTCAAAAATAGGGGACTCTACCTCCTCCAGCAGACCCATAACCAGTGGTGTTCAACAGGGATCAGTTCTGAAACCCCTATTGTTTGAAATCTACTTCTCTGAAGTACAGGCTGAAACTGAAGGACTGTGGCTGACAAAATTTGTTGATGACTGCAAACGAGGAGCAATTATTGAAACCCCTAGTGATGTCAACATCTTGCAAGAAGGTCTTACGCAGACTAATGATTGGTGCCAAAGTCACGGTCTTAAACTTAATGCAAAACATGCTTTGTCATCCCCTTTGGCAAGGATGATGTTCCTGCAAACTACCACATCAATAGCAATACCCTAAGTACACAGTCAGTGGTGATAGATCTGGGCACACAGGTTGACATCAACCTTAACTTCAATCACCCTGTCTCCACATTGGTAAGAAGGGCATTTCATATTGCTCATCTCATAAGTAAGGACATTGCCTCCAGAAAGAGAGGTGCTAACCCTCCTGTACTCTTCCGTCATCAGGCCAATAACAGACTATAATGCTTTCTTTGGTATGTTCCTTTCCAAACACCTGAAGCAATTGGAGAGACCACAACGTTTCCTTACAAAGAAAATTCAGGGTCTTCAAGATCCGTCTTATGCAGGCAGATGAATATCATTGTCACTTTACTCTGTGTTGTACAGACTGCTCATACAGACTGCCTTGCATACAGAGCAAACTTTGCCTCAGCTTTAATGGAAATGCTGCAAATTTGCAAGTCAAATGGCACATGGGTCACTCACTCAAATGACCTTAACCTGGTGTGTAATTTCAACAGGACTCACTGGAGAGACAGACTTGTCTCACAGAGGTTGCCCCACTTTTAGAACAAGCTTCCTATTCATGTTAAACAAAGCCCTTCATTGGCCCTATTTAAGTGTTATTTGGACGACTGGATGGGTAACTGGAAATTCACTCCAGGGGTTCCACCTGTGTCCCTCTTGGACAGTGGCAATAGGTGCTGATTTTAGTGTCTTCACAAACCAGACACCCTTGGGAACAAGGGTTGAATTGGGCTAGGCTTGTAAGGGTCCTGCGGCCATTAGTTTAGTAACCTCCTATGATCCTGTGATCCTGAGAAGGAATTAAGACTGATTTGCAGAAGTATACGGTAAACCTTAGACAATGCAGCAGGGAAACAGTAAACTGGAGATCCTGAAGCAGAGTTTCAAGGGACGAAGCTTGAATGAGCAGATCATCCAGATAGGGAAAAGTCTGAATCACTCATCCCGCAAAATGCAATGAGGGGAGTGAGTCATTTAATGAATACCCTTGGGCAGTAGAGAGGCCAAAGGGCAAAGCAGAGAACTGAAAATGTAGGGAGGAAACAGAGAAATTCTAAAATTTCCTGAAAAGGGGATGGATGGAGATATGAAGGTAGGCATCCTTGAGACCCAGAGACACCAGGAAGGCCTTGGGAAGAAGAGAAGGAAATCACATTTGAAGAGGCAACATCCAAAAAGAGGGGACCTTTTGAAAGGTGTTGAGCAGAGAAAGGACCAGAATTAGTCTCCAGGTATCCTCCTTCCTGGGAATCAGAAACATTCTGGAATAAAAACCCCTTCCTAGTCAGGGGGCACAACTTGAGTGGTGCCCAGGGACAACAGAGAATAAAGCACCTCTAGGAAGAAAGGAAGCTGTTCTCTAGGAGGTTGAGGGAAGCTGAGAAAGAGAGGAAGAGATTTCCAAACCATGAAATGCCCCTGGTGTACAAGGAACAGAACCCAAGAGTGTGTTGTGATCCTTAACCAATTTGGAAGTGACAGGGAAAGACCAAGTGACAAGAGGAATCTGGTTGAGGGAAAAGGGAATCATATTGTCAAATGGAACCTGGCTTGTCCTGAAAAGGAGGCTTCTGGGAAATACAGGTCTGTGTAGATTTAGTAGGAGGTACACATCTAGACGCCTTTTTTCCCTTGAGTGGAGGGTGAGTCTTTCTGTGAACAAAAGCAGATTTGGAAGGGTAATTCCTCTGAGACTTTGGAATAAGAGAAACAAAAATATGTTTAGATTCCTGTGAGGCTTTGCCCTTATCCTGCTGAGATTTAAAAAGTTCAGCAGCAGCAGTACAAAAAAGATTCTTATTATCCAAAGGAGTAGCCAATAATTTGGCCTTAAAGTCATCAGGTAAAGCCTGAAGATGAAGCCAAGAGTAACACCTCATAACATAACCAGGTGGAGCAGCCCTAGAAGAAGCAACAGCTACATCATAACTGCATTTAACAGAGTGGAGGGCAACCCGAGAGTTAGAACCAAACAAGGAAAACATTCCCCTCAGAATCAGGAAGATCAGAAATCACCTGAGAAACTTGAGAAAGGAGGGTTAAAAAATACTTGGTCATATACGAGTCTGGTAGTTAATAGGCCTAAAATACAGGGTGGCAGTAGTGTAAACCTTCTTGCCCAGCCTCTCCATGGCCCTACTGTCCTTACCTGAAGGAAGCAGCCTGGTAGAGGGGAAAAGCTTGGAGGGTTTGTCAGAGGAGACAGACACCACCAGTAGGATCAGCAGAAGGGCACTTATACAGAAATTTACAGTCATCAGGCACCCTGTAAAATCTATCAGGTTTCTTAGCAGCTGGGGGCTGAGAATCAGGGGCTACAGAAACTACTAAAAAGGCATCTAGGAGGGCAGCCACAACTGGAGCAACAGCAGAAGGCTTAGGAGACTTCATCTGGAGGAGCTCATAATACCTCTCCTGGTATCAGAAACCGGAGAATAATTCCACTTAAAGAATTCCACCATATGGGTAATACTGTCCCCAAAGGAAAGTTCCTATAAAGGGGAACCTGGACTAATAGAATCCTCTTCCTCTGAACCACAGTCCATGGGGAACGGGATCTGAGAAGAGTAGGCTAATGACTCTTCCCCTGAGTCCTGATTCTTATTACAGGAATCCTGCTCCCTAGTTCTTTTAAAACAAGTGGAAGACCAGGGAGGAGCACGCACAGACAGCCCTTGGGAGGTTTTAAAGTTATGATAGCGTTAAACAACCCCCGAGTAAAATTCTGCCATTCTCATTGGGGATCCTGAACTGCAGGGGAAATATGCTTTGTTTTGTGTTTCTTTTTTGGCAGACAGAACACTGCATATGGTCGTGGGAAGCACCTAGCTATAGCAGACACTGTTCATAATGATCTTTATGAGGAATCTCGTCCCACATTGACATTTTCCATCTCTGGATGACATGAAACCAACACTAAAAATAAAACAGAAGATAAGGAAGATCCTCAACAGGGCACTTTTCTGAAAAACAATTCAATAATGAGAGCAGAAGGCTGCACACCAACATGCAACGATGGCATTCGGACTGGTAGCTAAGAAGTTCTGAAGTATGTGCATTTGCATGTCACCCTTACGCCCTATGCCTTATGTGGCATATGTGTGTGACATATGGCACCTGTAAATACTAAAGGCTTTCGTATACTGGCCGGAAATTGGACTATCCTTGGCATGAGATCCCTTACATAAGGAATACTGCAACAGTGATATGGAAGGGCATCCCATGTTATCAGGATTGGGATACTGACATAATACCTCCAACATCAGTACAAGGATAAAGAGCTGATCCCCTGTTCCATCACCTGGATAGAATTCCTAATTTCTCTTCCAAAATTCGAGGCTTGTATCTAAGATGAAGTTACTTTTCTAGTCGCTAGTCATAGACTTTCCTTTAGGGAGATTAAGGATTGTGAGTCATCCTACACTAGAACACAATACTCCTGTCTCCTCTTTTTGAAAATAGGGACCACCTCAGCTTCTGAACCAAGAGCTCTCCACACAACACTGAAAAAATGCACATCAACAATGACATCTCAATAATATCTAGCAAACTCAGCATTTCCAAGCAAATCTCATACACTCCCACAGCCTCACCACAGCAGAAGTGTTTAACTGCTTCAGTCATCTTATACAATGAAATGGACTCGAACCTAACAATTGCTTCTGGCGCTGCCTCCTCAAACAACAGAATGCTGACTATAGTTCAGAGTTCCTCAAGTGTGCTTTCCCATTCCATAAATAATATTTAATTAAGTATTCTTAGGATCACATGGGGCTATGCTCCATTCATTTCAAAGAAGCTTCAATAACGCAAGCTGTTAATATGTTACAAAGGTTGTATGTACAAGGATAAAATGAATTACTGTGCTGACTTAGAAGATACATTAATTAAGCTGACAAATTCTTGCATAGGTATGTAACCATTATAAAATATTAAACAGAATGCATAGGTGAAGCTCCTCTAACCTGCATGAAGCACTGCTTCACATCAGCTTCATAATATATCAAATACACACTGATGTGCTCCTTGGGAGAGGGGGGTGACAGTAAAATAGTGGAGAGTTTCAGGAAATGCTATTAAATGTTATAAAAAATCCTGAAGCTGCTGCACACTTACAAATTGCATAAAATGCCGTGATGTGTCTGATGAAGGAATATGTGCCAATATTAGTGGCTTTCCTCATCAGAACATCAAGGATGTTTTTATCTGACTTCCAAAGCAGGCACATTAACCTTTTTCTTTTTTCCCTTTGAGTACTTTATAAACTATCTGAAAACTACAAGTCTTTTGGAATTCTGCCAATGTCATTTACAGAAGTCGTAACTGAAGCTATAACTTCAGTAGCAGATTCAGTACGGCAGTAAAAGGGCATGTGCTTCTTCCTTTTAAGAGTCAAAGCCTGCTGTCTGGAGTGTTGAGATTTCTTCCCAAGCACCAAAAAGTTATTTATCAACTCAGCCCAGTCCCACTTCCACCGCCATTAACGGCCTTTCTGTTAACTGCCACTGAAATTCTTCTGCCAATGTATAGTGATATTAACTTCTTTAATAAAATGTAGGCTGAAAGCATGCCCTGAAAGATGTTGACACTAAGATGATGAAAGTAAGCTGTAATGAAACATTCCAAATTTACCTTGGTTCTGCGGCAAGTGATTCTTTGAATAAGCAGCATTAAATTTTCATGTGTCTAGAAAACAGCTTAGACACAGACAAGACAAACCACGTCAGACGGCTACTTTATAGTGTTTTTCATCTACAGACTGTATTCCATACATAACACTTGAGGAAAACAGTATATGTTCCCCCACACTAAAGCAAAAGAAACAGCTGAGATTAAATTTTACGAGGAACACAGGGTATTTTTCTGACAAAAGATATTTGAAGAAGGTGTTGTAGACTCATGACTAGTTGGTCTTTCGATATTTTCCACTAATTTAACAGTCTTTAGGGAAAATGCCTATAACTACTTCCCTAGATTCATTTCTTATTATTTAACCTTGTTACTACCAGTATATGCATTTCTTTATTCTCTACAGATCAGATGGATTTCATTACTGGGAAAGTCTGACTTGCTAGGAGCCCATTTTCAGTGGAGGCCCAGGGAGAGGAGCTCCAAAGTATTATAAAACATTTTTTAGAACAATATATTTGATAGTTTTTAAAATAATGCAAAAAAAAATGTTATTATACCAAATTAGACATACTATGAAAACATTGGTTAAGATTAGATTTATTTATTTAACATTTGTTTACCGGAAAAGTCAGACTGGGACAGAGCCCATTGTCAGATGAGGCCTGGGGAAAAATGCTCCTGATGCATGTCTTTGAAATGTGGGTGGAAACCAGAGCACCTGTAAGAAACCCATGTGAACACAGGGAGGACATGCAAACTCCACACAGAAGGCACCCCAGCCAAGAATTGAATTGGAGAACTTGTTGCTCTGAGGCGACAATGCTAACCAATGTGCATCACCCAAGGTACACGTTATTTGCCAATATTTTAATAGAGAAAATTTAGCCAGTTTATAGAGAAACTAAAGCTAAGTTAGTATAATACAAGCAGGAATTGCAGTATGAAGTGAGAGAAAAGCACACTTATGTATACCACATTTACAGAGAAACTCAGGGAAAAGAAATATGGAAGTGAATGAAGAAGAGAGAGTAAGGAGATGTAAAGTATGATTAAGTATTTGTTCACACTTAGAGATATAGTTTATCCTGGTGTTGAGCAAGAACAGAGCGTTTGGCTAGAAAGTCCTTCAGAATGGTCTTGAAACATCTCCATAGCACTTCAGGTGTTCAGTATTTATATTTGTCCAACTCAAAATAGCCAGATGGGCCACCAGTCTGACATGGTTTTGTTTTTAGTTAAGACTCCTTTACTCCACAGCACAATATTTCCCCTCAAGATGACATTCTTCAGGGCTTTCTTTCCACTCACACAGAAAAGGGGTACTTTTAATTACTTTGTGAAATGTTACAGAAAGTGCAAGCATATTTTCCACGACTATTTAGCATGTATTATTTTCTACTTCCTAAATAAACTTTTATGAGCTAATAAATGGAAAGGCAGGTCTTGGGATAACCACAAGACTCCTAATTCTTAGGATCCAGTGTGGCAACAGTCACAAGGACAAAGGAACCAAGTATTTGCATAAACTATTTATTAAAGAAAAAAGCTGAGCTCTTTCATTCCTGACCATAGAAACTTCATCATAACAACTTATCAAACACAATTCCACACATCATATAAAGGTAATCACAAGTTCTGTTCTGAAAATTTTTGGAATGTATTCTTTGATTGTCTTTTAACCTGAAACACTTTTCATTTTTGTATTATATCTCCTTAATTTATTATCTGTTGTATTTATTGTGAATGATATGGGCAATGTATAGTTGTATATAGTTTTTGTTGATGTTTGTACAGTGTTCTTCTGTGGTTTGTATTGTTTGTCTATAAGATAATAAAATAAAAAGATTTTCAAAAAAAAAGAATATCTCAAAAAACACCTGCCAATTAAACTACCTTATTAACACCAACCTATGAAAAATCGAGTCATTAAAAGGCCATAAAACTGAAATACCAAGGTATTAAAAAGAACAGACAGGATAAAAAAATATCAAGCTTCCAATTGCTTTAACTTCAAAATTGCAGTGCTGGAACATGCATCATTTAACCCAGGGGGGCATATATATTTAACAATTGCTACCACTTCAGTTCATTTTTGTTAAAATGTTCACCAACAATATAACACTTTGGATAATTCACTACCTGATCAATGATGGTAAATTTAAAAGAATGCATAGGAAATTCTGAAATACGTCTCTATAAAGCATTTGTATTATTGCATTTCCTAATATCTGGCAGATGTTCATAAATCCTCTCTTTTAATTTCCTATAAGTTTTGCACACAAACAGCTGGGCACGGATTACAGCATACAATATAAATAACTTGTTTTGACTCACATGAGAAATACCCATAAATATTCTATACAACACTTCTCTCTGTAACTTTGTCTCATACTACTAGATTATTTGGGCACTGAGAACACCAACCACACTTGGCCATCCCTATTTTCCTATTAGTGATAGCAAAATTATGTTAACACTTTTTAAAAGATATATCTTTGATACACAATATGTGGTCGCTGCCCAGTTTTAGTAATTAAATCTTGGATGAACAAAAAAAAAATTACCCAATTCTTTTTGAGACAATTAAAAATGGCTTGACTGTCTAAGTTGTATGCTTGATAAATAGCTTAGATAAGTATAACTTGTTTCCAAAATTGCACTAGTCATGTTACTCGCCTCTCCATTATCTGTGTGGATATCAGCAGGCTTATTATTAACCTCTAAAATGGGTTTATAAAAACCCGCTTGTCTTTTTCTCATGACTTCTTCCTAAATCATTTCTAAAAATACTAGGATATTCTGTCCTGATAAACCTGTCCAGAACCTTGCCACATTCTTTAAGGAAAACTTGGATATCCGTAATCATCCTTGTCATTCTCACAAAGTGGGCCTTAACCACAGCCTTTTTCTGATATGAAGGATGCCAGCTTCTGAAATGAAGATATGTGTTGGAAAAAGTGGGTTTATGATAGATATTAGCAAAAATAAGCCTTATACTCAAAATTCTTAGTTATTTCCACATCTAACTAGAAAATGTTCTCCTTGTTATAGGACCATGAAAATGTTAAAAATGATACAGTACTATTGATATAATTAAAGAATTCAACAAATCTATTTTCAAACTCAGTCAATAAAACAAAAATATCATCCATGAAGCACATATAAAAGGCCCAAAATTGTGAAAAAACTCTATTAAAAATGCATTCTCTCTCTCTCTGGGTCATAACTAGGTTTGCAAAGCTGGGGGTGCACACCACCCTGCCCCCTCCATAGCCACCCCACTGACTTGTCTAAAATAATGACCTTCAAAAAATAGGAAATCATTCAAAACTACCAACTCATAAGTGTAGTGATGGTGTTGATATCATCAGAACCTAACTTGTGAAGGTCTACCAAGGCATCCTCGAACCCTGCTTTTTGAGGAATAACAGAATAAAGGTTGTTGACATCTATTGTAACAAAATACAATTCTCAACAAAACTTAAAGCATTAATTTTCTCTAAGAATTGGTATGAATCCCTACATAATTATGGGATAGTGTCAACAGATTATTCATCATGATAATCAACATACTTAGCAATGTAGTGTATTTTTGATCTTTTTGCATCTACAGAAGGTCTAAACGGGGGATTAGAAATGTTTTTATGTATCTTAGGCATGCCAAATATATGTCTATAACCGGCTTATCATTTCATATATATATATTCATAATCCCTCTGACTGACATGCTCATTCAGGGGCAGCTTAAAAATGTGGCATCAATTTTAGTATAAGCAATAAATATTTAATTCCTAGATACCCACATATATGTATCAGACAAAAGCAGTGTCATCATTGCATTACTATCGTCTTCACTGCTCATAAAACACCACCCCACCACTGTGGTCCAAAGAGGGGAGCTGCCCTTGGACATAACTGACTAGCATGGAGGTGGGCAGAGAGTGTGTAAGGCATATAACCCCCCCACCACCCCAGGATAGCTGCAAAGACAGCCAAGTCTCCTGACACCATTATGATCCACAACTGGCTTCAGCAAAAAACAGGGTACACCTGATAGGGGTAGGAGACAAGCTGATAGACCTAGCAGTTAAATGATGCCTCAAGGATGACAAGGGTTGGGGGTTGGTGTAATGGTTAAGGTGTTTGCCTCACAAACACAGGATACCCAAGTTTGATTCTCACTGTAGGAAGTATGCTAGACTTAAAAAAAAAAAAAAAAAAAAAAAGGCCCCCTGGGGTCATTAGCCTAGTAATCACCTATGAACCTATGAAAACAAAATACTGAGCCTACAAAAGTTTAGGAAGAAGATAATTTATATTCAGTCTGTCAGGCCTATGGAGAAAAGCTCTACAAAATTACAGTGGATGTAAAAAGTGTACACACTCCTGTTAAAATGACAAGTTTTTGTGATGTAAAAAAATGAAATTGCAATAAAAAATTTCTAAACTTTTCCCACCTTTAATTTGACATATAACCTGTACAAGTAAATTGAAAAACAAACAAATGTGTTAGGGGAAAAATATAAAAACATAAAAAAAGTACAATAAGCCAGTTGCATAAGTGTGCACACTCTTAAACAAATACTTTGCTGAAGCACCGTTTGATTTAATTACAGCATTCAGTCTTATTGGGTAGGTGTCTATCAGCATGGCACATCTTGACTTGACAATATTTGCCCACTCTTCCTTGCAAAAGTGCTCCAAATTTGTCAGATTGCGAGGGCATCTCCTGTGCACAACCCTCTTCAGCTCACCCCACAGATTTTCTATTGGATTTAGGTCTGGGCTCTGGCTGGACCATTCCAAAACTTGAATGGCTTCACCAGATGAAAATTATTTTCTTGATTTGGATGTCTGTTTGGGATCATTGTCATGCTGAAAGGTGAAATTCCTCTTCATCTTCAGCTTTTAGTAGACACCTGATGGTTTTGAGCCAAAAGTGACTGGTATTTGGAATTGTTCATAATTCCTTCCACTGTGACTAAAGCCCCAAGCTCCAGTTGAAGAAAAGCAACCCAAAGCGTTATACTGCCACCACCATGCTTCACAATAGGGATGGTGTTCTTTTGGTGATGCGAAGTGTTGTTTTTGCGCCAAATGTACCTTTTGTAATTGTGGTCAAAAAGTTCAGCCTTGGTCTCATCAGACCATAACACATTTTCCCACATGCTTTTGGGAGACTTTATGTATTGTTTTGCAAATTTTAGCCGGGCCTGCATGTTTTTCTGTGTAAGTAAAGGCTTCCGTCTTGCAACCCTACCCCATAACCCAGACTTATGGAGAATACAGGAGACTGTTGTCACATGTAGTACACAACCAGTACTTCCCAGAAATTCCTGCAGCTCCTTCACTGTTGCTGTAGGTCTCTTGGTAGCCTCCCTGACTAGTTTTCATCTTGTCTTTTCATCCAGTTCTTTGCAACATCATGGCTATCCATTATTTTCTCCATGTTTTGATGACTGTCTTCACGGTGTTGCATGGTATATCCAATGCTTTGGAAATGTTTTTGTACCCTTCTCCTGACTGATACCATTCAACAATGAAATCCCTTTTATGCTTTGTAAGCTCTAGCTCTCTGTGAACTATGGCTTTTGCTGTAGCAGGCAACTGAGTAAATGCCAGGAAAATTCTACTAGGTTAGCTGAACCTTATTTGGGATTAATCAGAGTCTCTTTAATTGATGGCATGTATGTACCCAAGAAGACTGAATGCTGTAATTAAATCAAAAGGTGCTTCAACAAAGTATTAGTATAAGGGTGTGCACACATGCATCTAGCTTATTGTACGTTTTTGTTTTTATTTTTTATAATTTTCCCCTAACAGATTAGTTTGTTTTTCAATTGAATTGTACATCTTATAGGTCACATTAAATGTGGGAAAAGTTTTGAAATTATTTATTGTGGTCTCATTTTTTTATATCACAAAAACCTGGCATTTTAACAGGGGTATACACTTTTTATATCCACTGCACATGCAGTACATAGTACAGTATTAAACATACAAGGAAAAGAAAAAAAGTGTTTGACATTAAGTTTTCAGTGGAAATATGGTACACAGTGAGACTTTTTTTTAAATACAATTTCTTTTTGTTATAATTATACAGTCATCATGTAAGGTGGCTTTCTCCTTCTAAAAATGTAGCTTTTGCTTCAGTTATTTCAGTTGTCCTATATTTATTAAGTTTAATAAACTGTTTTTTTTTTCAGTTTACTTTATGCTGAACAACTGTCCAATTACTTCTCAGTTCCATGTCACCCAACCCCACCTTCTTATGATGTATTAGAGGTGGGAGAAACAGGTCTGTAGTGGGCTGGCATGCTGTCTGTAGTCTACAGCAGATTTTATTATAAAGTAACCAGAACGCAGCACAGCCAGTCACTCAGTCTGATAATAAGCAATAAATAAATAAATGTAGCTATATTCAAGTGAAAAGTAACAAAAGTAAGATGGATAAAACAGATATAAAATGAATAAATCACTGTCTACCAATGGATTTTAGAAGAAAACTATTGGATGTGTGAATCACTGTAATGACAGATCTACAGTTCAATATGTACTTAATACATCAAAAATGAAGAGACTTACAAATTTCTGGACAGCACAGTGGTGCAGCAGTTTGCGTTATTGCCTCACAGCAAGAGGTCCTCCAGTTTGATTGTCGGCTGAGGTACCTTCTGTGCGGAGTCTGCACATCCTCCTTGCATTCGTGTGGGTTTCCTCCGGGTGCTCCGGTTTCCTCCCACATTTCAAAGGTATGCATCTGGAGTGTTTCTTCCCAGGCCTCCACTGAAAATTGGCTCATTTCAAGTCAGACTTTCCCAGTAAATAAATGTTAAATAAAATAAATAAAAATAAAATAAATTATTGCATGGCATCAGGTAAAGCATTAGATATTGTTAAACAAAACTGTCATCAATATTTGCCCTGTTAAGTTGCATATCTTGAGGGTTTACTATCACATTGTCGATCACTATGTGCGATCAACCAATGTGCGACTCAGGTAGCAGAACCGGAATTGCGATTACTGCACTGTCGAACCTTACAATAGCGAACATTCGCTATAGCAACGTTCGACAATGTAGTGCAGATCACACTATAGTGGGGATCGGGAAATGTACCCTTTCCTCAGTGTAGTGCAATCTCGGAGTTTGTATACACACACACATATATATATATATATATATATATATATATATATATATATAGGGGTGGGGGGTGCAGGGGGCTTGCCCCCCTGCAAAAACGGTTGTAGAATGTTGTGCAGATTTGAAGACGTACTATGCAGTCTTTCCTGTTTTGACTATGGCTGTTCGAAAATGTCGATTCGATGTCCACAAAAAACACCATTCGACAATTTTATTGTTCGGTTATCTGTGTTCCATACAAACGAGTCGGCCATATCTTACAACTAATTTACACTCGGACATGTGATATTAAATCTATCTTGAGAGATAGTCAGTGTTATTCATATTGCTAATTATAGAATTATGTTTCTGTTTTCATATTTCTGGAAATATCTCAATAAAAATGCACTGAAATTTTTTGAGATCATGCAAAATCTTATGTCTGGATAACAGAAATGTTCTAACATATATCTAGATTGTGCAGTTCCCAAGATATGACAATTTGCTTGTAAAAGTTTATCAAAAATATAATTGTGTGTTTGAGAGCATTAAAATATATTACAGTATTTATGGAAAGCCTACAAATGCTCTGTTATCTCTGTAATGAATACTTCTTACTGTTAACATTGGTATTTATAAAGTTCTAATACATTTTACTGTTCACAGAATATTTCTAGATATTTTTCTTAAGCTTTTAAGTAGGTTTATCAGGAAATGTGGTGGAATACAAGGATGTTTGTAGACTATTACACATGTGACATTACACACCACATAGATTTCATGAGTTAAAAAATAATGGTCAGATTTCAAATAGATGATATGATACTCACAGAAACACTTGCTTTAGCTAAAGGTGACTATTAGTTAATACATGGATATAATGATGCAAGCTATTTAGCAGGGAAATATAAAGAAAAGGACAACAATACCAAATGATAGGTCAACAAAGGGTGAATTTTTTTCCTTGGAACAATTAAACAAATTACATTTTTGGCAAGATTTAAAATAATTAAGAAGTTATAAAAGTTCAAGAATGGTAATAGTATTGAACAGACATATGTTTATTTCAGGAAGTATTAGATGCTTACAGTCTGACATGTCCAGCAGAAGTAAAAATGACAGTTAAAAATAAAAGATTCTGCATGTCCTCCCTGCTATCATGTGGGTTTCCTCCGGGTACTCTGTTTTCCTCCCACATTCCAAAGACATGCATCTGCAGCATTTCTGTCTGGGTCTCTGCTGAAAATAGAGCTCTGTCCTAATCGGACTTTCCCAGTCAAGAAATATTAAATAAATGAAAAAGGAGAGTTGCACTGAGAGGGCTTTCGTATAGTTCTGTATATAGTTAGACCAATAACTGTATGATGTACTGGCTAAACTGTTTAATATGATTAGAGAAAAAACCTGGAATAAGAACTGTGAAGATACAGCAAACTATAGGCAAATGTCACTATTAAATACATATTTCAAATTCTTGATCAAATAGTTGCTATGAAACTAGGCATCATCTCACATAAATTGGTTCATATAGGCAATCTAGATTTTTTTTGTATACTTTGTTGATTTATTAATTAGTACCAATATGACAAACAGTACAAAATTAGAAGGGGAGACTGACAACATTGCCACCTGCATTCCATATATTAGTTACTGAAATGTGAGCCTTAAAAGTCAGAAAAAGAACTAATGATAGCTTTTCAAGAAGGAAAAGGTAGGTCATAATTTAAGTTATTTGTTGATGTCTGTTCAGTGATGGCAAAAAAGGCAGGCTAAGTCCTACCAAAGTGTTAAAGCTATTCCAGCATTTCAGAGAGTGCTCAAGATTAAACTGTAAGAAAGAAAATATAGTAGTTACTAAAGTAGGAAAAGGAAGATTTTTGCATAACTATAGTGAAACAATAAGAGAAATCTAATCCAGGTTATTTAGTTTTAATAATAGAAAAAGACCTTAAAAACTACTAAAAAAAAAAATAAAACATTCAGAAACCAAACATGAAAATCATAGGCTGTACTAAGAAACAAAAGTTAAAAATCGACATTCTAGTATGGAGAATTCATGCAGCTAAAGTTATATGCTCATTATACAGTAGTTAAAATACAGATTATTAGAAAATCTCTAGAACATTCAAAGGGTGAAACAGTAGCCCACAATAGGCTAATTATGTTGAAACAACTCACATGGATGCATTTAACTTTGCTTAGTGAGCAAATATATGCAGAGGCCCCACCCAATTGGGAGTCTATATATTTTATATATATATATATATATATATATATATATATATATATATATATATACTTGGGTAATTTGGAGCGCATGATCATCAGAAATGTTCAGATGTTTTTTTAGGAAAATAGGAAATATGAAGTGGGGAATAAAATAGTAATAATACATCTGCCCTTCTGAGCTGGGAATTTCTGGTTAAAGGTTTATAGTGCCTGAATATTTGAACTGTATCTTACTGAAATTGGTACACCTTGTTTGCTGTAGCATAGACTAGATCCAGGCCTGCTGAATCTAGCTTTGTTTGTATGCTTGTTATTTCCCTGGAACGCTAATTCCACCTAAAACGCGGCTTCTCAGCGCTTCTGTGGATCCCTAGTGATATCTGCATTGCTTACTGTACTTATTTCCTTGCTTTGCTTGAAAGAAAGTTATTGTTTGTCGTTTTTGCATTTAAGTTACCTGTAACACATTGCACTTGTTACCTGGCACTTGCTCACTAAAGCAATTATAAGTCAGCACTAAAAATTAAAAGCACTACACCCTCGCTCCCAATTGGCCCTTGTTTTCAATTATAAAGGAATTCCCAATATTATTCTAGCATGTCCAAAGGTCAGTTGTCAATCTCCTCTCTGGTCCAGCTGGTGAATATGGGAATCTTGAGGCAATGTTACAACTGCCTCATGTACACAGACAACCCTCTCCTCCTCCCAACAAATTCCAACACATGTGAGAGATGCAACCATATAGCCAAACTGGAGGCTAAGCTCTCTCAACTCAGTACTGGCAAAACCAGTCAGGAGGAGAAGGAAACCACACTCACTACAATTCCAGTCTCACATAGACCTACCACGACAGCAAACCAAACACAATCACACAACATACTCGGAGGCTCTAAATAAAGATCTGCCTAAGCAGCAGAGACCTCCAAAGCAGACACCCAAGCAACCACTACCCCAAAAAAAACACGTGCAACACATATCTCACAAAGCCAGTGTGCCGAACAGTCACAGCCCTTAAGGCTAAACAACACACCTGATACACTTGTAATAGGTGACTCTATCGTCAGGCACACTGACGTCCCGCTCACCAGGCTGAACAAGGAGAAGGTCACGATGAGCAGCCTGTCTGGCGCTAGGATCCGCCACATAACACAAGCACTCAGGTCACTCCAAGGCAAGTACAAATATGACTCAGTCATTGTCCATGCTGGTGTGAATGACCTGAGACGTACCTCCCTGGACTACATGAAAAGAGACATAGAGGAGCTCTCTGAGCATGTAGCCCAGGCTGGTATGACCCTGACCTTGAGTAGCATCTTACCCTCAACCAAGAATGATGCCACAGTATGAAGACAAGATGATCAATTTCAACAATTGGCTTAAGTATTGGTGTCATTCAAAGGGGATCCAATGCCTATCAGCTTGGGATGATATGCACGACAAGCCACGATGCTTTGCTAGGGATGGCTTGCACCTGTCAACCCTGGGCTTTCGGATATTGGCAAAGGCTCTTGCTACCCCCATAGTGCCTTTTTTAGGCAAGGTTCAAAAGACAAACCCACCTCCATAGGTATCACAAGGGATAAGAAACTAAGAGTAATGCTACTCAACGCTAGAAGTCTAAACCTCAAGATGCACACACTCAAAACTCTCCTTAGCATGGAGAACATCGATATCTGTGCAGTAACAGAAACCTGGTTCAGGGGTCCCGAGAGTACCCCAGCACTACCAGGTTATACCTCATACCATGCTTTTCGGCCCCAAAACTTGGACCGAACCACAAAAGGAGGGGGAGTATCGATATTCATCAAAGATACCCACACCTCCAGGTTGGTGGCAAAGCACGAAGCATCAGAGACTATCCATGTGCAACTAACAGTGGATAAAACTGCCTTCCAGTTTATAGCCTGCTACAGACCACCCTCCCAAACCCAGGAACCCCACTCGGCCTTCCTGAGAACACTGGAAAATATGAAGGTCTCTCCGAACACCATTATATTGGGCGACTTCAACTACCCAAACATAGATTGGGAGCATTACTCTAGCTCCAACACCCTTGCTCAAAGGTTCCTAGAATTCATAAACTCAAATGCTATGGAACAACTTGTTACCACTCCCGCAAGAGGGGAAAACATACTGGACCTGATCATCACCAACATGGGGACTCTATGCTCCAGACCAGAAGTGTATCCCTCACTGGTAAGATCAGACCATAAACTGATCTCACTGGATATTCACATCCTGACCCCACCCCCTGCCCAAAAACCACAGTGAAAAACTTCTCTAAAGCAAATTTCACACTCCTCAAAACCGAGGTGGAATCCTTCAAAGCCCCTGGGCCTGTGGAAAATACGGCCCAGACCACAGAATCCTTTATAAATGCATTCTATGAACACCTTCAGGACTGCATGGATCATGCAATCCCAAATAAAACCAAGACCCAATCCTCCAAAGGCAGACGACCTGTCTGGTGGACCCCAGCCATAAACAAACTATACAATAGAAGGAGGAAGCTACTACATGACAGAGCAAAATCCCAAAAAGGGAAGGCATCTCTGATCAGTATTAGCAAAAAACTAAGGGCACTCATAAAATCGTCAAAGGCCAGCTTCGAGAGAAAAATTGCACAGGACACTAAGGATAATCACAAGGCTTTCTTTTGTTATGTTAGGAACCTGGGTGGGAATTCCCAGATATGCTCAGAATTAGTCCAAAATGACAAAAAATACACTGATCCCACAGACATTGCCAACATCCTAGCTGACAGGTTCAGCGCAAATTCCCCACCAAAAGGGCAAATATCTATCCCAGCAGAGTGCTGCCCCCCTGACATCTCAGATGCTCAGGTGGGAGCCGCCCTCTCCAAAGCAAAAACACAGCATCAATGGGACCAGACGGTGTCCCAGGCTGCGTCCTACATGAACTCCAAGAAGAGCTAAACCCAAACATAAAACTACTGTTCAATCTCAGCCTTACTGCAGGATATGTACCCAAAGATTGGCGTACAGCAACAGTGGTCCCTCTCCACAAAGGTGGTGCCTCAACGGACCCTGGAAACTATCGCCCCATAAGCCTGACTAGCTTGGTCTGCAAAGCTATGGAAAGGATCATCATGGACCTCATAAATAAAGATATTGGGGACCTACAGACACTGGATCCTACCCAGTTTGGCTTTGTTAAGGGCAGATCCTGCCTCTTAAACCTGGTTGACTTCTTTGAAACAGTCACCAAGGCCATGGCCATGGACCTCGCAAAAGCCTTCGATACAATACCCCACTCGGGCATTATAGATAAGCTCACCAGCTTAAATATAAACCCCTATGTCACTAGATGGGTTGCAAACTGGCTCAAGGACAGAACCCACATGGTTAGAATTGCTGGAGCCATGTCAGACTCCAAACCAGTTAAAAGTGGCGTCCCACAAGGCTCAGTCCTGGGACCTCTCTTGTTTGGTATATATTTCTCGGAGGTACAGGCCAACACGGAAGGACTGTGGCTGACCAAGTTCACAGATGACTGCAAACTGGGCACCATAATCGACTCTCCAGCCGACACAAGCATCCTCCAAAAGGGCCTCGTAGAAACAGACAACTGGTGCCAGAGCCATGGCCTCAAGCTAAACGCCAAAAGTGTATAGTCATCCCCTTTGGCAAAAACAAAGTGCCACAAATTACCACATAGGTGGTAATCCATTAAGTACAGAAGAAGTAATTAGGGACCTGGGGACCCAAGTTGATAGCAATCTCTCATTTGACAACCACGTGGCCAAAGTGGTTAGAAAAACATTTTATATAGCCCACCTAATCATGAAGGGATTCACATCTAGATTAGGGGAGGTCATCGTGCCTCTTTACTCATCCCTCATCAGGCCCATAATTGAGTACAATGCCCTTTGGGATGTACCTTACCAAACACCTGCAGCAACTGGAAAGACCCCAAAAGTACCTCACCAAGAGGATCAAAGGGCTCAAACAGATGCCATATGCTGCCCGGTTAAAGAAACTCCAGCTCTACTCAGTGGCATACCGCCTGCTCAGAGGTGACCTGTGCCTGACGTATAAGGCCATGTCCAACCCAGAATTAAGGGACATGCTGCACCTCAAAAAATCCAAATCCCATCGAGCTACGCTCGAGAGACTTGAACCTCAGCACTGAAATAAATAGGACATGCTGGAGGGACAGATTCATAACCCAGAGGCTCCCTTCACTCTGGAATAAAATCCCAGTCCAGGTTAGGCAGAGTCCCTCATTGACTCTTTTCAAGAGGAATCTTGATGAGTGGATGGGAGATCGTAGGTTTACCCCGGGTATCACTTCTGTGTCACTGTTAGACAGAGGCACAGTATACTAACCTCGAAAAAGGGCATAGCAAAATTAATTTAAAATGGGTGGCGAAAGCCAAACATACTCTGGCTAGGCTTATAAATGCCCTAGGGCAGATAGCCTAGTATGAACCTATGAACCTATTAAAAGTTGACCCTTGGGACAAAAAATATAATGTTCGAAAAATCGAGATATATCAATGTTGACTTATTGGAGGGAAAGGCCGTGGATGATAGATATGAATCATTTCACAAAGTAGAAAATAATGAAAATATTATGGTGACAATTACAGATTTGGGAAAATATGGGACAGGTGATATTCATTATATAAAGTGCATATAATTGGGACCAGTACTAAATATGTGAATTTTAACCCTTCCAGAATGCTTAATGAAAATATGAATATACAGGCAAAATTTTGGACACCTAATTTTCTAAAGTCAGATAATCTACAAATATTTTGACTTTGTTCATACAAAATGTATTTTGGGAGAGGGAATGCAACTTATGATGTTTCAGAAAAAAAATGATAGAATTTTTTCATATTGGGTAATGGAGACACAATGGGTCTGTACTAAGTGATGAAGGAAGGAAATGAGTTGCATCTTTCATATGTGGTTAACTCCAAAATAACTAAACAGCAGAAAACACAAAAGTATAAACAAAGAAATGCTGATACTGACTTAGTGAAGTTCATAAGAAGAATCACAAAGGCATATGTGATGAATGCACAGGTACACAAGATCTTACCAAACTTGTCAGAAACTTCTCAAAATACTGCAATCCATGCTCAAACAAACTTATTATGGACAGGACTACTCCAGATTTAACCATGTAAATGCAAGAATTATTATTTTTAAATGAATTTTGAAAAGTTTTGTTGTTAGGCAAATAAATATTAATTTTTATTATTTGCTACATTTTGAAATCTGTTAATAAACACAACTTAAATAACAGTTTAAATAAAATGCCTTTTAAAATGCTGCAAATATAGCCCCAAAGTGCATTGATGCCTGCAATTTAGAAATGTAATATAAATTAGAAGAAAATATGGATCATAACTTCACAGACAAATTTGGTACCAGAAATCTAACTACAATTTTTTTTTTCATTTTTTGTTAATGGAAAATATGCTTCACTATCAGAGTGATAGGAAATGGAAGATAGCACTGCCATAAAGATTTGTGGGACACTGACAAGATGGCAGCTACAGGAATTAAAGCTCTTGTAGCAATCAAAGCCTGCTAGACATGGAAAAAGGAGTAGTTACAGGAATTATATCCCTGGCTGCAAGGGCACCAGCAGGATGTTTTGCAGGGGGTGGTGCAAACCCAGAGGCAGGATAATGGATCCCTCGCAGTCATTCCAGTGTCCCGTTACTTGGCTATTTCTCCCCCAGTTACTGTAAACACTATTCAAAACTGTCAGTGTGCATACTGTTTTCTGCTTTACTTCTACAATGATTACAGATATTTGGATTTAATTTAAAACTTTTATTTCAAATTTTATAGCACAAACACTTATGGGCATTTGCTAAACAAAGCAATATGGTATCAAATTGAAAACACACTTTATATTAAAACTTCTCTGCCACTGAAACTCACATTCATTGAAACAGCACTGAAACCCACATTCAAAGAAAATGCATCTGGCCAGTGGTGGATTAAGTTTACCTTTTGGCTGTTTTCAAATCAAACTACCCTACACACATTTTTAGGACCATGCAAACATGCAAGAGTTCTTTGATTCACATTCCTGGTTGTATTAAATTATATCCATTATGTAATACAGCACCGCTTGTTAGAGTGTGTTTTAAATTTATAGTTTTGAACATTTTTTCCAGTAAGCAATGAAACAAAACATATGAAGCAATAATGACAAAAGTGCCCAATTCAGAACATTTCAATGATAAAAGGCCACTCAAACTTTGTAATTACAATCCAGCAATGTCAGTCAATATACACAATCTCTGCTGAAGTAAAATAAATCTGAAAAATTCCAATTAAGAGATCTGTTAACTATTAAAGTGACTGATGCTAGCAAACAACTTTATATTTCAGTGTTTCATCTACAAATTCAGTACCTGCTGCCTTGAAGAATAAATTGCTTATGTTACATTAAAAAATGGTACACTAGTAATATTGCAATAGGGAATGGATGGCAAACTGAAAACAGGTTCATACTTACTAGGCATTTCATCCAAAGAAGGACCTACTTAGGACTGCAGCACTCCCACTTAAAATACAACACAATATCAGCAATCCATGTACTTGCTTTGGGAGTAGGACCCCCAGCCTTTTGCATCAAAAGAAAGTATACTACCTGTTGTGCTACTAATGCTGCTTTTAATTTCTATACCACGATAGTGATACCATTTGCTAAACAAAATAGTTGTACATTGTAAACAGACAGCAGGAGCAGCAGTAAACTTCTCTTCCCTTGAAGCTCACAATTTCTTGAAAATGCACTTGAATCTCAATTCCTTGAAAAATGCATCTGAAACTCAGTTCCCTGAAAAATGCAGCTTGGTAGTTCAGATAGAGGATTCAGGCTCTTGTTTCCTGTAACTAAGATACAGGGTTAGAGCCTAAGCAAATTACTAACCACCTGCTATCTCTAAATAGGGCATTTCACTCTCACACATGGACACCTCAACCTCTTAGTGCAAGAAATCTGGACAAAGCCTAAAATAAATAGGAACAGATTTTAAATACTGCTCTCATGAACTTAGAAATTTGCTAGAATACTCAGTTTTCTGTTAGTATGTATTTTTCTAAAGGATATAAAGACCGAAACTCAAATGTCTGTCATTATTTATTACCTTCAGTCCTTTTTATAAGGAACAGGGCAAAAATCTGCACATTTGAGAGAGGTATGCTTCCTACCTACCTCTTACATACATATATACATACACACACACACACACAGCTCTCAACCAATCAGGGACAAATCCAGAAATAATCAGGGACATTAGTATTATTAACCTGAGACATTGAGAAAATAACAGAACATAAGTGAATATACATTTTCTAAAGTAAAACAAGTCACTAACTCTAATTATTGTCATTATTTATTAAGTGTAATTAATCACTTTTTCTTCAAAAGTCGCAACTTTTAGGTGGGATTAAGAGGGAAAGAGATAAAATTTCAGTCAAATGAAATACAGAGAATTCATTATCAGCTGCTAAGTAATTTAATAATTTATGGATAGGAATTTTAGGTATGACAGACCACACCTTTTTGTTATTGTAGTTTGTTTTCACATTTTTTCAACACTTTCAATAATCTCACATGATTACATTATAGCTTCCTTAATAAGGACTCGTAAACATAATGCACAGCATTAGACACACTGCATTAATAATATCATTTTTATTGGATCACTTAAGACAGTCTTCCTTATTATCCCTTGTTGCATTACTCTCTCACTTTTCATGCTCTTTATTCCCAGCTATTCATATTCAAAGTATCTGTCTTTGCTTTCCTCATCCCCATCTTATCCCTTAATTAGTCTCTCAGTGTATGATCCCCACCATTCTCCTTTCCCCATTTTATACTTCTTCCACGTCCTCATTTCTAGTGCTCCCAGTTCTTACTTTGTCTGTCCATTCACTCTCTATTGCCTACTCCCACTTTACTCACATATGCCTTTGTCTCCTCTTTTGTATATTCTACTATGTTACCTTCTTTCTACACTCTGTTTTCCCCACTGAAGTTGTAATTCC
Source organism: Protopterus annectens (assembly GCF_019279795.1). Lineage (NCBI taxonomy): Eukaryota > Metazoa > Chordata > Ceratodontiformes > Protopteridae > Protopterus > Protopterus annectens. The sequence goes on from NC_056730.1 coordinate 779,547,494, forward strand.
AAATGTTTTTCTTTAGGCCATTTCCTACTTACTGTCTCAACTCCAAAGAGACAAAACTGCCATGAGTCTATAATCTCCATCTGAAATATCTCCCTCTAGATTCTCCTGGCAGGTTCCCACAGCTGTATAATTTCCTCACATGTCGACTACATTTGTAACTGACATTCATCCGGCATATCACACCCCCAGCAGTATGATGTCGGAGCTTACCTATCATTAATGGTCATAGTTTCATAGGCAGTTGCTAGGCAGGCAATCTGGGAGATAATTAAGGATCCCAGCTCAAGTTCACAATTTCTCCAAAGTAATATCTAGTTAAGTGACTTGCCCAAGATCACACAGTGGTCAAAAGAAGGGGAAAGTTTCAATCTTGTATCCTTGTCACAGGCAACAGTTAACTGATTTCTGTACCCCCTGTGCACTAATCGGGTATGGCAGATCATACCTTTGTCCAGCATTGGATGGCTGACTGAAAACGTTTGCGAACATCAAGTGATCGAGATCCTGGTGGCAGGGTGCCCCAGCAGGAAGCATCCCTGAAGGGATATCTGTGTTGTATATTACCATTTGCCAAACATAATGCTAATGCTTTATTATAGCATTACATACAGATCAAGGGCACTGGTTCGAACATGAGAATGACTGTGAATGGTATAATGTATATGTGTAAACCGATGGTTGTGGACTTATTCTAACCAATGATGCAGCAAGAGAAATGTATTTCTTTATGTACATCTACATTTGTATCTATATATCTGTCTCTGTCTACAGAGATATACATAGATATATACAGTAAGGTTACACTGTGCCATTATGCAATAAAATTCTAATCACATTGACTATACCAGCAATTTTATTTTCATTGATAAATCAATGTTGTATCCTTCAACTTGTATTAAACTATAAGTTCTTCATACTACACACTTCACTGCAAAGGTTTTCAACATAACTTGTAGCAAAGGCAAAAAGTATGAAAGGATAACAAGGGAGACCACAAGGATTGCCCATAGAGGAGCTTTACTTTCAGTAATGATTGGAGTGAAGAAAGCCTTATATAAACATCATGTGTGCCTTGATATACCAGTCATAACCATGTAGCTACAGCAAGACATGGAACTAAAAATCTCAATATGTTTAACATACAGTGCCACTGAGTGACTTTTAAAAAAATGTAAACGCTTTTATTTATTTAACATTTCTTTACCGGGAAAGTCTGACTTGGAACTAAGCCAATTTTCAGCAGAAGCCCGGGGAGAAATGTTCCAGATGCATGTCTTTCGTAGCTTTGATACTAAAACACAGAAAAATGCATGATGCTGATGGCACCTTCTTATTAAAAATGGAAGCAGCAGTGTTTATCTGGTGAATAAATGTCTGGATAAAGTAAGTCAAGATATGAGCACAAGACTCCAGAAAATAACCATTTTAATGAATTTATACTGGTATAATAATAAATCAGACTTTTTATACTCAAGCACCTGTACAGACAGAAGTTTGTACACTTACTGTAAAAGACACACGTAGAGTGCATGCACACACACATACACCTACCCCTATGTACTTCTTACTTACACACACACACCCTACCTACCTCTTACAACTGAAGCTTGTACACTTACTGTAAAAGACACACGTAGAGTGCACGCACACGCACACATACACCTACCCCTATCTACTTCTTAGTTACACACACACACACACACACACACACACACACACACACACCCTACCTACCTCTTACAAACACACACACACACACACACACACACACACACACACACACACCTCTCACTTGTCAATTCATGGTCCGCACTTCTAGCATTCAAATTTCGCACAACTGCATGGAAGATGAAGACGTAAATATCAGGTCGCACAAATGCAAAATGAAAAAAGTTTGCACATAACTTTAGCATTTGTGTGACCAGACACAAAGGGCATTCGGTGTTCTTCTTAAAGAAGAACACCCTTAAAAAAGGGTGTTCATTTATTTATTTATTTATTTATATTAAAATAAATAAATCTCCCAGCCAACCATCAAAATCTAGGGGGGAGCAAGTGCACCCCCTTGCATCTGCCTGTGGGCGCCCATGCCTGGCTGTCACCAAAGCTGTGTGTGACAGAAAAGAAGATGGCAGTTACTGGGGTTTTAGCCACTGCTGCCACCAAAGTTTGAGGGAAACAGAAAAAGAGATGTATTTACAGAAGTCAGAGACCCAGTTGCCACAAAATGCTGAGGGAAACTCAGAAGTGGTATTTATATGCAATACAGAAGGAGGCAGTAATTTAAGCAATAACCCACATTTGGGTGTGGGTAATGCTGGTTGTATGGTTGGTGTGATTTGGTCATATGGGTGAAGCCCGAGAGACCAAATAAAGCTAACCATGGGTAAAATCCAGCATTGCCCACACCCAAACGTGGGTTACAGCCATTATACAATAATATTATTTAAGAAAAAATTACTTACTTTTCTTAAATAATCTCTTTGTATAATGCCTCTATGCTGCCCTTCCATGTTTTTTCAGTATTCTGAGGCTTTTTCTGAGGCTTTTTCTGATGTACTGCGCATGCATATGGGACTTGCGTTCTGATGCTTACCCAGTACATCAGTGCTTTGGAAAAGAAGCAACAGAGAAAAGAAGGTCTCCGTTGCTCCTTTTTTCTTTTTAAATTAAAAAGGTTTTCTGCAGTTTAGGTGTAGGAAAGAGAGGCTGAATCGAGGAAATACAAAGAAAATCAGGTACGTGTCTTTAGTTTTAAATAACAAACCCAATTTTCATAGTATTCCCTCCATCCTGTCTTTCTCGTATGTCCAGATTAGAGACTTTAAGTTTTGTTAAAAAATAAATAAATATACAAAAACTTACAGAATATAACAATGGAAAAAAGTCTGGGCAACTGGACCTTTTTCCGTTGGTATATTCTTGGATTTACAAATGGCACGCTGGCTGGGCTGGCCAATCAGCATGCTTGTTTTAGAATATTAATGGCTAGTCATTGTATAATAAAAGATTTATAACCCTTGCTACTACCAAAGGCTGAGAAGAATATAAAAGTAAGTAGTATTGACCAGAAGCACAACCTTTGCTGTCACCAAAGTCTGTGGGTGTTAAGAAACAAAGACATCCATCCCCTAATGTGACAGCACATTTAGAGGTGTTTACTGTTGCCTTGAAAGATTAAGGAAGATTATAAAACCATTTTCATTGAAGGGAACTGTAACCCTTGTTTAAAAGACAAAAAGGAGACTGAATGAAGTTGGTATTTGAAAGTACAGACTTGTCTGCCACCAAAGGCTGAACCAACTAACTGACAGCAAGCAGTGATTTTCTGCTGAGATTAAGGGAAACATTCAAGAGTTATACATTTAATAAATTTAGGTGTGGTCAAGATTGGAGATAGGGTTGAGTGAAGCATGAATTTTACCCTGCGTGAATCTCCATCATCTAGCACCACAGATTTTACCTTGCATAAATCTTCATAGTGAATCACCAGATACCAAGGATGGAAAAATAAGTCAGCATGGATGTCCACCTTACTCTGTAAGAATGTTATTTCTCCTGCCCAAGACACACAGGTAAATTTAAATAAGGGTTAGTTTGAGATTAGTTATGGCAAAAATAGCCCATGTGCTGAAAATTGTTTAATAAAGCTTACTACAGTTAATTGCAGAGGAAAGAACTGGTAAACCTGAATACAAACAACTAGCTAACAGAGCACGAGAGAATGGGGGGGATAACACCGTTGATAAACCCAGAGAGGTAGGGCAGCCACTTTCCTTCTTTAAGCATGAGTCATGCAGTCTTCTACTTTTATACTAGAGAACAATTACTATTAGTAGTGATGATTACCGTGGTTTACATGGTAGTTGAAATTAACATATGTAGTAGTGCAGTCTGAAACACTGCTTAATGGTAAGACTGCAGTGAGTACTTCACAGTAGATCTGCTTTCCTGGAGTTTGCAAAGTCAACTCCTTCTGCTGGACTGATTATAGATGAGCTAGTTGTTGGTGGGGGGGGGGGGGGTCAAGAACATTTAAGCACATCTAATCGAAGGTGTATACAGCTAAGCATTTTTGGTTTCTCTGGTTGCTGGCCTAGTATTGTTCCTATGCTCCTACGTCTATCCATTAGAAACTAAAATTTAGACAAACTTAGCATAGGATAAAGTCCTAGACTGCTGAACATTTCAAGGAATTTTATTATTTATTATTAGTTATTTACCATTTGTTGACCGGGTTCATCCAACTGAGCCTAAGCCCTTTTTCATCAGAGGCCTGGGGAGAAAAGTTCTACAAAAGAAGTACATGCATAATGAAAAGCAGAAATGAAGATACAGTGTGATATAAAACAGGTTACATAATAGCAAAAAAAATATTTACACATGAGAAATTATGCACAAACTTTCACCCGTGAAACAAGCAATACAGTCGCTGTAATATAGGGTCAAATACATGTTTGTGGAATAACATTTAAGGAATAAGAATTATGGAACAATATTTAAATTAAGTAGATCTAATAAAGTGTTACTTATAGGTTCCATGAGTCATAGGTGTGAGGGAGGAGGCACAGTCAAGGAGGGCTAACAGTGACAGATCCATGTGCTGTTTGGGAAATTTATGGTAGCAACCTTGAATTTATGCAAGTGATTAATATTTCTAATTTCCAAAGGGAGTTTATTCCAGGATTGGGCAGGGTAATAGCTGTATAGGTTTTCTCCTAACTTGCTTTTGGGTTTATAGATTTGGAGGCGGTTTTGGTCAGAGCTTCACAGAGACCTAAGAGAGGTGCAGATAGAGACAAGTGAGGAAAGAGGGTTGGTACAATATATAGAACATATGATCTGAAGTTGAGAGAGAAGCAGTTGACGAGGAAATTCTAACCAGTTTAGACTTTTAAGGGAAAGACAGTGGTAGAAGTAGTAAGTTTTATTTGCAGCGAATCTAACAACTTTATTTTAAGTGGATTCTAATTTTGATAGGAGCGTGGTCTGGAGATTGGTGAGGATTTGCGAGCCAGAGAATAGGGTTAGAAGAAGCTATGTATGGGATAGGGAAATTTTTGCTTTGTTAGAGAGAAGGTTAAAGGCTGAACAAGGATGATAGTGCAGGGATAAGCATCGACTCATGAACAGCAGTTTTGGCGAATCCAAACAGATAGCCATTTGTTGAGACTACTCGCATCGCACCTCAGACGTATGCATTTGTTGCAGGAGGGCAAGCCCCTCTGCACCCCACATGCAGGGGACACCGCCACATCTCTCAAACGTATTCATACTAAACCTGAAAGTCTCACAACAGTTGAGAAAGATGAAAACTTCACTGCCAATTAATGTAGTTTCAGTGAACAGCTCTCAATCTATTAGCCTTTGCCGAAATAAAAAAAAAATTATTGAGGACTTGACAGGAACACTAGTAGAGCCCTAAGAAGACTGCAGTGCTTACATTTCCTTCAGGATGATCACATCTAGAAGAACTTCTCACCCTTATGGGGCAGTCTAAACCATTTAAACAACATATCACTGTTTCTGAGACCTTCACTAAGCTTTGTTTTTTAATCTAAATTAATGTTTTGTGCCCACAAGTTTACAAACATAGCTTACATAATATTACCTCCAAGGAATAAAACTAGTAAAACTGAAACCAGGCTCCATGAAATGTAAAGTCCACTTTATTCACCACATATTCACCACTTTGTAAGGCAAGGCAAAACAAATAAAATAGCAAAAATAACAGGATATACTAAGCGCTTTCACCCCGCAATTCATAGGGCATCTTTAGAGTATAAAACTTGTACATTGTGCTGCAGTTTAAATACTTTTCAAGTGTTAAGACCAACGCCCATATTAATTAAATTAAATTGATTCATTAATTCAGCTTATATAAGTAAATCCGTCACACACTTTAACCATTAAAAACCTTTCAAAAAAATTTAAAAAAATTTTTTAAAATAGCCTGTCTTTAAAATTCATTTGTAACTGATTTTAATACATAAATACAATATAAATAAAAATAATGATAATAATAATAAGTATAAATGTATATATTTAAATATAAATATATAAAACTATATAAATATACAAGTATAAATATAGATATAAATATAAATATAAATTTTAAAAAAGTATTTAAACTGCAGCACAATGTACAAGTTTTATACTCTGAAGATGCCCTATGAATTGCGGGGTGAAAGCGCTTAGTATATCCTGTTATTTTTGTTATTTTATTTGTTTTGCCTTGCCTTACAAAGTGGTGAATAAAGTGGACTTTACATTTCATGGAGCCTGGTTTCAGTTTTAATAGCATACATAATGTAGCTCAAAACTACCAAATTATGTCTGCATTTACATTCTTCAGTCCTGAAGTTGAGATGATAACTAGAACTGGAAATTTTCAGCAGTTACAATCTAAAGTAAGACAGACAAAAGGGCCCCTACAAAAATCTCCCTTTTAGTGCAGTTCCATCAAAAATAGATAAAAACAGATACTGGGAAGGCTAATAACACAGCCAAGTGCACATGCAATGTTAAACTGGAAACCATAAGCAGATGCAGTTAAAGAGCCTGAATAACTTTAGCAACTTCACTTTAGGCACAAGCGTGAAAGGGTTTGCCTTCCTTGAAGGTTGGGTGTTGGGCTAGCAACTCAGCACCGTAAAAATCCACTGCCAATCACTAGCAGACCGGAGTTCCGCTGTGGCGGCCCCTACCAGGAAAAGCCGAAAGACATTACTTACTTTCGGTAGATAGTCAGACATGCCTTAGAACAAGGACAGACAGGGAAAAGGAAAAAAAATCACATCTTCTACTCTTGCAAAATTGTAGAAATGTCAGGCAGACAAACTTTGGGGGCATGCATACCAGAAGTTTGGGGAAGATTCTAAACTAGCTTTAATTGTCATTAATTACAGTCAGTAAACATGCTTAAATGTTCAACAGATACTCCTCTCATGCAGTCCCTCGCAGTATGCAAAATGTGATCCGATTCCAGTCATCCCTATAACTATGCATTGTACTGAATAATAGATCCTTTGTTTTCTAAGGCTAAGACTGTCACAGTCTTCGTTGCTCAGTATGCACACAATTTTGAAATGATAACACTGCTGTCAATAGAACTGTATAGCTGTGTTCCCCGGAAATACACAGGATAAACATTGCAAGCTTTCAGAGTTGATGAAAGCAGAAATTAGTTTCACATGCATTTGGAGTTTGTTCAATAGGACCAGCACTCTCTGGGAGACCTATCTGTTTCTTCAGCATCTCCTGTTGATACTGCATGCTATGTTAAGGTCCCCAGAGTGAGTGAGTCTTGTCCCATGTGATTTGCAGAGGTGCAGCATTTCCATTAAGGCAGGGTTCTGTAGGACAGCCACAGGTCACCTCTCAGCAGCCTATATGACACACAATGCAGTGTCAGACTTCAGTCTGTCCATGTAGGTAATGTGTTGGAAGTCCACGGATTTTCTTAGTGCAAAACCTCTGAGGTCATTCCAGTTGCTTCAGGTGTCTGGTGAGATGCATGCAAAAGGGAGCATTGTACTCTATTACTGGTCTGATGAGGAACAAGTACAGTGGAGTTATAACATCCTTAGTTTTGGATGCTATGCCCTCACTTATGAGGTGTGCAACATAAAGGGTCTTCATCACCACTGTGGACACATGATGGCCAAAAGTGATGTTGTTATCAACATGCATTCCCAAATCTCTCACCATTGGCCAAAGTGAAGAAGCCAAAAAGCAAGTAGACACAAAGGCAATCTTCTGTTTGCCTTTGTCTCTTACCAATGGGTTAGAACATGGGGGGTATTACTAATATTGTAATTTGCAGGGACTTCTCATTTGCCGAAAGGCATAATGGTACTTTATTTTGGGTTACCTTTAAGTCTGTAGCTTTGGCAACAACCATTTATGCAGGTAAGCCCATGTAGTATGTTGACATCATTTGGGGATCCAATGACTGCACCCAGTTTGCAGTCATCAGTGAACTTGTTGAGCCACAGGGCATCTTCTTTTGCCTGATTTTCTGAGAAATACATTCCAAATGGTAAGGGCCTCAACGCAGACCCTCGTGGGATACCACTGGTAACAGATCTGCTGGTATTGGTGGAATCCCCAGCTATGACTGTATGCATTCTATTGGTGAGCTAATTGGCTACCCATCTAATGATGTATGGGTTAATCCCCAGGTGAGTGAGTTCTGCAATGAAGCCTCAGTAGGGGGATTGTGTCAAAGTCCTCAGTCAAGTTGAGACAGGCAGTATGTACTGATCTTCCTTCACCCAGGGCTTTGGGGAATCTAAGAATTCCTGTAGGATTGGCAGGCATGATCTGCTCTTGACAAAGCCAAACTGTGTCGGGTGAAGAGTTTGAAGGTCACCAATTTCTTTGTTGAGAAGGTTCAAGATGATTCTCTCTATGGCCTTGCAGACAAGGCTGGTCAGGCTTATGGGTGTATAGTTCCCCAAGTCAGTTGAGGAACCCCCTCTATGCAAGAGTATTATGGCTGTTGTGTTCCCCTCTGCCAGGACAAAGCCAGTACTTAGACTGCAGTTGAAGGGAGTACCCAGTGGTTCTGCTAACTCTTGCTTTAGACTGTTTAGTAAGCAGCCTGAGATGTTATATGATCTCATAGAGGCTGTGTTTTTGGTATTGGCAAGTGTGGTTATGACCTGTGGTACAGAACTGTTGCTATGGGTTACGACTGGTGGAGACAGGTGTGAAAATATTGCCAAACCTGTCTGCTAACAGGTAGGCTATGTCCTAAAGTTTAGTAACAGTACTACAGTACTACTGTCCACTCTGAATTTGGTACAGAGCTGGGCCATCTCTTTTACATTACAGACATAGCTGAAGAATGCCTTGTAATTATCCTCAGATAGGGATGCTAATTTAGTTTTGTAATTAGCTTTAGAGGACTTTGCAAGATGTCTAATTTGCTTGTTCAAGCTATGGAGGTTGTTCTTCTGCTGAGACTGTTCCTCTTATTTCTGGACATCAGTTTCTTTCTCTTGTTGTATAATCTACTTATGCTAGATGTCCACCAGGGTGGCTTGTTTTTCATGAGCAAATTTTGATCTGTTCTGGTACAACTAAGTTGATACACTTGTAAAGGTTTTTATAAAGGGCATTTGTGTATGCCTCTACATATGAGTCTTTAGTGTCAGTAGGTTTGAAAGTATATATGCCATCGCTTAGGAGACTATAGTTTGCTTTGCTGAGATTTTTCCACTTTTTGGATCCTGTGGGTTGCAGGTACGACTGATGTGACTGATTTATAGTCAGGCCTTAACAAGGGAGGATCTCACACATGGGGTGGTGCAGTGATCTGCCATGTTGGTGATTACTAGATCAAGGACATTCAATCCCTTTGTGCGGAACAGACCAACTGTTCCAGAACATTTGTGTTTACAAAGTGTAGGAACCTTAGGCAGAGCGTGTTTGAGCTCATATATGTACCCCAATTAATGAAAGGGTAGTTAAAGTTACCCATGCCTAGGATGTTTGACTGTATTAGGAGTGACTCAAGTAGGTCCAGGAAGGCACTGTGTGGTTTTCATGGTTCATGTTTTTGGACCTGTAGCTAACAATAACATGGAAGGGGGGGTCTACAGTTAGTTGGGCTTGGATTAACTCTAGGGAGTCATACAGCTTAACCAGTCTTGAGGTGCACTTATCTTATGAAGATGGATATACTTCCTCCTATGGTTCTTTTACATTGATTTTGTGGCCTGAATGTGTAGAAGGCATTATAGCGTTTATTGACCAGAGTACTTTCTGTGGCCATAAACCACGTCTCTGTGACTGCACAAACCCCGATATCTTCCCAACTAAGAAGTGCCTCCATTGAGTGCATTTTCTGATTTAGACTTCTAGCATTAAGCAGCATAAACTGTAGAAGGAGGCACTGGAAGAAACCAGAGTACAATACACTTTTGAATGAAGTACACGGCAAGACACAAACATAAGAACGCATTAACTGAATCAGTGTTTTCGTCACAGTAACTTCCTCAGATGAGTTACTCACTCATCTGAGGAAGTTACTGTGATGAAAACGCGGTGATTCATTTAATGCGTTCTTATGTTTGTGTCTTGCTGTGTACTTCATTAAAAAGTGGATTGTACTCTGGTTGTCTTCCAGTGCGTTCTTCTACAGTTTACTTGCACTGGTTTTGGCACTTTTTCCACATTTCTTTGGTTAATTAAGCAGCATAACCTTGAGTTTGTCTTTTGAGGATGTTTTTACATCAGGAAGTTTGTTCTTATGACATTGCCTAAAAAAGTCAGCATGGGAAGGCAAGTACCTTGGCCAGTAACCAAAAGGCAAGAGGTGATCGATGAAGATCATCCCTGGCAAAGCAGCATGGTCTGTCAACTATATCACCCCAGCCTGACTACTTCTGCATCCCCCTGGAGTGGCACCAGTAGCTAAGCCAATTACTGAAGTCAATAATTCCTTTGTTTATACTGAGGGATCATCCTGGGTGAAGGTAGAATGTTGCTTAAGGCTACAGACATACCTGGCTGGGACACAATCTAAGAGGTCAGTCATCTCTCTTTTCATATGGTTCAGTGAGGTATGTCTCAAGTCATTTACTCCAACATGGAGTATGACAGAGGTGTAACTCTGGTTGTTGTTGAGAGACTTGAGGGCATAAGTGACTTTCCATATCCTGGCACCTGACAGGAAGTTGACCATGACTTTCTCCTTGTACAGCCTGGTGAGGGGGATATCTGTGTGTCTCACTATGGATTTGCCTATGACCAAGACATTGTTTTTCAGATATTCTGCCTTAAGGGCTTAATGGTGACACACTGATGCATTTCTTTTTATGTGTAGTGGGTTCCATTGGGACTGTAATGTCTGCAGAAGGTTTGCATACGAGAGGTCCCTGCTCTTTTGATAAGCTTCTAATGACTACCTCTGCACATGTTTGGTTATGTGTTGTGCACTTGGTCTGTTGAGGAGGTGAAGTGCGTGTTGGCAACCTGTTTGATATCTGGTTTGTTGTTACCTGATAGAGAAACAGCCTTTATTCTAGATTCACATTACGATTGCATCTCTCACATATTGTATTTGTAAGTTTTACGAGTACATGGTTGTCAGTATACATAAGGCAATAGAAGTCTGTCTTTGTAAAAACACAGGTACCCTTAATAAGCATATTTAGATAGTTGTTGTTAGCAGAGTGCTTTGTGAGCAGCAGCAACTGGGCCTGTCTCTGAGGAACATAGAGCCCAGACGGGATTTTACAATCACCCAACATGTAGTGAAGGTTGTGCAAGAACAGGATCACTGAGAAGCACTGCTTCACACACGGTGGGAGCCTATAACAGAGGAGTGCGAGTCACTGGGGGATATATCTTTCTCCCCTGCATGTTCTGTTTTTGTCACAGGCTAGGTTGAGAACCCTAGGCCACGTTATTCCTGTCCCATCTGATCTGCAGATGTCCAGCATTTCCAGTAGGGCAGGATCTTAGACTGCTCTGCAGGACAGGCACAGAACACTTGAGTACAGTGAGAGGTCTCGCAGTCTTTCCATGTACGTGATGTTTGGAGAATCTGCATTCTCCCAGTCACGAACCTGTATTTTTTTCCAGTTGCTGCAGTTGTCTGGTGAGGTACAGACATAAAGGAACCTTGTACTCAATTAGAAGTCTCATAAGGGTTGGGTACAACACAGCTATGACCTCCCTGATCTTGGATGTGATGTCCATATATATGATGTGTGCAATGCCGAATGTGTGTTTCACTACTATGTGCACATTGCAATGAAAGTGTACATTGCTATGAGCACGTGTTCACAAGTCTCACAACACTGTGTTTGAGATGGAGAGTGGTGCTATGTATATCATAATTAGCAGGAGTACTTCAGTGCCAAAGGGGACAATGAGGCATTTTTTGCTGTAGTGTTCAGTGTGTGAATTTGGCACCAATCATTTGTCTCTGTCACCCCCTTATGTAATATGTTACCATTCTTGGTGGAATTTATACGAGTCTGTCCAATTAACAGTCATCTGAAAACATGGTATACCACAGGCAACCTATCGTTGCCTGTGCTTCAGGGAAGTAGTTTACACACAGTTGGTGGCCCAACAAAGATCCTTGTGGTATTCCAATGGTAAGTGGCTAGTGGGGGGTGCAGTACCAAACTTTGGGTGCGTGTGTTCTGTTGGCAAGCCAGTTGGGTATCCAGCTAGTACTGTATAGCTTAATTCCTAGATGGGACATTTCCTCTAAGAGACATGAATGGGGGTTCTTGTTAAAGGTCTTGGATAACTGAACATAGGCAGTATGTCCTACTATCTGTCATCCAGGTCTTTGGGGTCAGTATCAAAGAAGTCCACAAAGTTCATTAGGCAAGATCTTTCCTTGACAAACACAACATGGGACGACTCAAGTATTAGATGGATACCAAACTGGCTCAGTGACAGAACACACACCCAAAGTTGGGACTGCACCTCCACCACTAGCTAACTCACCAGTGGAATATCACAAGGATCAATGCTGGGCCCTCAAGTGTTTGGGAAATACCTTCCTGAAGCACAGACAACAGTAGATAGCCTGTGGTTTACAAAACTGTGCAGATGATTGTTAGCTGGACACACCCATGTAGATTCACCTAGTCATGGTAACAAATTACAGTAGGGGCTAACACAGGCTGATGATTGGTGACAAACTCAAGGACTGAACTTTAAGCATACAATGAGCCTTTGTCATCTTTCTCAATGAAGTACCCCTCCTAATTACGATATACATATCACACCATAACCTCAAACACAGTGTTGTGAGACTTGGGAACACATGCTGATAACAATATACACTTTCATCACTATGTGCCCATAGTGGTGACACACACAATCTGCACTGCACTCATTATACATTTGGACATCACATTCAAGACAAGAATAGTCATATCTCTGCTGTACTGTACCCTTACCACCCCAATAATGAAGTAGAATGCTCACATCTCTCTGTACCTCAACAGACCCTTACAGCAATTACAGATAACACAGGATTGTGGCTGGGAGAGTCCCAGGCCTCCAAACATGACATACATGGAAAGGCTGACATACCTGTCACTGTACTTGGTATCCTGCAGGCTTCTGAGAGGTGACTTATGGCTGCCCTGCAGAGCAGTCTCAGAACCCAGTCTTCTAGAAATGATGGACATCTGCAAATCAAATGGCACAATTGTAATTTACTCCAGGGTTCTCAATCTAGTCTGTGACAAACAGAACATGCTAGGAACATATATATCCCACAATGATTTACACTCTTCTGTAATAGCCTCCCACTGCATGAGAAGCAGTGCTCCTCAAAAACCCTGTTCATCTGCAACCTTGACTACTGCCTCTAGGCTGGCACCTATGTCACTCATGAACAGGGTCAGTTGGTACTACTCACAAACCTGTTTTGCTAAAAACACCATCCAACTATGTTCAATAATGAACTTGCATTTTTAAACAGATAGGCTTCTAAAGATCCTAGGGCTATTAGGTTGGTAGCCTCATATGAACCTATGAAGCTATGTGCCTATGCAGGCCTCACAACCTGTCGTCAACCACATGGCATGCTGATGTCATGTAAAATAAGTACACCTGCACTCTTGCATAAATCAAACTTGTGCCATGGCTCTTGCATAAGGTACTGTGCTCTATAGTCTGTGTAATTAGGTAGAGGTTCTGTTCTCAATCATGTCAAGTGTGCGCACGCGCGTGTGTGTGTGTGTGTGTGTGTGTGTGTGTGTGTGTGTGTGTGTGTGTGTGTGTGTGTGTGTGTGTGTGTCTATCTAGAGAGCACAGCAGATGTGTGCACCATACAGATACTTCTACAATTACATGGACTGTCAGTATTTTCATACTTGCTCATGCCTACACATCCCTTTCATACAGACCTCTTGTCTCCCATATGGCCTACTGATATCTAATTTAAGTTCACCTGCACTCCTGTCATAAATCAAACTGTGGCACTTGCATTAAGTACTGTATTCTGTAGTCTGTGTACTTAGGTAGGGGGGATTTTCTCACTGCAGTCAAATGTGGGTGGGGGGGGAGCTGTTGCTTGACATTACAGACAGCATTTTACACCAGCATGTGGGACACTTATCTTGTCCTCAACAGACACTGCTGTCATCAGATATAAAGCATTGTCTGACACACTCATCCTATACAATAAAGTTTACAGTGACATGGCTTTTAATCTATCCACATACATCATGGCATGGTGTGTAGGCCCTGTGCTATCTTGCTGAGAAAGCCCTGTGGTCTCTCCAGAAGCTACATGTGTCTGGTGAGGTACATATAAAAAAGATCATTAAACTATTAGTGCTGTAATGAGGTTTGACTACAGTGCTGTTGTACAATCCTAAAATGTCAATATGATGGTGTGACTTATGATGTGCACAACATAGGCTTTCAATAGCAGTGTGCATACTTGGTGGTCAAAGTTCAGATTGCTATCTAAATATGTTCCCATTGCTTGTATCACTGGATTTCTGCATAGCAGGACTGTTGTCAATGCTGTGATTAACATGGAACTCCACTTTTCAGATGGACAACATTACAAACACACATTTATGCATTTACTTGTAGAAACTGTGCCTTTGTCACCATTCAGTTGTGTGTATTACCTCTTACTGTACTATGTTATCACCATTGGTGGACTCAGTGATTGCCACAATATGCAAGAATCAGCAAAACTGGTAGCCAAAGGCCATACACTTTAGTCTAAAGTGTCAGGAAATACAATTCAAACAGTGAAAAGCCAAGCATAGATCCCTGGTGTTTGCCAGTGGTGACAGCTCTGGTACAGACCGATTCACCAACTGTCACATGATGCGTTCTGTCAATGAGCCAATTGTTTACCCAGCACTAGATGTAAGGTTTAATCCCCAGCCTGGGGGTTTTCTCAATGATCAGATAACGAACCCTGGCTGGAGTATTGTTCTATTTGTGGTTTTCTCAATGATACCTGTGTGTGTGATTGTGTCAAAACCCTAAGCCAGTTCGTAATAGGCAGTATGCACTCTCTTACCTTCCTCCAGGCCTTTCACACTGAATCAATGTGCTGTGACAACATCACAGATCAACTATGGCATGACCCAGTACATACACCTTCCCGATATGGTGGAATACACAGTTCAACACACCCTCCCACGGCCTATGTTCTCATACAAGGGTGTACATCAACATGCATCCACCTGCATTGGGGAGACAGCACCTGATGCATGCATGTATACAGTCATCATGGCTCTCCTTGGCTGTGAGATAAACCAACATGTCATCATGGACCTCTTTTACATGTATACTAGTAATATTCCAGGTGTATGCAACAGACGTGTGAGTTATGTCCTCAAAGAGGTCATCGAGGGCATGCATGACGACAACAATATCATCTTGTGGAACTTGAGCAGTTGAAGGCATTTGACAAAAAGTCACACTGCAGTATTCTGTCAACACTGTCACATGTGGCCATAAACAGCTACATCACCAAATGGTTAGACTAGTGTATGACATACGTTGTATCTCACTATGTTGAAATGTGTAACGTGACATACATCTCAGGTCCATTGATCAGGGCAGTACATCAGGGGTGTCTGCTAGCCTCTTGCCTGCACCTTAGTTAAGTAATGGACATCACAGGTGACATAAGGATGTGTCCAAACAGCTGCCTGAAGGACAACAGCTTGTGGACAATCACTGACTCCAACTATGATATTTATTATTTTACATTTGTTGACCGGGTTTGTCCAGTTGAGCCGATAGCCCTTTTTCAGCAGAGGCCCAGGGAAAAAAGTTCCACAACATTTAAATATAAATTATAACAGTAAAAAGTAAAAAAGTATGTAAACAAGAAGACTTTAACAATACTTGAGTTGAAAATATACAAGAGGAAATATTAAAGTTCTAAGCTGGAAAAAGTATAATCTTAGAAAATATGTTAGGGTGATTGAGTTTACATTGCATTTACAATGTATTAGCAAGGAAGAAAAAAGCTAAGATTGTAGATACAGCCAGGCAGTTGCTGCTAGAGAAAATCATACAGGTGGTATATTAGTAAAGGTATTTTAAAATGGAGTAAGAGGCAATAACCAAGTTAAGAGGAGGAAGACAGATGGCGCTAAAAGTGAAGATAACCAGTAAAAGACTGACAAGAGCAATAAAAATAGGAGAGGATGACAGTTTAAGGTGGGTGAGTACAGTGACACATCCAGTGGCTTTTTAGGTGGTCTTTGGCAGCTGATTTGAATACATTTGTTTGTTTAAGTGATCGAATTTCCAATGGGAGTCTGTTCCAGAAGATGGTAGGGCAGTAGCTGTAGAGGTTTTGACCAATTTTGCTCGTGTTTATAAATGTGTAGTAAGTCTTGGTCTGAATTTCAGAGAGACATGAAAGGAGGTGTACGAGTAAATATGAGGAGTTAAGCTGGGACAGAAAGATGGTTGGTATAAGGTAGACTGGATAATCTGAAGCTGGGAGAGGAGAAGCTGGTGGGGGTAGTTCCAGCCAGTTTAAGAGACAGTGATGAGATCTGTAGCTGTGATTTGCAGCAAATCTAGCCACTTTGTTATAGGTATTCTCTAGTTTAGTTAGGAGGGTGGTTTGGAGTCCAAAGAGGATCTGAGAGCTGTACAGGAGATAGGCATGAGAGAGGGAAATGTTGGCCTTGTTGGCTGGAAACTTTTTATTTCTATATAACAGGCAGAGCTTTTGATGGGTTTTCTTAATCCAATTGGGCAGGAGGTATACAGTAGATTAATAAAAATATTAAAGAGTAGTGGCCTAAGAATAGATCCTTGGGGAACACACATTTTGATAGGGAGTGGAGGGGAGAGAGCTAAGATCCATTTTACCAATTGTAGTCGGTCAGAGAGGTAGTTGGAAAACCAGGCAGTAGTAGAGGAGGAGAAATTGAGGTTGGTGAGTTTGTCCAGAAGAAAGGAGTGAGAGAGAGTGTGTCAAATGCTTTAGAGAGATCTAGGAATAAGCATGACACTAGTTTATTGTTGTCTCTGGCCTCAGAAATAGCACTGATGAAGGATAGTAGGGCAGTAGTGGTGCTATGCTTAGGACGAAAGCCGTGTTGTGTAGGGGTGAGCAGATCTTCCTGAACTAAGTGTTCCATAACTTGCTTATGCATCCATTTTTCAAGTATTTTTGAGGGAAGTGAGAGGATAGCTATAGGTCTGAAGTTGGAGATTTCAATGGAGTTTCCTCCTCTGTGAATGGATAGGGTATAGAATTCTTTCCAGATACAGGGAAATGTGGATTCTGTGATTGATCGATTAATTAGTATAGAAACTTAGTGGGCTAGAGAGTCTGCTGCTGGCTGGATAAAGTGGGAAATAGATTGTCTGCAGATGCAGAGCAGGGTTTTAGTTTGCAAAGTAAAGTTTTAATACAGCTGGTAGGTATAGGTTTAAGGGAAAAGGTGCTAGTAGAGTTCTGACTCGAGGGGGATCTAGAGGAGTTTTAGTGTTATAATTTACTGTAGTCTGTAATGTATCATATAGATATGTGCTTGGTGTTGTTGCTACAACCATCTTCCACTGACATGTCCTCCTCTGCTGTACATGCGGGAATTTCACCTGTACTTTTTCCCTGTGTTCATTCCTACTGTCTATTGTCTTATCTGTGTGTCCCTATTCAATACACACACTTCTCCTGAGTGATCATTTTACATAGCAGTCCCACGTTCTGTTACAGATCATTAACACAGCTCAGTACAGAATGCCAGAATGGGATACCACAATATTCTGCTTTGTAGGTACACTGTCCTGTACTGTGTTTGGACCAAATACTTCACATTCATACATCTCAACTGCCCAGATACTCCCAGGATCTCCACATATTTTCTTTATCAAATGTGTGGCTTTCTGCCCTATCACTGGGATGATCTCTGGACGGATGTGTCCAGTTGTCTCCTATGTGTAATCTTTTCCTCAGAGATGTTTTCCTGGCAAATCATTGGCATGTCATTGTAGAGTACAGTTAGTAACTGATGACTGACATTTGAGTTTCAAACTTCATGCTCTTCAGAAAGTTCACGCTAATGAACAATGTATACATTTTATCACAAGTCTGGATGTGGAATATTAACCTGTCCCTATTTCTGGCCCTTTGTCCCCACCATTTTTATGGCTTTGTCCACATTTCTCGCTCTAAGAGGTCAAGTGTGCTACATTCTGACACATTACTATGTGAGATCTATGTCAAGTATGTCCCTATTACTGGTTATTTGTCCTCTCATTAAGCTGACCTCTATGCTGACACGTTGCACTAACAGAATGAAAGCTATTTGTACAGCCAAACCTCTCAACTGTATAGAAGTTTTTCAGAATATCCAGATTTTGCCTCATATTTTGATCTATTTCTCATGCAATTGTGGTTTTCTGGCAAATCATTGTTAAAGTATTAAGTGTTGAAGTCAAACAATAATGACAGACATTTGAGTCTCAGACATACCCCTCAACTGTCCAGATTTTTGTCTCAAATTTTTGGTTTGTCTTTCCATAAAATTTGTGATTTTCTGGATTTTTGCAGCAAATCCATGAAGACTAATGTCTCTAAATAGTGGCAGGTATTTGAGTTTCAGACTTCATATCCTTCAGAAAATGCATGTTAATACAACCTTTTGTCTTAGCAACTTTGTAAGTTTACAAGAGCAATATTTAAAATTTGTCCTTAATTTTGGGGCTTTGTCCACCCATTATTTTGGGCCATGATCAGATTTTTTGTGCTAAGAGGTTGAGAGCTATGGTCTCAGACATCATACCTTCTGAAAATTCATGCAAATGCAAAGTCTGTCGTATCAATTCTGTAAGTTTGTAAGAACAAATATTTAATGTGTGCCTCTATTTTTCTTCCTTTGTCCCCACATTATTTAAGGCTTTTGCCCATATTTCTTCCTCTAAGAGTTTCAGAATGTGTATATCCCTGATGGGCATTGTGGCATTACGTGTAAATATGTGGACTGTATGTGCTCTCCTTTACACAGGATTGATGATATCCATGTTCACTGACAAGGTTTCCCAGTAAGCAATACTGTTGCGAGCCGTGAAACCTAGCTTATGCATGCTATGCCTCATTAGTGTGCATTACGCACTGCCTTGTGCTTAGTACCATCATGGTAAGATGTAGGCTCTGCACTGAGCCTACATGGAGTTTATTGAATCTGTACCAGTGTTTAATGAGGAGGTATGCGTGTACATAGCCATACATGCATTAGGTGTTTTTTGTTTGTTTGTTTTAGCTCAGGTTTAGAAGTCATCTTTCTGTCTGAGTGGAGGTAGGATGTTGTTCAGTTGCATCTCCAAGAAATGGAAGTACAAAGAACCGTTGGCAAGGTTGTTAAATTTGGATATTGTGAGCAGAGTTTTAACTGTAGAATGGAGTGTAATGTTAGGGGATTAAAGTTTTCTGGATAATACATTATTTTATGGTTTATGGCTAGTTGTGAATGTGCAAGTTCATGGAGAAAATCTAACCTATTTATTTGCCCGAGTGTAATATAGTGGTGAGCTCTATATATGACTGATAAGCTGCAAAAATGGACACCTTATTTTAGCATTGTTGAAGTTTATTGGTTCTGAAGGAGCCAAAATGTTAAAGAGTACAGGACAGGTTTAGGGCTAGGCTGGAGGTAGACAGGCTGTATCAATTTTAATTCCTACGGTGTCTATCAGGCTTTATTCTATAAAGTGATCCTAGTTTCTGGTGTATGTTTTCATTTATCTGTAAAATAGGCTGGTCATATCGGAGGTACTTATCTATAATGACACCCAGCAGCTTAGTATGAGAAAGTAATTTGATTTGTGTGTTATCCTTTGAGGTTATTGTGAATAGTTACTTTTGGATTGCTAACTGATTGGAGGTGAAAAGCATTAGTTTGGTTTTCCAAGGATTTACGAGTAGTTTGGAGATGTCGGGCAGCATTCAGTGGCTAAGAGAGCCTGCTGAGTTTTGTCTTGGAGTGAAGCCATGATTTTAGCTGAATAGATTATCTGTTTCTTTGAGCTCAGCACTTGTTCAGAACTCGTTGTAAGCACTAAATAAGCTACAAATTACTACAGCACTCAACTTTCCTCACTTGTATAGAGGAAATCAGTTTTCAGTACTTAATAAATAAGCACCTATCCAGGCATGTCTAAGGGTCAGCTCCCGGTGTTTTCTCCTGTCTACCTGATGAATCTGGGCATCTCGGGCCAATGCAGCAATTGCCTCATGTACACAGACAACCCTCTCCTCCAACCACCCAACACTACAACCTGTGAGAGATACACCTATATAGCCAAACTGGAAGCAAAGCTCTCTTCACCAAAGACTGGACTACACAGTCAAGAGAAGAAGGTAAACCCTTGCACCACACCATACTCATCACATAGTCCCTCAAAACCTACATCACCAAAACACATACAGAAACACAAAACACACACCTACATTCAAGGAGGCTCCCAATAAAACCTGCCCAAGCAACAGGGACCTCCAAAGCAGAAACATAAGCAAACTCTACCCCCCAACACAACCGAAATGACACATAGCACACAAACTCAGTGTGCCACTAAACCACAGCCCATAAGGCATAACAACATACCCAACACTCTAGTCATAGGTGACTATAGTCAGGCAAACTGATGTTCCACTCACCAGGTTAAACAAGGAGAAAGTTACTGTTGGCTGCTTGTCAGGTGCCAGGATCCGCCACATAAGGCACGCACTCAGGTCACTCCACAAGTACAAATATGACTGTCATTGTCCATGTCGGTGTGAATGACGTGAGATGTACCTCCCTGGACTACATGAAAAGAGACATGGAGGAGCTCTCCGATCTTGTAGCCAAGCAGGTATGACCCTAGCCCTGAGTAGCATCCTGCCATC
This sequence comes from Protopterus annectens, assembly GCF_019279795.1. Classification (NCBI taxonomy): domain Eukaryota; kingdom Metazoa; phylum Chordata; order Ceratodontiformes; family Protopteridae; genus Protopterus; species Protopterus annectens. The sequence continues at coordinate 779,568,369 of NC_056730.1, forward strand.
ACCCAGAATGATACCACAGTACAAGGACAAAATGATTGACTTCAACAATTGGCTAAGCTTCTGCTGTCATTCTAAAGGGATCCATTATCTGTCTGCCTGGGATGACATGATCAACAGACCATGATGCTTTGCCAGAGATGGCCTGCACTTTTCGCCCTTGGGATTCTGGATACTGGCTAAGGCTCTTGCCACCCATATAGTGCCTTTTTTGGGCAAGGTTCAAATGACACATTCATCACCATAACAGGTACAAGTAAGCAAAATCTGAGAGTAATGCTACTCAATGCTAGAAGTCTAAACCTCAAAATGCACTCACTCGAAGCACTCCTTAAATTGGAGAACATCGATATCTGTGCAGTGACAGATACCGGGTTCAAAGCTCCAGACAGCACCCCTGCATTACCAGTCTATAATTCATACCACACCTTTTGGCCACCTAACCCAGATTGAAGCACTAAAGGTGGATGCTAGAAGTCTAAACCTCAAAATGCACTCACTCGAGGCATTTCTTAAAATGGAGAACATCGACATCTGTGCAGTGACAGAGACCTGGTTCAAGGCTCCAGAAAGCACCCCTGCATTATGAGGCTATAATTCATATCACACATTTTGGCCATCTAACCTGGAACGAAACACTAAAGGTGGAGGCGTGTTCATATTCATTAAGGATATCAACACTTCCAGGCTAGTTGCACAGCATAATGCATCCGAGATTATCCAAGTGCAACTAAGTATGGGCAAGACTGCAATTCAAATTGTGGCTTGCTACAGACCCCCCACCATGCCTCAGGATTCACACTCTTCATTTCTTGATACACTGGAAAATATTAGGGTACAACCCAACACCATAATAATGGGTGATTTCAACTACCCCACTATTAACTGGGAAAACTACTCATGTACCAACTCTTTTGCTCAACGTTTTCTGGAATTTATAAATTCCAATGCCTTGGATCAACTTATTCACACCCCCAACCAGGGGCAGCAATATCCTAGACCTGGTAATTACCAACATGGGCAACCGGTGTTCCACACCAGAGGTCAATTCCTTGTTGGTCAGATCCGACCACAAGCAAATCACGCTAGACATCCACATCCCGCCCCCACCCCCCATTACGAAAACAACCATAAAAAACTTCTCCAAAGCCAACTTCACACTTCTTAAGACAGAAGTGGCAAAGTTTATGACACCAATGCAGATGGACAATAGAGGTATGACTGCTGAATCCTACACAAATGTACTTTATAAGCACTTACACGAGTGCATAGATCGTGCTATCCCTAACACAACCACGATGCTATCCTCAAAAAAAAGGAAGCCAATCTGGTGGTCCTCTGCCATAAACAAACTCTACAACAGAAGAAAGAAACTGTTGCAAAATAGAGTAAACTCCCATGACTGGAGGAACTCCCTGGTCAGCCTCAGTAAGAAGCTGAGATCCCTCATAAAATCCTCCAAAGCTAGGTATGAAAATAAAATTGCCACTGATTCTAAAGACAACCACAAAGCATTCTATAGCTATGTCAAGAATCTCAATGACAACAATCAGATCTGCTCTGAGTTACAGCACAATGGCATTAAATATACAGAACCAACTGATACTGCCAACATCCTGGCAGATATGTTTAGTGGTAACTTTACCCCCCTCTCACCCCCTAGAGGGCCCATCTCTATACCGGAAGAATGCAAAGTTCCTGTAATCATGGCTGCACAAATAAAAAAAAAAAAAAAACACTCCCCAAAGCCACAGCATCCATGGGACCTGAAAATATCCCAGGCTGTGTTCTACATGAAGTACAGAATGAACTGGCACCCCACCAAAGTACCATGTTCAATTATAGCCTCACCTCAGGCTTTGTGCTCACTGAATGGCGCACCACGATGGTTATCCCACTCCACAAAGGGGGCCACAACGGACCCCAGGAACTATCGCCCCATTAGCCTGACAAGCCTGGTCTGCAAGGCCATGGAACGTATCATCATGGAACTCATAAACAATGACATTGGTAATCTCCAAACTCTGGACCCCACCCTGGTCGGGATTGTAAAAGGCAGATCATGTCTTCTAAACCTGATAGACTTCTTTGAAGCAGTCACCAAAGCCATAGATGAGGGTAAGGTGGTTCACACAGCCTATCAAGATCTCGCCAAGGCTTTTGCCACCATCCCCACTCTGGAATTATAGATAAACTCACTAAACTAGGTATAAATCCCTATGTCACAAGATGGGTTGCCAACTGGCTCATGGACAGAACCCACACTGTGAAAGTAGCAGACTCCAAATCCGACTTCAGACCAATGACAAGTGGGAGTACCACAGGGTTCAGTCCTGGGTCCTCTTCTGTTTGGTATCTACTTCTCTGAAGTACAGGCTAACACAGAAGGACTCTGGCTAACAATGTTTGCAGATGACTGCAAACTAGGAGCCATAATCAAAACTCCTAACGATGTGGACATCCTACAAAAGGGCCTCATTGAGACAGATGCCTGGTGTCAAAGCCATGGCCTGAAGCTAAATGCCAAAAAGTGCATCACCATCCCCTTTGGTAAAAAATCTGTACCCATTAACTACCACATAGGTGGTAGTCTAGTTAACAATGAAAGTGTGATAAGAGACCTTGGGACACAGGTGGACAGTAGTCTCTCCTTTGATAATCACATTGCCACAGTGGTCAGGAAATCCTTCTACATGGCACACCTCTTCACAAAAGGTTTATCATCCAGAAAAAAGGAGGTCATTGTTTCCCCTCTACTCATCACTCATTAGACCCATTATAGGAGTACAACACCCCTTTTGGTATGTATCTCACAAGACATCACAACTGGAAAGGCCACAGAAATACCTCACAAAGGGGATTACTGGCCTCAAACAGATGCCCTACACAGACCATCTCAAAAAACTCCAGCTTTACTCCATCGCATATTGCCTACTCAGAGGCAATCTCTGCCCAACATACAAAGCTATGTCAAACCCAGAGTTGTTGGACATGCTCCACTTAAAGAAATTCCAACCCCTCCGAGCTACATGCTGTAGACACCTAAACCTTGCCACCACAATAAACAGAACATGCTGGAGGGATAGATTCCATAGATTCCTGTCCCAGAGACTTCCCATACTCTGGAACAGACTACCTATCTATGTCATACAGAGCTCCTCATTAGCACTCTTCAAGAAAAATCTTGATGACTGGATGGGAAATAGGAAATTCACACCGGGGAATCACTTCTGTGGCTCTGCTCGACAGGGGCACAGGAAAATTATTTTCTTGGGTGGTGAAAACCAGGGTACCTTTTTGGCTAGGCTTATATACTCCCTAGGGCCAGTAGCCTAGTACCTACCTATGAACCTATTAGGGTAGAGTCATCAGCATATTGTACAACAGAGGAGATAACAAAAGCACCATGTAAGTCATTGATGAATAGGTTGAATAGTAATTGTCCAAGAAAGGATCCCTTGGTTCACCTGCAGAAACGGTACAGGAATAATCATGTTGCCATTTTACAGACTACCAAAAAAACCCACCAAAATGGAGAGAAAATGAGTCAAGAAAAGTTTAATGCCAAAACTGAGTGTTTTCAGCCACACTGGGCGTCCTCAGAATACAAAATCACTAACAAAGCTAATCACTTAAATATCCTTCAGTAATGAGCTGATTCTCTGTCATACGATGCAAATACAACTGTCCATTCTCATAAAACTGCAACACTAATAAATAACTCCTAAATAAAAACACTAGTAGAAAAACAACTAATCTATTTACATTTCTTGCTGTTCTGAATTTTGGTTATAAACAACCTTGTAAGTAACACTGCTGTTAAGTCTTGGGTTACTGTAGGCATAAAACATAATTTGCTATTTAAGCTCTTTGTATTCTAATTTGTTACCGCTGTCTCCATTAAAATCAAACAGGAGGTGGTCAATGATACAGAAAATATTTTTTTTAAAGTACAACATTCAGACTTTTTTTGCTGAAGCATCTTCCTTGTTTCTAACTCTTACAGCATACTGATGTTTGTAAATTCTTTTTTTTCTTTTAAACCCTGTTGGTCTTTCCTATATAGGAAGCCTCACAAGTGCTACGCCTAGCAATGTATACTACATATTTGGCACTACAAGTAAAAAGCCCTGGTACTGGATATGTGTTCTCTGTGCTATTGTCAATGAAGTATGGGCTTTTGTGAATGTACCTGCACTAGGGATAACAGTGACACTTATAAGTCACTCTCAAATACTTCATTTTCACCGATTCATTTTTCTAAATAAGTTTTGATGTTTTTAGTTTTACTGTTAATAAAAAGAGGTTTGTCTCCTACCACTATTTTAACCTCTGATGTTGTCAGTTAGGCATGAAACCAATGAAGTCAGGGCTAACTTCATCCTAGAAGACAGAATTTATACATCGGTTTTGATGACAGATAATATCACAGGCTTTAGATACGTCAAGACAGTGAAGATCGGGTTGCCATTATTTCTACTTTAGTTAACTAAGTTGCTAAAGTTCAGCATGGTAGTGGTAGTGTTAAGATTAGACTGAAAGGCATTCTGAGTTGGTGAAAAGAGATCATCTGAGATTAACTTTAATAGCTATGTGTGGATGCATATTTTAAGAATGTTAGATAATGGGGATAGTATTGGTATAGGACAATAGTTTGAGAGTTTGGTGGATGCTCCACCCTAGTAGAGATGTATAACAGACTATTTCCAATGTTCTGGAAAAGAGTTCATCAGCAGAGCTGTTTATTAGTATTGAGACAAGGCAAGGCAACAGCAGCAATCTCAACTTATCCTGACAGAAGTTGAACTGGAGCAAGGGAGGTCAGTTTTAGATTAAGAAAGTACTTTCTGATGGGGTGGTGGCTACTGGTTTGAGAGACAGAAATAGGCTTGTTGGCTACTGCTTTGTGATGGAATATTGGAAGAAAGGTGATCTTTGTTTTTAACTAAGGTTGCTACAATTTGGATGAAGTGATGATTAAATTGAGCAGCTATGGTTCCCACTGAGACTATAGGTGTTTGGGAGACTCAACCAGGGTTGAGGAGAGTAATTATGGAATTCCAGAAAAGTTTAGGATTGGACATATGTGTATTCCAAAAGCTGGTATAGTAGGTTTAATTCTCTTGTTTAATGGTTTGATGGGGTACTTTGCCTGACCTCTAAGGGTATTATTATTGTTGTAAGTCGAAGACTTCCAGGTTTTTTCACTTAGTTTCATAATCTCCTTCATATATTTACTAAGCCAAGGTACTAGACAGCACTTTACTCTTAGTTCTTGGGGTGGGGGTGGGGTGGGCCAAGGTTAATTAGGAAGACTTTATTAAATTCGGCAAAAGCACTGCTTAGGGTGTTGTGTTTAGTATATTCCAATTACACAGGTTTGGAGTATTGCTAAAGGTTTCAGTACTAAAACTGGAGAGGTTTAATGTTATAATGATGTCTGAGTTGGATTTGTGTTTGACACTGGATTATAAAGGCTGGTAAATGATCACTTAAGTCTGTCAGATCAAGGTACTGTTGTTTTTGGCAGAGGTTAGAGCCCAGTCAAGTACTGACTCCCTGTATGAATATTTATTCTACTTGTTTGGAGAATTAATAAGTTGTACTACACCACAGAGTTGTATACTGTCAGTGGAGTTGCCTGAGTTGATTGACAGTCAATGTTTACATCCCTCATAATGACAGATTTGCTTTATATGAGTGGAGAATCAGAAAATGTCCTCTAATAATGTCATGTTATGACTTGGAGGTATGTATAGTACTGCAATGGTTATGGTTTTGGAACGGTTTACTTTAAGAGCACAGATGAGTAATTGTACATTACAACCTTTGGGTGTACAGAGATGCTTTTGTGTAACTATCCAGCTTTTTTTCTGTTACTGAGAGTCCACCAACCTTTATTCTGACTCAATCAAATGTTAGGATGCTATATCCAGGAAGTAGGAAGCCTTCTTCCTTTGTTTGATGTTTTAACCAGATTTCTGTAGGTACTAGGATGTCAGGAGAACATTTTCCCATCTATGCATGTATTTTCAGGTGCTTTCTGTTATTCTTCTGACTAATGCAATGACTTTTGAGGCCAGTGTGATTTGTGTGAGTTTTTAGAGAGAGGGAGACTTAGGGGCAGCTGTTCTTGGAATTGTGCAGGATGCTGAATTTGGATGACGGAAAGGACTAAGGTGCATGCCACCACATGATTTTATAAAGTGGGGTGGTGGCTGGGGTAGTGCCATTTTATCTTATTGTTTTGTCTAGCCTGTAGACTGATGACAGCTGGATTATAATGCGAGTATGACTTCCTAAGGAATGTGATACAAGTACAGTTAGAACAAGCAGGTTTAATACTTAAAGACTGATTTGTGTTACAGTGGATGGGACTAGATGAAAGGAGGTAAGTGTTATGTAGCTTACTATGGTTGGAGTTCCTTGCTATATGCCAATATGGACAGGAGTAACACTAGAAGGAAGTGGAGATGTTGTAGCAGGCAGAGTTTACTATAATAAAATAGTGTTGAAGGGGCTAGGCTGAAGCGTAACATGTTTGAATTTCAATTCGGAGTGAAAGTAAAAAGAACAGGAGGAAGCAAGGTTGAAAAAGGGAAAGATAAGAAGGTTCAAGACTTTTGGGGGTACTAAAGAAGTTGTGAGGTATGACTGGAGGTTAAGGAAAGAGTTATAATATGCTGATGTCTGTGGTAAATTAGAATGGTACAGGTGCTTTTGGTGAGTAACTATGCAGGGAGGAGTTTATAGTTTGGGATAATCATAAAAGTAGGTTATAAGGAAGTATTAGCGTGATCCAGAGAGTGAAAAGGGTTAAAGTCAACAATAGGGTTTGTATCTTCAGGGAAGAGTTAACACGGCTGTGGAGGTGTACTAGAATTACTTATCTGTTAATGGCTTTAATGATGGTTATGAGAAGGTTACATTGGTATTAGCTGTGGGCGGAACTAGAAGATGAAGTAGATATGGAAGCCAAAAGAGTTAACACTAGTGGACCGGAAAAGCTGATGTATAAACACTGCATTATAAAAGATGGGAAGGTATTCTCCCTAGCTAGGTATGGATACTGGTGGTCTGAGTATTTTAAACACAAACACCTCCAATCCTCCAATACTCCAAAATCACTTGGTATACGAAACAGGAACACAAGCACTGAAAAGTTTGATGAAACTCCTTTAATTCTGGTACCTCGGCCTTCGCCTTCTCCTGGAATACATTTTACAAAGTCAAACACCACCCCTTTTATAATACATCTAATTGCATTATTGGTGCACCAACCTTTATTCAATAATTTAATTAACTTAAATTATTAACCCAACCATATAATTGCATCTAAAAAAATTTTCTGACTTCACATACTTTCATGATTTCTAACTTCATTGAATATTAAACATATATGAACATTTTTGTATACAAATATATTTATATTCTTATACAAACACTTTTATATTTTTATATATAAGCACTTTTATATGAACATTAGTAAATCACTACATTTCTAGATGTTATTATTTAGTTATTAAAACATATATTATTACAAAATTCAAACTACATATATTTAACACTAAATTCTTTCTGTGAACATCGATTATTTCTGAGAAATATATGAAAACATTTAATCTAGAATTCCATGTTCATTCCATTAGGAAACAAGGTTTTATAATTGAGAATAAATCTAGATTCCATTTGTAACAACTTTTCACGGAATACAGTTTCATTTCCATATACATTAGGCCTGCCCAACACACAAAATACAAATCCCTCTGGGACCCCCTTATGTTGTTCACAAAAATGTTTTGCTACAGGACTTTCCATTCTTTTATGTTTTATATCGCCTAAATGTTCAAGAATTCTAAGCTTCACCTTTCTAGTTGTTTGACCTATGTACCACCTCTGTTTCACACATCCACATCCTATGATATATACCACCCCTGTAGAGTTGCAATCAGAGTACATCAGAACTGCCGCGGATGCCAGACATCTGCGGAAGGGCAGTAAACAGGCATTATACTATGCCATTATTTAAGAAAAGTAATAGTTTCTGTCTTAAATAATGTCATGGTATAATAGCAATAACCCACTTCTGGGTGTGGGTAATGCTAAATTTACCCACGGTTGGCTTTGTTTGGTCCCTCGGGCTTCACTGACCAAACCACGCCAACCGTGGGTAAATTTAGCATTACCCACACCCAGGCGTGGGTTATTGCTATATTCACCTCCATGCAGAGGTTGTGGCAATATACTTTCATTTTGGCAGAAGCAGGAGCCTCAAAATTCCTTTTTGTCATTATCCAAGTCAAAGTGTGAGAGCTTCAGCTGCCCGTAAAACACAGCACACCAAATAAGAAAAGACTATAAAACATCATATGCAAGAACATGGGCATAATGTATCTATGTAACAGCAAACATAACAAATATTACTGCCCTACAAAAAATGCTTCCCTTGTTGCCATTTTGTGTTCATTTGTCTTGTAATAATCATACTTATTCTTACTAAATGACTTCCTACGAATGGACATCATGAGAATCAGTTCACTGCCAGTCCAACTGGCCCCAAAAGAAAGTAGATTGACATTTCAAAGTAAAAAGAGCTTCAGAACTCTGATGAACACAAGACAACAACAAAACTAACATAACAGCAGAACAAATACAAAGCAAAATACTAACATATTAACTACAACCCAAAGGAATCCACCACCATATCTCTCCTCTCACTGTCTATCTCTTCTGCTCTCCTCTTTCCCTTAACAAGGAGTAACTTCCAAGGGAAACAAAAAACAGAATATGATCTCATTAAATAAAATAATTAATATGAGTGAAGTAATGCACAACAATACTTTTTTTTTAATTTTTAATTTACTAGAAGTATCTAGAATTATGCCATTATCTTGAACACAGCAGTACAAGCAAATGGCCTGAGATGGCAGAGTATGTTTCAGGTACTACAGACCCAGATTGCCAAAGCCAATAACTGTGACAAAGACACTGAAGTAGTATGAACAGCACATTTCAGCATAGTTTCTCAGTTTCTAATATGACTCCCGTCCAAATTCGCTCACTGGGAAATTACTAAGAACTATTAAAAAAAACAAAAAACTGCCCTAAATAGAGCAAATTCTCATGACGTTGTAAGGTTGTCAGTTCACTGGGCAGTAAAATGGAATCAAGAGAGCATGCTCTTCATAACATACCGCTTACTGGAGAAAGTTTCATTTGCCCTTCAAGATGCAGAATGGCCTACAGAGTTTAACTTGCAGTAACAGCCTGTGGTATAACCTAAAAAGCACACTGCATATTAACAAATAAACAAAGCATTAACATATAACTGCTACAGGGTAATAGCAATAGGGAGCTTATAAAGTGCACAAGCTGCAAGACACACAAGCAGGCAACCATTACAACACATGCAGGTCAGACGGGTATTAAGAAGAACCCTGAAGCACTTTCTTTCTGCAATGGTACGGTATGTTTCAAATCATGAGACTAAACCCCAAAAAAAAACATCTTGATTTAGCATCCAACAGGACTTCCCCACTAAAAAGATAAACAGAATACAGAGTTTTAAGAAAGCTTGAAACAGTTTTATGAAGATTATTCATGCAAGATATCATTAGTACCATGTCCTTCAAGAAAGACAAATAAATTACTCAGCAGGAAATTTCTGACTGTGAAAGCATACTGGTTAAGGTCATCTATATATATGTGTGTGTGTATATATATATATATATATATATATATATATATATATATATATATATATATGTATATTTATATATATATATATATATATATATATATATACACACACATACACACACACACACACACACACATGCATATTTTTATATATCTATATATAAAAAAAAAAATATATATATATATATATATATATATATATATATATATATATATATATATGGATCCAGGACGTTTGATCGACTGGCCAAGGCTCTTGCCACCCCCATAGTGCCTTTTTTAGGCAAGGCTCAAAGGACAAACCCACCTCCATAGACAACCCAAGGATAAAATAAACTAAAGGTAATGCTACTCAATGCCAGAAGTCTAAATCTCAAGATGCACGCACTCGAGACTCTCCTCACTATGGAGAAAATCGATGTATGTGCAGTAACAGAAACCAGGTCCAAGGCTCCTGACAGCACCCCAACAATACCAGGTTATAACTCATACCATGCTTTTCGGCCCCAAAACTCGGACCGAAGCACAAAAGGAGGGAGAGTATCTATATTCATCAAAGATACCTACACCTCCAGGTTAGTGGCACTGCACGAAGCATCGGAGACCACCCATGTGCAGCTAACAGAGGGCAAAACTGCTTTTCAGTTTATAGCCTGCAACAGATTATCCTCCCTTTTACAGGAACCCCACTTGGCATTCCTGAGAACACTGGAGAATAAGAAGGTCTCTACAAACACCACGATATTGGGTGACTTCAACTACCCAAACATTGACTGGGAAAACTACTCAAGCCCAAGCACCCTCGCCCAATGGTTCCTTGAATTTGTAAACTCTAACACTATGGAACAACTGGTCACCACTCCCACAAGAGGGGACAACATATTAGACCTGGTCATCATCAACATGGGGACTCTATGTTCCACACCAGAGGTAAACCCCTCATTGGTAAGATCATACCATAAACAAATTTCCCTAGACATCCATATCCCATCCCCACCCCCAGCCAAGGAAACCACTGTAAAAAATTTCTCAAAAGCTAACTTCACACTTCTCAAGACTGAGGTGGAATCCTTCAAAGCCCCCCGGGCCAGAGGATAATACTGCCCAATCTGCAGAATCCTTTACAATTGCATTCTATGAGCACCTGCAGGAATGCATGGATCACGCTATCCCAAATAAAACCAAGACTCACTCCTTCAAAAACAGAATACCTGTCTGGTGGACCCCAGCCATAAATAAGCTATACAACAGAAGGAGGAAGCTACTACATGATAGAGCAAAATCCCAAAAAGAGAAGGCATCTCTGATCAGTATTAGCAAGAAACTACGATCCCTTATAAAATCATCAAAGGCCAGTTTCAAAAGAAAAATTGCCCTAGACACTAAAGATAATCACAAGGCCTTCTTTAGTTATGTCAGGAATATTAGTGGAAACTCCCAGATATGCTCTGAACTGATGCATAATGGTACAAAATATACCGAACCTACAGACATAGCCAACATCGTGGCAGACAGATTCAGCACAAACCCCCCCCCTTCCCCCCCCAAAGGAGAAAATGCCTATCCCAACTGAATGTAACCTCCCTGACATCACAAATGCACAGGTGAAAGCTGCACTCTCCAAAGCAAAAAACACAGCATCTATGGGACCGGACGGTGTCCCAGGCTGCGTCTTAAACGAGCTCCAAGAAGAACTGAACCCTCACATTAAGTCACTGTTCAAACTTAGCCTTACTACAGGATATGTACCCAAAGAATGGCATACAGCTACAGTGGTCCTACTCCACAAAGGTGGTGCCACAACGGACCCCAGGAACTATCGCCCCATAAGCCTGACTAGTCTGATCTGTAAAGCTATGGAGCGTATTATCATGGAACTCATAAACAAAGACATTGGGAACCTCCAGACAATGGACAATACCCAATTCGACTTTGTTAAGGGCAGATCTTGCCTCTTAAACCTAGTTGATTTCTTTGAAACAGTTATCAAAGCCACAGATGAGGGCAAGGTAGTCCACACAGCCTACCTGGACCTCGCAAAAGCCTTCGACACAATACCTCACTCAGGCATCATTAATAAGCTTACCAGCTTAAATATCAAACCCTATGTCACAAGACGGGTTGCAAACTGGCTCAGGGATAGAACCCACATGGTCAGAATTGCAGGTGCCACATCCGAATCCAAACCAGTTACAAGTGGCATCCCACAAGGACTGAGCAGCGTCGGGCAAAACCGCGCAAAAAGAGAGTTGTAGGGTTTTAAGAGAGAGAGATCAAGGAGTTTAGAATTGACCCAAAATGGCCAATAAAACTACAGCTTCTAGGGAGTAACCACTCCTCCAGGGACAGGAAGGCTGTTCAGTGTTTACCACTCCCACTGGTGAACACAGGGACTTCCCTTTAGCCCAAGCAAGCACTGGCCTTCTAGAAACTTCCAAACAGTTCAGAACAGCAAATCTGTAACTGAACTTTCTTAACTTTCAGAAAGTGTGAAAAAAGCAAGATTTTTTTTTTTTCTTTTTGTTGTAGTTTAAAGGTAGCAGAGATACACAAGCAGCAAAATAATCACAACAGTGCAATAAATGACCCCACACTTGAGTGCTAGGCCAAAATCAGATAAAATGCAGTTTTTAGAGAAAAAAACAATTTTAAATTAAATGCAAACAAAAACAAAGTGAAGAGCAGACTTTTGTGGAGCCTGGAATAGTTTAAACAAAGTCTGCTCTTCACTTTTTCCCTTATAACTGTTCAAACTCTCAAAGTAATCACTCTATTCTCTTTCTAAAGCCCTGCACTTGCTCAGTTCTTATAAGGAAACACCAACTAACTAAAGCACTACACCCTCCTTGACTTCTCAATAAGTATTAGACACCCGATTGGTCCTTCCTGATCAAGTGAAAAATCAGTTCCCTTCCCTAATCTGATCAGTAAAAAAAAAAAACAGTTCCCTATACTAATCTGGTATGTCCAAGGGTCAGTTTCAAGGTTACTCTCCAGTCCAGCTGTTTAATCTGGGAATTTTGAGGCAATGTTACAATTGCCTTACAGGTTCATAGGTTCATACTAGGCTATCTGCCCGAGGGCATTTACAAGCCTAGCCCATAGTTTTGTGGCTTACGCCACCCCTTTAGTATGGGGAACTATACCCATTATTTTGCTGTGCCTCTGTCGAGCAGTGACACTGAGGTAATCCCTGGGGTATATCTGCGATCTCCCATCCATTGGTCAAGATTTCTCTTGAACAAGGCCAGCGAGGTGCTCTGCCTCACATATACCGGGATTTTATTCCACAGCATAGGGAGTCTTTGGGTGATGAATCTATCCCTCCAGCACGTCCTATTAATAGCCGTGTTGAGGTTTAAGTCTCCCACCCTTGTGGCTCTGACGGATCTAGATTTTTTGAGGTGAAGCATATTCATCAAATCTGGGTTTGACATGGCCTTGTATGTTAGGCAAAGGTCACCTCTGAGCAAGCGGTAAGCGACTGAATAGAGCTGGAGTTCTTTCAGTCGGGCAGCATAGGACAGATGTTTGAGACCCTTTATCCTTTTGCTGAGGAACTTTTGTGGCCTCTCCAGCTGCTGCAAGTGTCGGGTCAGATACATTCCGAATGGGGCATTGTACTCAATCATTGGTCTGATGAGTGATGAGTATAGGGAGACTATGACCTCCCTTGATCTAGATGAGAATCCCTTCATGATAAGGTGGGCAATGTAGAAGGTCTTCCTAACTACTTTAGCTACATGGGTGTCGAATGACAGACTACTATCAACCTGGGTCCCCAGGTCCCTGATAACTTCTTCTGTGCTCAGTGGATTGCCACCTATTTGGTAGCTAGGGGTAACCTTGTTTTTCCCGAAGGGTATGACTATGCATTTTTTGGCATTTAACTTTAGGCCATGGCTCTGGCACCAGTTATCCGTTTCTGTGAGACCCTTCTGAAGGATATCTGTGTCAGATGTGTTTTCTACTATGGCGCCCAGTTTTCAGTCATCTGCAAACTTTGTCAGCCATAACCCTCCTGTGTTTGCTTGTACTTCGGAAAAGTAGATGCCAAACAAGAGTGGGCCCAGGGCTGAGCCCTGTGGTACACCACTTTTGACAGGCTTTGAGTCTGACATGGCGCCAGCAACTCTGACCCTGTGGGTTCTGTAACTCAGCCAGTTTGCAACCCATCTTGTGATGTATGGGTTAACATTTAAGCTGATGAGTTTTTCAATGATACCCGAGTGGGGTATTGTATCGAAGGCCTTCGCCAGATCGAGGTAGGCTGTATGGACTGCCTTTCCCTCATCAATGGCTTTGGTGACTGTTTCAAAAAAGTCAACCAAGTTTAGAAGGCATGATCTGCCTTTGACAAAGCCAAACTGGGATGGATCCAAAGTCTGCAAATTCCCTATGTCTTTATTTATGAGGTCCATTATGATCCTCTCCATGGCTTTGCAGATAAGGCTTGTCAAGCTAATGGGCCGGTAATTTCCAGGGTCGGTGGAGGCACCGCCTTTGTGAAGTGGGACCACAGTTGCAGTGCGCCACTCCTGGGTACGTATCCAGAGGTAAGACTATGATTAAACAGCTGTCCTAGCTGTGGGTTTAATTCCTCGTTGAGTTCGTGGAGCACACAGCCGGGGACACCATCAGGTCCCATGGATGCTGTGTTTTTGCTTTGGAGAGAGCAGTTCTCACTTGGGCGTTGGAGATGTTTGGGGGCTGCAATCGCTTGGTATAGATATCTCTCCTTTTGGGAGAGAAGTTTGCACTGAACCTGTCAGCCAGTATGTTGGCAATGTCTGTAGGATCAGTAATCTTCACATCATTTTGAACTAGTTCTGAGCATATCTGGGAGTTTCCTCCCAGGTTTCTAACATAGTTAAAGAAGGCCTTATGATTGTCTTTTGAGTCTTTAGCTATTTTTCTCTCAAAATTTGCTTTGGATGATTTTATGAGAGCTCTTAGTTTTTACTTATAGTGATCAAGGGTGTCTTACCTTTTAAGGATTTTGCTCTATCTTGTAGTAGCTTCCTCCTTTTGTTGTAGAGTTTGTTTATGGCTGGGGTCCACCAGACTGGACGCTTGCCTTTGGTACAAAGAGTCTTTGTTTTGCTTGGGATTGCCTTATCCATGCAGTCCTGCAGGTGCTGGTAGAAGGCATTTGTAAGTGATTCAGCGGCTTGTGTACTGTTTTCCCGCTCGGGGCCTTAAAGGAGACCACACTAGTCTTTAGAAGTGTGAAGTCGGCTTCGAGAAGTTCTTTACTGTGGTCTTTTTATTTCAGGTGGGGTGGGATGAGGACCTCCAGCGAGATTAGTTTGTGATCTGATCTCACCAGTGAGGGGTATACTTCTGGTGTTGAACATTGTGCTCCCATGTTCGTGATGATGAGATCAAGTATGTTTTCTCCTCTTATGGGGATGGTGACTAGTTGTTCCATGGCATTTGAGTTTATGAATTCCAGGAACTTTTGGGCTAGGGTGTTTGGGCTTGAGTAGTGTTCCCAGTCTATATTAGGGTAATTGAAGTCACCTAGTATGATGGTGTTTGGTGATACATTTATCCCCTCTAGTGTTTTCAGGAAGGCCATGTGAGGTTCCTGAGTTTGTGAGGGTGGCCTGTAACATGCTACAATTTGCAGAGCAGTCTTGCCTATGGTTAATTGCACCTGGATGGTCTCCGATGCATCGTGCGTTGCCACCAGTCTTGAGGTGTGGGTGTCCTTGATGAATATGGATACCCCTCCTTTCTTGGTATTGTCCGGATTTTGGGGCCGGAACGCATGATAAGAGGTAAAACCTGATAGTGCTGGGGTGCTCTCAGGAGCCTTGAACCAGGTTTCTGTCACTGCACAGACATCGATGTTCTCCATACTGAGAAGGGCCTCGAGTGCGTGCATTTTGAGATTTAGACTTCTGGCATTGAGCAGCATTACCCTTAGTTTTTTCCTTTTTGTGTTCTAGGGTGGTAGGTTTAGAATTTGAGCCTTGCCTAAAAAGGCACTATGGGGGGGTTGGCAAGAGCCTTTGCCAATATCCGGAATCCCAGGGTGACAGGTGCAAGCCCTCATGCGGCAGCGTGGCTTGTCCAGCATGTCATCCCAGGCAGACAGACATTGGATCCCCTTTGAATGACACCAGAGTTTAAGCCAATTGTTAAAGCTGATCATCTTATCTCTGTATTGTGGCATCATTCTTGGTGAAGGTAGGATACTGCTCAAGGTCAGGGTCATACCTGCCTGGGCTACATAATCAGAGAGCTCCTCAATGTCTCTTTTCATGTAGTCCAAGGAGGTACGTCTCAGGTCGTTTACACCAGCGTGGACAATGACTGAGTCGATTTGTACCTGCTGTTGAGAGACCTGAGTGCTTGCGTTATGTGGCGGATTCTAGCGCCCGACAGGCAGCTTACTGTGACCTTCTCCTTACTCAGTATGGTGAGCGGGACGTCAGTGTGTCTGACTATGGAGTCACCAATGACTAGTGTGTCTGGCATTGTGTTTGGCCTTAAGGGCTGTGACTGTTTGACACTCTGACTGTGAGGTCTATGTGTTGCAGGTGTTGTGTTCTGAGGTGGTGGTTGTTTGGGTGTCTGCTTTGGTGGCCTCTGCTGTTTTGGTAGATTTTTGATCAGAGCCCAGTATGTCTTTGTGTGTTTATGTGTATGATTTGAGGTTGTGATGGTACTATGTGAGACTGGGTCTATAGTGTGTGTGGTAACCTTCTCCTCCTGACTGGTCTTGCCAGTCCTATGTTGAGAGAGCTCAGCCTCCAGTTTGGCCATATAGTTGCATCTCTCACATGTATTTGTGTTTTGTGGGAGGAGGAGAGGGTTGTCTGTGTACATGAGGCAATTGTAACATTGCCTCAATATTCCCAGGTTCACCAGCTGAGCAGGAGAGGACACTAGCAACTGATCCCTCGACATGCTAGAAGGACTAGACAAAAAAACTTTAAAAGAGATTCTGGGGGACGTGGGTGACCGAGAAATGGGGGTTTGCCTTTTTGGGGTGCTATGTATAAGAGTGCTGTATCAAGGTAATAAGTACTGTAGGAGCAAGTGCTAGGTTTAACAGATAGAGAAAAGTCTACTTGGAGTCAAGTAGAGATGATCTTTTTAGATATTAGAGAAAGTGTTAGTAACAGGGATGCTTAAAGGTAAGATTGAAAAGAATGCACTCTGCAGTGTGCACTAGAGAAGTTAGATATGAAAGTAGGTAACTTGAGTTTTACCTGTTTAAAAAGTTAAGGTTTAGTGGAGAGTTACTATTTTTAAAACAGCAAGATGGACTGAAAGGGGTGGTTACTTTTGTATTTTGGTACTATGAAATACTGTAGGATGGCCAATAAATTTAAATAATTGAAGGGGTGGGATTTCAAAAGTGATGGTTTTGTGATTACTCACATAAGCCAGTGAAAGTAGAGAGAAATGAGATATATGGTCAGATTAACATAAGAGGCGGGCAACTAGAAAGACAGTGGTATTTAACAAGACAACTTAAATGGGTGTGAGGGAGGGAAAAGGGAAAAAATTCTGCCTGACTCAGAACAGAGAAAGCTGTGGTCTCTTCTGAAGTTTTAATATGCTGTTAAAACAGAATGCAAGCAAAACACAAGGTAAAGAAAACAAACTACAGTATTCAAAATATAGAAAGGCAATACAGAAATACAAAAAATAACAGCAAACTAACCTTTCCTTCACAGCAAAGTGTAGCAGAGTACACAGACAACCCTCTCCTCCTTCCACCAACTCTAATACATGTGAGAGATGCAGTTACACAGTCAAACTGGAAGCAGAGCTCTCTCAACCCAAGACTGGCACAGTCAGACAGGAGGAAAAGGTAACCACCCACACCACAAATCCAGTCTCACACAGACCTATTGCATCTGCATACCCAACACAAACACATACTCGGAGGCTCTAAATAAAAATCTGCCTAATCAGCAAAGACCTCCTAAGCAGATATCCAAGCAAAAGCCACCCCTCAACAATACCCACAAATCACATATCTCACAAAATCAGTGTGCCTCACAGTCACAGACCATAAGGCCAAGCAACACACCAAGTACACTTGTTATAGGGGACTCTATTGTCCGGCACACTGACGTCCCACTCACCAGAATGAACAAGAAGAAGGTCACTGTAAGCTGCCTGTTGGGTGCCAGGATCTGCCACATAACGCAAGCACTCGGGTCACTCCAAAGCAAGTACAAGTATGACTCCGTCATTGTCCATCCTGGTGTGAATGACCTGAGACGTACCTCCCTGGACTACATGAAAAAAGACAGAGGAGCTCTCTGACCATGTATCCCAGGCTGGTATGTCCCTGACCTTGAGTAGCATCTTGCCCTCACCAAGAATGATGCCACAGTATAAAGACAAAATGATCAGTTTCAACAATTGGCTAAAGTATTGGTGTCATTCAAAAGGGATCCAGTGTCTGTCAACCTGGGATGACATGCTCGACAAGCCATGTTGCTTTGCTAGGGATGGCTTGCACCTGTCACCCTTAGGCTTTCGTATACTGGCCAAGGCTCTTGCCACCCCCATAGTGCCTTTTTATGGCAAGGCTCAAAGGACAAACCCACCTCCACAGACAACCCAAAGATAAAAAAACTAAAGGTAATGCTACTCAATGCCAGAAGTCTAAACCTCAAGATGCACGCACTCGAGACTCTCCTCAGTATGGAGAAAATAGATGTCTGTGCAGTAACAGAAACCTGGTTCAAGGCTCCTGAGAGCACCCCAGCACTACCAGGTTATAACTCATACCATGCGTTTCAGCCCCAAACTCGGACCGAAGCACAAAAGGAGGGGGAGTATCTATATTCATCAAAGATACCTACACCTCCAGGTTAGTCGCACTGCACGAAGCATCGGAAACCATCCATGTGCAACTAACAGCGGGCAAAACTGCCTTTCAGTTTGTAGCCTGCTACAGAACACCCTCCCTATTACAGGAACCCCACTTGGCATTCCTGAGAACACTGGAGAATATGAAGGTCTCTCCAAACACTATGTTATTGGGTGACTTCAACTACCCAAACATTGACTGGGAAAACTACTCAAGCCCAAACACCCTCGCCCAACGGTTCCTTGAATTTATAAACTCTAACACAATGGAACAACTGGTCACCACTCCCACAAGAAGGAACAACATATTGGACCTGGTCATCACCAACATGGGGACTCTATGTTCCACACCAGAGGTAAACCCCTCATTGGTAAGATCAGACCATAAACAAATTTCCCTGGACATCCATATCCCGTCCCCACCCCCAGCCAAGGAAATCACTGTAAAGAATTTCTCCAAAGCCAACTTTGCACTTCTCAAGACTGAGGTGGAATTCTTCAAAGCCCCTGGGACAGAGGATAATACAGCCCAATCCACAGATTCCTTTACAAATGCATTCTATGAGCACCTGCAGGAATGCATGGATCGTGCTATCCCAAATAAAACCAAGACTCACTCCTCCAAAAACAGGAGACCTGTCTGGTGGACCCCAGTCATAAATAAGCTATACAACAGAAGGAGGAAGCCACTACATGACAGAGCAAAATCCCAAAAAGGGAAGGCATCTCTGATCAGTATTAGCAAGAAACTTCGATCCCTCATAAAATCATCGAAGGCCAGTTTCGAAAGAAAAATTGCCCTAGACACTAAGGGCTTCTTTAGTTATGTCAGAAACATGGGCGGAAACTCCAAGATATGCTCTGAATTGTTGCATAACGGTACAAAATATACCGAACCTGCAGACATAGCCAACTTCCTGGCAGACAGATTCAGTGCAAACTTCTCCCCCCCCTTCCCCCGAAAGGAGCAAATGCCTATCCCAACTGAATGTAACCTCCCTGACATCACAGATGCACAGGTGAAAGCTGCCCTCTCCAAAGCAAAAAAGACAGTATCTATGGGACCGGACGGTGTCCCAGGCTGTGTCTTACACGAGCTCCAAGAAGAACTGATCCCTCACATTAAGTCACTATTCAAACTTAGCCTTACTACAGGATATGTACCCAAAGAATTGCGTACAGCTACAGTGGTCCCACTCCACAAAGGTGGTGCCACAACGGACCCTGGAAACTATCGCCCCATAAGCCTGACTAGTATGGTCTGTAAAGCTATGGAGCGTATTATCATGGAACTCATAAACAAAGACATTGGGAGCCGCCAGACACTGGACCCTACCCAATTTGGCTTTGTTAAGGGCAAATCTTGCCTCATAAGCCATAGATGAGGGCAAGGTAGTCCACACAGCCTACCTGGACCTCGCAAAAGCCTTCGACACAATACCCCACTCGGGCATCATAAATAAGCTTACCAGCTTAAATATCAACCCCTATATCACAAGATGGGTTGCAAACTGGCTCAGAGATAGAACCCACATGGTCAGAATCATAGGTGCCATGTCCGAATCCAAACCAGTTACAAGTGGCATCCCACAGGGCTCAGTTCTGGGACCTCTCTTGTTCGGTATATACTTCTCTGAGGTTCAGGCTAACACGGGGGGGTTATGGCTGACAAAGTTTGCAGATGACTGCAAACTGGGGGCCATAATCGAATCTCCAGCTGACACAAGCGTCCTCCAAAAGGGTCTCACAGAGACGGATGCTTGGTACCAGAACCACGGCCTCAAGCTAAATGCTAAAAAGTTGATTTTCCTCGCAACAATCTGTTCCGTAAATGCTAAAAAGTGCATAGTCATCCCCTTTGGGAAAATCAAGGTGCCGACAAATTACCACATAGGTGGTAATCCATTAAGTACGGAAGAAGTAATTCGAGATTTGGGGACCAACGTAGATAGTAATCTCTCCTTTGATAATCACATTGCCAAAGTGGTTAGAAAGACCTTCTATATAGCCTATCTTATCACAAAAGGGTTTGCATCTAGATCAAGAGAGGTCATTGTGCCCCTCTACTCGTCACTCATCAGGCCCATAATTGAATACAATGCCCCTTTTGGGATGTACCTTACCCGACACCTCCAGCAACTGGAGAGACCCCAAAAGTATCTCACCAAGAGGATCATGGGCTACAAACAGATGTCCTATGCAGCTCGACTAAAGAAACTCCAGCTCTACTCAGTTGCTTACCGCCTACTCAGAGGAGATCTATGCCTGACGTACAAAGCCATGTCAAACCCAGAATTAATGGACATGCTCCACCTCAAAAAATCCAAGTCCCTTAGAGCTACACGCTCCAGGGACCTAAACCTCAGCACAAAAATAAATAGGGCATGCTGGAGGGACAGATTAATTTCCCAGAGGCTCCCCTCATGCTGGAATAGAATCCCAATTCATGTTAGACATAGCCCCTCGCTCACCCTCTTCAAGCGAAATTTGGATGCGTGGATGGGAAATCGCAAATTCACCCCTGGGATTTCTCCTATGTCCCTGCTAGACAGAGGCACAGTAAACTAATCTTAAAAGGGTACCTTCTGTGACCTACTTTACAGAGGCACAGTAGGCTAATCTAATAGGGAGGCGGAAGCCAAATACACTCTGGCTAGGCTTATAAATGCCCTAGGGCAGATAGCCTAGTATCTACCTATGAACCTAATTCATGTTAGACATAGCCCCTCACTGACCCTCCAAGCGAAATCTGGACATGTGGATGGGAAATCGCAAATTCACCCCGGGATCTCTTCTCTGTCCCTGCTTGACAGAGGCACAGTGAACTAATCTTAAAGGGCTACCTTCTGTGACCTACTATAGAGAGGCACAGTCGGCTAATCTAATAGGGAGGCGAAAGCCAAATACACTTTGGCTAGGCTTATAACTGCTCCAGGGCAGATTAACCTAGTATCTACCTATGAGCCTATGAAGATCAAACGTCTGAATCCATAACCACCGAACACACTTTAATGAATGCGCTCTATTCAGTAGCATACCGCCTGCTCAGAGGTGATCTCTGCCTGACGTACAAGGCCATGTCAAATCAGGATCTGATGGACATGCTCCACCTTAAAAAATCCAAATTCATCAGGACCACGAGAGTTAAAGACTTAAACCTTGGCACAAGTATGAATAAGACATGCTGGAGGGATAGATTCATAACCCAGAGGCTTCCCATGCTTTGGAACAAGATCCCAGTTCATATTAGGCAGAGCCCCTCACTGACTCTCTTCAAGAGAAATCTTGATTAGTGGATGGGAGATCGTAAGTTTACCCCAGGGGTCACATCTGTGTCACTGCTCGACAGGGGCACAGTAAACTAATTCTATTATATAAGGGGACCTTCATTGTGTCACTACTAGACAGAGGCACAGTATTCTAAATTTATTCTGTACATTTTTTGTACCATTTCCTGGGGTGGCAAAAGCCACATCACTATGGCTAGGCTTACAAATGCCCCAGGGAAGATAGCCTAGTACTATACTATGAAACTATGAAACTATCACACTAGTTATTTTTCGCAAAGCAGACACACATTACAACACATTAACACCAACACAAGGACATGAAAACAAGTGCACACAAACAATGATACAACTGAAGAAATGGCTTCCTATCACAGCTTCACCATGTAATTTTAACAGTTTGCTAGAGATCAAGGAGAGCTCATAAAACAGACATCTAGTAAAGCATTGTTGCTATCATCCATGCTTGCACTTACCAACCTCCACAACACTAGAACAGTTGACACCTGTGAAGCCAGTGGGACACTCACATGAAAAAGGCTCGTCTGACAGCCCAGCCAGGCAGGTAGCACCATTCTCACAAGGATTAGACTCACACCCATCCCCTAAGGAAGGAAACAAAAAAAAGACATTGTTATTTTGTTTTAATCTTCATAAACTCAGACAAAAGAGCATACAACAATTTTGTTTCAGATGGCACAAAGGGATATAGCATTAAAGTCTACATACATGGCAGAACAGCACAACAAACTTCTGTTCAAAGACATACACTAAGTTAACCATAGTCACTGTTATCCTTTCATTACGGAGAACACCTAGAAATGCAAGGATGACAGTAAGAAAAGATTAAGTTAACGGCATTAAAGCACAATTCCCATATTACACAGATGGTGAGTTCCTACTGCACCCGCAGTGATCAAAAGCAATATTCAAGTACTTCCTCATTAAACAAAACAAGCAGTCAGTAACAAAGGAGGGACAATCATTAATTCATTAAATTCAGCTTTTAAACCTTTAAGCATGGTTATTCCAGGATCTATTGGTTTTTGCTGTAATGCTGAAACAACCAGTTCCTACGGAGGCATTCATGTCACCATCTGCAATACTAATTCAGTTCATAAGCACCATAACTAGCAATCCTCTTCAACAGTGGATGTGAAATGAGTTGAGGAAAAAAGTCTCATTGTGGAGTGGTAAAGATGACATCTGTACTTGACAAATACTGTACATGGTAGGATATACTCCTGTATTATGCAAAAAATATTACTTGAATACCACTGTCACAACGGTTTCCAGTGCTACCTATTTCATCTCATTCTCCCACTCATTTCGAAGTGATCAGTAGCTCAGAAATGCCACCATGATCTAACATGTCATTTTTAAAGTTTCATTCTCCTCATGCTGCCTCTTATAATAACCAGAATTCACTCATTTAAAAATAAAGTACCCTTCCTTCCTCCAATTCATGCCAGTCCCAAACACAAGACTCTTATCTGTCATGTCCATTAAATTCACAAACATGCTAACTGCAGTGGCATACATATCTATCTGAAACATTGATTCTGTGACTCTATGGTATGAAAGGATGTCTCATAATGCTAACTCTAACCCCCTCTACTGCCCACCCAGTCTTCCAGGTCTCGGTACAGTATACGCATAAACCTGGTCTTCTCCCTTCCTTTTTCTATGTCCTGCAGTCACAGTCTCTTATAAAACTTCAACATTAATTTGCACACTCATTTGCCTTTCATCTCCTTCCTGGGAAAACAATGCTTCCAGAATTTTATCTTTTCTCATGTTCCAAAATCCACAATTGTCAAGGCCAGAATCTGCTCATGTGCCCAAATCAGGAGCGGCCTTAAGTCAACTGGCTCCCTAGGCAATAGGGCTCGATGGTGCCCACCACCACACTACCTGGTGCCCCCATCCTGGTCTACCTACACCAAATAAATACTGGAAAAGCACCCCTACCAGAGCGGCGCCCTAGGCGGCCGCCTAGTTGGCCTATGCCTAAGGCCAGCTATGGCCCAAATGGCTAGACATTAGTGGGTACATAGAGCATTAGGGGCACAGCAGACCCCATATCCCACCATCAGGCACTCATGCTTGCTTCCGAGCTCTGCACAGATTAGATGTACTCCCTAGAATTAAATGCAGTTATTGACAAAGTTTACTTCATGAGAATAAATTAAAGGACACTTCAGTTCACCAATAAAACAAACACACTATGCTTTAAAGGCTTATTCATTTCCACTGCATCAAAAATCAGGTCTCCAGCAGACAGCTAATAATACAATTGTAGTAACTAGCTTTCCTCTTTCTTCCAAGTGGTTCAATATCCAGACCAATTCTAGACTGAAGGGAGTTGACCAGAAATGGAAAGAAATAAAGTAAAAAAATGCCCATGTCTTGGGGAATAATACATACATTTATTAAACAAAGGCTAAATCACATACATTCACCTTAAAACGGGATGCATAGTAGCTTGCTCATATATCTTCTACAGACACAGGCACATTTTTTGTGGTATTAAATGCATTTCAGTTCTGATGACAGGAACGATATCAATTAAGCCCACATCCTGAAAAGATCTACTAAAACTATTTAAGAGAAAAACCTGAGATAAACCGCTAACTAGGAATAGCAGGCTAACAGATTGGGAGAAATATGCAAACAAGCATGCATTTTACAGAAGCATAAATCATGCCACTTAATTCATTGAGCAATTTTCATGCAAACCATGAATTTTCTCATACCAGCCCACTGGATCAGTGGCACAGCATAGATCTCAACTGTCTGGAAATTTGCAGGATGCCCAGATTTTTACCTCATTTTTTGGTCAGTTCGTCATAAAACCTACAGTTTTCTAGCTAATAATTGAAAACTGAAGTCACTAAATAATGACAGATATTTTACATTTCATACCCTTCAGAAAATGCATGCATATGCAAAACCTGCTATTCCAGCAATGTTCAAAACTTGCAAAATGCCCTTGCTAAATGTCTCCTAGTAGTATAAATACCACCTTGATTGTCCCCTGAAAAGAACCCACTAGCCTAGTGGAACTAACCTGGTCAACAAAGGACAAATAAATAAAAATAAATAAATACGATACAGTTTTAAGGCAAGTTAGTCTTGCAGCCACCAGTATCTTGCTAATACCCACCCTTAGGCTGCACCCCATTTCTCAGGGAGGGTTAGGACAGTTAATCCTTAGGCTAAGTTGAAGACACCAATCCAGTCATCCAAGATCCAGCTGAAGAAGGATGCTGCATCACACTGCTTATCCTGCAGGAGCAGTTTATTCAAGAGGTGGGTTGGTGTTGCACAATGAATGTGTCTCCTCAATGCATTCCATGTATCTTACTACACATTTTCACATTTAATTTGAGCTCATTTTCAGTAAAATTGTTATTAAATATAGCATTTGTTTCTGAAAGGTACAAGTGTCAAATGAGGTCTTTACAATAACAGCCAGTATGCAGTCATCTGCAAACTAAATCAGAGGTTCTGGTTCTCAGTTTGGAGATCAGAAGTAAATGCCCGAAAGGAGGGGTATGAGCCCTAGGGTAGTCCGCTGGTTATCTTCAAACTTTTGGAAGAAGCAACTGCCACATGAACTGTGGGGGTTCTGCCTTTTCACCAGTATCCTAACCATCTTAATATAAAAGGATCTACATTTAAAGCATTTAGCTCATATCGCCCACATAGGGTATGGTGTCAAAGCTTTGGATAGGTCAAGATATGCTAGTCTGGACAGTATGACCCCTGCCAGCAGCCTATTTTACCCTCCCGATGAGCTAGCATGATTTAATAGACAGAATGCTTCTTTGAAGAAGCTGAACTCTTGGAGGTCTAGCCTAATATGATTTTTGATAACATAATTAATGAGACTGGTTATGATGCACTTCATACTAATATGCTAGTCTTTATATTTACTGCTCACATACATGCTGTTCCTGTAAACGTGAATGCGTTTAGTGCTATGACTTGCTATTTTTACTATTTTACTATTTTTACTATGTATACTTCCTAAAGGGACTGGAAAGTGCTTCTGCTGAGTTGTTCATGTAAACGCGAATGCGTTCCATTGTTTTATGCTGATTTGTGTGGGGGTTGCTCCAACATTAGTCTCAATATTATTAGCTATACACTCATGTAGTTGAAGTGTACTGTTCACCATCTGTATGCATATCCTTATGTGTTAAACCTCCTATATGTTAAGTTGCTCTGCTTACCAGTTGCATAACCTGCATTTTTCTACATTTTGACTCTGAATTGCATCCCTGTATGTCAATATTGTATTCTAACACTATCTTTTTGTCCTCTTTCCCTCCTATACCAGCTATCCCCTCAACGACCCTGTGTTTTTGCCTGGGTTGTATCCCTCTATTTTCACTACTAAGGTGTTCTCCGCAGACTACCCTTGGACTCGATCAGGACATTGTCTTCTCCTGCCACCCTCTACCTCCAGATAACAAGAGAGTATGTCTACCTAGTCATGCTATATTAAATTTTAACCAAATGTTCCTGCTAAGCTTTCAGATTGCCACTAGCTAAGCAGCCAGCAGCTACCCTTCCCTCATTCCTTCATTTCACCTCACAATCTCCTTGGATGGCTACATAGGTTATCCTCTCTCCCCCATTTTAGTACAGCTCTACGCCTGGTAGCTCCCTTGTTTGCTTATTGCACTACCACTGTTGCCCACTAGAGGTCACCCTTTCCTCATCTCTATTTGGGATATTAGTACTGATTTCTACCTTACACTTTTCTTCTCACTTTCCTACCCTAATCCTTTTCCTCCTTTTAATACTCTGTCTTATCCTCTCCTCCTAGGCTACTTTCTCTTGCCTTGATTCCCCCTACCTTCTCTGATACTTTTTCCCTTCTCCTCTGGTCTACTCTGTATGCCCCGCTCCGCTCCCCTCCCTACCCCCAAATCCCACCCACCCCAGGGGTCCTACATTTAACTTGCCTCTAGACACACCTCTCACTACTTCTACCCTATCCTACACACAGCCTCACACATTGTGTAACACCCTTCACTTAGCCACACCTACTTACCTACTATAACCAGCCCCACCCCTCTCTCACTAAGACACCTAAACTATTACAGCCCCTACCACTTGCCCTATACTCCCACATTATATCCACCCACAACTCATCAGGAAACCCCACTTAACTTACAACTATTTTATCATGACTACAACTATCCTCCAGTCACAACTTAAATTACCTATCTCCTTCTTACTATTATTCCTTCTCATCACTACCTACTTCTTAACCTCCTATGAACACTCCATAACTGTTTCTCTCTCACTTCCCTCAAAACATACTAGTACACCTGCAACATTCCCACCTTCATCCTACTTACATACCTCCTCACAATCCATATACCTACTTGCCAAATACCACAGGCTATTACACTGCAAACTACTAAAAACTAAAACAAAGAAATTATTTGACACTCTTCTAAAACATAAACTCGAAAACTATCTTACACTACTCCATCTACTTCAAGATGGTGACATACACCCCAACCCAGGCCCTCAACCTACAACTACTAAAACACACAGAAACCATATAAAACCCCTCTTTCCTCCATCCACTACACCCTCGAACTTATTATCCTTGGCCCATCTCAATATACGTAGTATCTCTAATAAAATTAGTCAACTCCATGCCCTACTACAAGTACACAACTTTGACATACTATGCTTATCAGAAACTTGGCTAAAATCTTCTATTAAAGACATTGAAATTACCCCACCTGGATATAACATTGTTAGACTTGATCGTACCTCCAAGAAGGGAGGTGGAGTAGCTATCCTATATAAAACTAACCTGAAGCTTACTCTTCTTGACCTTGCCCTTACCCAAAACAATAATGCTGAAATAATCTGCTCCAGAATTCAAATTAACACTACTAAAGCAATAAACATCATTTGTGCATACCTCCCCCCTGGAAATAACATCCCCACTTTAGAACAACTTCTTGAACAACTCTCCAATAACCTCCCTCAAGAAACACTATTCCTTGGGGACTTTAACATTGATTGGAAATCTTGTAATAATGCTAACCCTACTTCCCATATAAACCTTTATGGTTTCAAACAACTAATTGATAGTCCCACTAGAATAAATAAAACGAGCAAAAAAGAAACCACCTTAGACTGGGTTCTTACAAACTCCCCCTTAAAAACCTACCAAGCTGGCATTCTTCCTGATGACCTTAGCGATCACTCCCTCACCTATGTCATTAGAGCTAAAACTCAACAAAACTTACCTACCTCACATAGAACACTGTATTCAAAGAAACAATTTAATCGTGAA
Source organism: Protopterus annectens (assembly GCF_019279795.1). Classification (NCBI taxonomy): domain Eukaryota; kingdom Metazoa; phylum Chordata; order Ceratodontiformes; family Protopteridae; genus Protopterus; species Protopterus annectens. Next base: position 779,596,530 of record NC_056730.1, read on the forward strand.
CGGTTTCAAACAGAACTTTCACAATACAACTGGACCCCTCTAAAACACCTCTCTCTCAACGATGCCATTGAACATTTCAACTCAGCATTCCTTACAATCTTAAATCACCATGCCCCAAGTCGTACCATTAGAATAAAGACCAAAACAGCACCTTGGCTAACCTCAAATACTAAACAAAAAATTATACTCAGAAATAAATCTTGGAAAAAATGGCGTTCCTCTAGAAACCCAACAGATTATCAAACCTTTAGAGAGCTGAGAAACAATACCAAAAAAGCTATTATTTCAGATAAAAAGAATTACTACTTTGAACTTCAGCAATCCACCAAAAAAGAACCAAAAAAGTTCTGGTCTACTATCAATAATCTACTTACCCCAGGCAAAGTAGTTACACCCAACCCACAGAATTTAGACCCTGATAATCCCTCTTTAATAGCCAATAACTTCAATACCTTCTTTACTACTTCCATACAAAGTCTAGCTAACCACTTATCTCCTGATGCTTCCCAACTGCTCTTAAGTAACATCAACAACTCCCTTCTTCCCCTTCAATTTCAACCCATACCCACCTCCTACATACAATCTCTTTTACAAAAACTTAAACCCACTACCCCCTCAGCAGATAAGCTTCCTGCTGAATTCCTTCAAGTAGCAGCTAAAGCTATTGCCTACCCTGTTTCTATCCTAATAAACAGATCCATAAAAGAAAGTACTTTTCCAGCAATCTGGAATATATCACACATCATACCCTTACACAAAGGAGGCAAATCCACTGACCTTTCTAACTTTCGCCCTATAGCACTATTATCTCCACTAGCTAAAATCATGGAAAAATGTATACACAAACAATTACTTAACCATCTCCTTCATAACAACCTACTAGCAAACACTCAACATGGATTTAGACCCTCACATAGTACTACCACTGCACTACTTTCTTTTACCAACACCATCAACTGTAACCGTAACAACAACAAACTAACCTCTTCTCTTTTCCTAGACCTGTCAAAGGCCTTCGACATGGTCAACCATACACTTCTTCTACACATATTAAAATCCCTTACCTTGGATTTCTCTTCCTTAACCTGGTTCTCATCCTATCTTGAAAACTGACAACAAGCAGTACTCTGGAAAAATTCTCTATCTGCTCTACTACCTATCTCTTTAGGAGTACCTCAAGGATCAATATTAGGTCCACTCTTATTCTCCATCTTTATTAATGATCTTCAATCATCTATCCAAAACACTACCTGTATACAATATGCAGATGATTCTACCATTATTTGCACAGCTTCCACCCAATCTGAACTCCAGTCACTCACACAATCTACCTTTTCTACTGTCGAACAGTGGTTCTCAAAAAGATGTCTTCTCCTCAACTCCAAGAAAACAAAACTATTACTATTCTCACCTACCCACAAATCTTCTCACCTACCCACAAATCTTCTCAACTAAACTTTACTATTACTGCAAGTGATAATTCCCTCATCTCCCCAGACTCCACTACCAAACTGCTTGGTGTTACTATTGATAATAATCTTAACTATGATTGTCACATCAATAACACTATAAAAGCAGTTAATAAAAAGATTGGTTCACTGTACAGAATCAAACCCTTCCTTACACCAGAAGCACGGACCACCTTAGCACAATCACATCTTATCTCTACCCTACTGTATGCTTCCTCTATTTACACCAATCTCTCTAAAAGCAACCTGAAAAAACTGACTACATCCTACCACAATATAGCTCGTTTTGCCACAGCATCCCAGTACAGAACTCACCACTGTCAAAACTTAAAACACTTACACTGGTTAGAACTACCTAACAAGCTTATCTATCAACAACTTTTAATTACACATGACATTCTTTATCAACCAACAAAAACACCTGCTCTCAGTAACCTCTTGACCCCCTACAATAACTTGAAACAGCTGCGATCTGCCGAAAAGCTACAAGTCAACACAACTAGAATAACAAATTCAGCAGGTAACTGCCTATTCTCCAACTCCGTAGGGAAAATATGGAATAACCTCCCCTCACACATTACCTCTCTAGGCTCCTTTCATCTTTTCAAAAAACAACTTCTTTCACATCTGAACAACTTCTGGCTCTGCTCTTGTACCAATACAGACTAATCTACTTTTTTCTTTCTACCATCATATCTCCCTATTTCAAAATTCCAATCTTTCTCTGTTATCACAAATGACTTCATTACTGTACTGTTCTCTATAAAAAAAAAAAAGGGTACAAACAATGTCTTTTACATTTATGTATATACATTTTAAAATATGTAATACCCCATCCTCACAAAATGGTAGTGTAAAGAATTAATGCCTTTCTGAATACATAGATAGCACTATGTGTTTTTTTTACTAGACTAATATGTATGCATTGTTGCTTAAATGTTTAATTTTGATAACCTTGTTTTTATCTGTGGAGCTTTTCTCCCCGGGCCTCCACTGAAAATGGAAATTATCCAGCTGGACTAGCCCGATCAACAAATGTAAAATAAAAATAAAATAAATAAAAATAAATACTTTTGAAAATTCGTGAAGCAAGTCCCTAGCCGTGTCACACAAGTCCTGAAGCTGTCATTTTGCAAACAATGGCAAACTGAAATTAAAAGCCTCTGCAGATGACTTAATGTGTGAAACCATCCAAAAAGGAGATAAAAGATAGAGCTCTGTGGGAAATAGGAGCTAGGAAGCATTAGATGAGATCACCGTTACCAAATAACACAGATCTGTGGAATCCTGCATAGAGAACACAAAAGTAAACATGAGTTTCTAGACCAAGTCAATAAGCAGGACGACAGCGGATGCATGGATATTAACAAGGATCGCCTTGCTCATCCAGCTCTATCATTATGGTTAAGTCCATAATTTTTGTATCCAGAATGAGGAGACCTGTATCATTAACAGGACAGAGTCCCAAGTTAATCTTTCTTGGTTGTCACTCAATTACTATGGCTCCAAAAGAAGGCTCAGACCTAGATATCACCTCCATGCTAAGTCTTGGAAAAGTATTTAGTGAATATCACACGGATTTTGCACACATATCCAAGGCTGCTCTGCAGAAAAGACTTCAAAGGCAGTCACTGTTGCAGCTGACTAAGCCCTAGGCTCAGAGAACAAAGTCTTAAGTGCATTTTGCATCACAAAATGTTATGCTACCAATCAAACACTTTGGTAAATTCACTTTGGATATTTTACCACCAAACTTATTTTCAGAAAAAAAAACAAATAGCTGAAAATGTATGTAATTCTACCCCCCACACACACACACACACACACACACACAAGTAAAATTAATAGAATGCCATGTAAATGCCACACAATAACAACAAAAGGTTAGCAAATATATCTGTAACTGAAAAAAGAATAGTAGTGACAAATATGAGATACATTTCCGCTAGAACTATAACCTGTAAATTGGGGCCATTTTGATATGCACTTAAGAAAACAAATCTAGAGAGGAGATATAATGTAGAGTAAGGGAGGAGAGACCAAAGTAGACGGGCTACAGCACTACACTATGGGGTAATGGGGAGACCACAGTATCGCGGGAAAGCTTTACATGTTAAGTGGTCATAACATGTATTGGTCCTGCAGTTACAGAGAATGGACCTGCATCACATTATATTTGTAAATATGTCCTGGGTGAAGTAAGGGAAATTGTTCCCCCCTCCTCCATGCAGGGACCAAAATGCAAAACTCTTTACACCCCCTTACTTAATATAAACCAATCTGCAGTCACACAATGATGCAGATTATATCTTTTCTATGAAACTGGGGTAAGGTTTGCGGAGTCTCAAGGAATGTCTAAACGGCATTAGCAAGACCACTGCCAAATCTGATTAAAGAATTCACATATGTTTACCCATACCACTGTGTAAAACAACAGGGAATGTTTTAGACGCAGCTGAATAAATACAATGCTCATGTGCCATATTTCTTAACAAAAGGGGCACTGAAAATCTAAAACAGGATGTCACAGACCTCTTTAAATTTGATAATTCTCTCGGACATTATTATGTAATTTACAAATAACTGCATTCCAAAGAATTTCACAAAGTGATTTGTTCCAATTGCTAACATTGGAAGAACAAAATGTACCCATTATACTGTGTTCCCGCTAAATGTTGTTTTTCTTTCGGCTTTTCCCGGTTAGGGGTCGCCACAGCGGAACTCCAGTCCACTAATGATTGGCAGGCGATTTTTATGGTACTGAGGTGCCAGCCCAAAGCCCAACCTTCATTGAAGGCACACCCATTCACGCATGTCTTTTGAATGCCACTCGACTGCGGGGAGGACATGCAGACTAGACACAGAAGGCGCTCCAGCCGAGAATCGAGCGGGAGAACCTCTTGCTGTGAGGCGACAACGCTACCGCTGCACCACAGCGGCTTCTCATAGTTGCTAAAGGAGCATACTTATTTCAGAAATTGCAATTAATTGCCTACAACTTTAAGACAATGCTAAAAAACTCCTTTTTCTCTCTGTCTAATTAGATGATATGTTATTACACCCACTATTTTGCCTTGAGTACTAAATGTACACCTCCCGAAAATAGTAACTGTTTTATAGACTATAATGTACAAAGACAGTACGGAGGATTTTTATCAACATCCCCACACTTCCCCTTCTGTTAGTTTCAACATGATTTTCCTACACCTTCCCATTTTTACAGACACAGCAGTGCCATGAACCGTGACATCAGTATGCCCAAGAAATGAACTATGCAGGCTCATCTGCAACTTTATTGTCTAGATTATCTATGAAAAAGAGCCTCAGGCTCAAATTAGCACATCTGATAAACAATGATCACTCAGACAAGTGTTCAAAGAAGGGCATAGAAAAGTAATGTGTGTCATCACCACGGCAGATTTCTGTAGTACCTCCTTTAGAAGGAGCACAGTACCGGTACATTCATGACAGAATTACAGTTATGCAGACATTTCAACAAGGCATGTATAACAGCCAGGTTAAGAAACTTGTTACCACAGCAAGAACTCTATGGGCAAAAACAGTACAGCTTGACAAGAAGTTAAGTAGTCTATTATAAGGCCTATGGAATAATGCTGATAGGATCTCCAAGGTCACCTAACAGTCAAATAAATCCTAGAATAAAGTCAAGCAAATGTCTGTGTGCAGTTATCCATCTGAAATAATACTAGGTTAGGGCTCAAAAGGATGCTGAACATTACAGATTACTTTGTCTTTAAGAAATAATTAATTCTGCATGGAAACTTAAGTTATATTCCAGACTGCTCATTAAACTATTAAAAAGTGAAACATCCCTGGTCTGTGAGGCACCATGACTAAAACACAACACTCAAAAGAATCATAACAAACAGTTCTCAGTTAGCTGTATGGCATGGCTGTATATCAATCACACTTTCTAAACAATTCAACTAATACACTGCAGACACATTAGGTCTCACAAAAGTTCAAAGAACAGTTATTTGTACCTTGTTCAATAATACCCCGTCACTAACTGTCAACCTGCCAAAGAAAGAGCCATTACACAGTAGGAGAAAAGTTTAATAATTATATGACAGGACATTGAAGGAGAAAGATGTTCAATTTCCATATGTGATCTTGTGTTTTCTGTACTTTACAGAAGTAATTTGCTTATTGAAGTTCTCTTCTAGACTGTGAAAGTTGGGTAGAAAACTTGCCATTGGGCATACAGTGTGACATTCAAAGAGTGTTAGCCTTGAAGAAATAGACAAAATGTTAGGGACATTCAAGATTGCGCATTCATCTTCTAGTTGCATTTCGGAAGTGGTATGAAAATAAAAACAAAATATACATTTTACAAGATACTGTGTTTATACAGTAAGTGTATATGAGGAAACTAACAGATGTGACAAATTCAAAGAAAATGAAAAATTCTGTATAATACATCTTAAAATATGCTGAAAAAGTAACGGTGCATAGATAAGAGGTGTGAAAGATGGTGAACTACAAAACTTGACACCAGAGTTTACCTCATCTGTATTACTACCATAGCTGGCGTTAGGCATCCGTGAAACCCTCGATTACCTCCCCACAAATGAGGGCCCCCATCCAGCACCCGCAGGTTGCTCCAACCATTACTGTTCTTTGGCTCGGCTCCTCATGGGCGTCCGCATAGTTCCCTGCCGTGACCATGAAAATCAGAATTGTGTTTCCGTTTTTTTTTTTTTTTTTTTTTTTTTGATTAGCTGGCAAGCTGCACTCAATCAAGTCCGCTCACTGAAACAAGGGATCTGATTGGCTGCAGCAGCCTGTGAACTAAGTTCTTGTTTTTTTTTTTTTTTTTTTTTCATTTTTTAAAGTAGGACGTGATGAAGCAAGGACCTGATTGGTCCTTGCAAATCACTTCCTGCACAAACTGCCCCTTTTTTCAACAGTCCTTTTAAGGACAATTCCAAAAGGACTGAGTGGTCTAACTCTGAGGAAGGCAAGGAGAGCAGGTGAGCCTTCAGTCGTGAAGAGAGCAGAGTATTGGAAGCAGCCTTCTGTGGAAAGCATAAAAGGTACGTTTTTGGGTTTAGTTTTAATTTTATTTTTTGTGGGGGGTGATTGTTTTTTGTGCATATTTCTTGTGCTAAGAGGTTGGGGGGGGTGAGGGCTGTGGTTGTACTAGTTTTATTTTGGTTTTGTGTAGAGATTTTGTGCTAAGAGGTTTGGAGGGGATGAAGGCTGTAGTTGTACCAGTTTTATTTTGGGGTCGTGGTTGTACTAGTTTTATTTTGGTTTTGTGTAGAGATTTTGTGCTAAGAGAATGGGGGGATTGTGGTTGTACCAGTTTTATTTTGGTTTTGTGTAGAGTTTTTGTGCTAAGAGGGTGGGGGGGGTAAGGCTGTGGTTGTACCAGTTTTATTTTTTGCTTGTCTAGTGCTCTGGTGGTAAGAGGATGGGGGTGAGGGGCTGTGGTTTTACCAGTTTATTTCACGTGTGTGGTGTTCTTGTGCTATGAGGATTGGGGAGGTGGGGACTGGTTTTACCAGTTTTAATTTACTTTTATGGAGAGTTCTTGTGCTAAGAGGATGGGGGGCGAGGGGCTGTGGTTGTACCAGTTTTATTTAACTTTTGTGTAGCCACATGTTGTGCTAAGATGATTTGTGGGTGAGGGGCTGTGGTTATACCAGTTTTACTTTACTTATTTTACATTTGTTTACTGGATAGTCTGACTGGGATAGAACCAATTTTCAGTGGAGGCCCAGGGAGAAATGCTTATCTTAGTACACAAGTACTAGAAATATGTAAAATAAGTTTGGTTTATCTGTTTGTATGAGGGTCAATATAAGGGAATGTGAAATGTAATATGCATTTAATTTTGATTGCCCATTGGTTAGGAGTGTGTGTGTAAGTTAGTTAACTGGGGAAAGAGGTAGAATTGGCTTTTTGGCAGTATCTATGCTGTATATGTAAAAGGTGGAGGGAATGGAACAGGGGTGATGAAAAGGAGGGGATATAAATAATGGGACAGAGAAGAATATTGTAGATGGCTAAAGCAGGGATAGGTGGGCAGTCTTGTGAGATGGTGTCTAAGTCGATAGTCTTAGGCGTATAGAAGTCTTAGGCATATGGGGTAAGTGGTGAAGATTAGCTTATTTCAGCCTGGGTTGCGACATGACCTGTTGCATGGTAGATGTAACATAAGTGTATCGGTGTCAGCATATTGGATTGTGAGTGCTAGGGGTGTGGCAGTATTGAGGTTGATAATAAATCCACTAAACTGAAGTGGACCAAGGATGGAGCCTTGTGAGACTCCTACTGTGAGTGAAAGTAGAGGGGGGTAGATCCTGGAGACATTTTATGGCTGTTTATGACTGGTTGGGTAGCTCTGGAGCCAGTGGAGAGCTACGGGGATGCGATTAAGGTTGGGGAGAGTAGTTTGTTGAGAGACTCTGACAAAGGCCTTTAACAAATTGAGATGGACAGATTATCTTATTTTACCTTCATTTGTAAATTGATGGTGTTGGTATAATTGAGTAGGGCAGTTGCAGCATGGGGCTTGAAGCCATGTTGGGATTTGGCAAGTACATTATTGGTTGAGAATGAATGCATTACTCTAGCAGTTCAGCTAGTGGGGAAAGAATTGCTCTTTGCTTATAATTTGTAAGTTCTGTCAAGTTTCCACAGTTGTGCAAGGGTATAATGTATGATATTTTCCAGATGGTTGGGACGTATTGCTCAGTAATGGCTCTTTTTAGTATTCAGGATAAGAACTGGCTTCAGCTGCTATTTTTTGAAATTCTGCTGGATAGATTGTCAGCTGAATTTGCAGTAGGTTTTGAGTTTTTTACAAGTTTGTCAAACACTGTTCTGCTATCTAGGTTTATAGTACTGTTTTACACTATCCCTGAAGTTGCACCTTGTTCTGCAGTTTTTTGGCTGTTTGAATTATGCTGAGAGGTTAGGAGGCTGATGGGGCCTGTGCATTGCTTAAACTGCCTAACGTTGGGAGGGTAGTTAGCAGCTGTGAGAATGTTGCTGAAGGCATAAATGTTTTGAGTGTATAGTAATGCAAACCCTGTTGTGCTACTATTGTGTATAACTGCAATGTTCTACTCGATGCAAAGACTACAGTTTTATTGTTGTCCGTAGTTAATGTGTTGAAAGTTTGGGAGTGTGGTTAGGGCCTGGGAAAATGTTGCAGAGTTCAATGTTTGCCTGGATTTTTTTAATGGGGGTCACGTACTGTATAAGCACATTGTTAATGCTATGCCTATGTTTTTGGTTTTCACTTTATCCAGGATTATTGTGCATTGGCTGTGGGGTGGTGGGGGGGGGTTGGTGAGAATTCCACAGAATGTACTGATATCTTAATGCATGCTAATGCAAACACTGTCCTGCTATCCAGGTTTATAATACTGTTTAACTATCCCTGATGTTACAGCATGTTCTGACGGTTTGAATTATGCTGTTTGGAGGTTGATGGGGCCTGCACATTGTTTAAAAAGCCTAATGTTGGGAGCGTAGTTAGCGGCTGTTCGAATGTTGCAGTGTTCAATGTTTGCCTGGAATTTTTTTTTAATGTGGGTCCACATACTGTATAAGCACATTGTTAATGCTTCTCTTGTTTTCACTTCATCCAAAATTGTGCAGAAAGGGGGGATGAGAATTCTGCAGAATGTACTGCTATCTTAATGCATAGTAATGCAAACACTGTTCTGCCATCTATGCTTATAATATTGTTCAACTGTCCTTGATATGCTTTGTTGCAATGACTTCAATTTTTTTCATTGTCCATAGTTATTGTATTGAAAGTTTGGTAGTGTGGTTAGGGTCTGTGAGAATGTTGCAGTGTCCATTGTTTCCCTGGAATTTTTTTTAATGGGGGGGTCACGGACTATATAAGCACATTGTTAATGCTACACCTTTTTGTTTTCACTTCATTCAAAATTGTGCAGATACTTTTTTTTTTTGGGGGGGGGGGTAAGAATTCCGCAGAATGTACTGATATCTTAATGCATGCTAATACAAACACTGTTCTGCTGCCTAGGTTTATAGTACTGTTTAACTATCCCTTGGAGGTTGATGGGACCTGTACATTGTTTAAAAAGCCAAATGTTGGGAGAGTAGTTAGCGGCTGTGAGAATGTTGCAGTGTTCAATGTTTGCCTGGAATTCTTTTAATATGGGGCCACGCACTGTATCCTATGCTTTTGGTTTTCACTTTATCCTGGATTAGTGTGAATCACTTGTGGGGGGGAGGGATTCCACAGAATGTACTGATATCTTAATGCATGCTAATGCAAACACTGTTCTGCTGTCTAGGTTTATAGTACTATTTAACTATCCCTGATGTTACAGCTAGTTCTGCACTTATATTTGGCTGTTTGAATTATACTATTTGGAGGTTGATGGGGCCCGTACATTGTTTAAAATGGCTAATGTTGGGATGGTAGTTAGTAGCTGTGAACGTTGCAGCGTTCGATGTCTGCCTGGAATTTTTTTTAATGTGGGGTCACATACTGTATAAGCACACTGTTAATGTTACTCTTGTTTTCACTTCATCCAAAATTGTGCAGAAAGGGGGGGGGTGAGAATTCTGCAGAATGTACTGCTATCTTAATGCACAGTAATGCAAACACTGTTCTGCCATCTATGTTTATAGTACTATTTAACTGTCCTTGATATTAACAATGTGCTTATACAGTACGTGTTGCAATGACTTCAATTTTTTTCGTTGTCCATAGTTATTGTATTGAAAGTTTGGTAGTGTGGTTAGGGCCTGTGAGAATGTTGCAGTGTTCAATGTTTGCCTGGGATTTTTTGTCTAATGTGGGGCCACGCACTGTATAAGCACATTGTTAATGCTATGCCGATGTTTTTGGTTTTCACTTTATCCAGGATTATTGTGCAGAGTCTGTTGGGGGGGCGGGGGGATTCCACAGAGTGTACTGATGTCTTTAATGCATACTACTGCAAACACTACTTTGCTATCCAAGCTAATGTTTTAAACTATCCATGATATGCCTTCTTCTGCAGTTATTTTTTCTGTCTGAATTATGTTGACAGTTTAGAAGGTTGATGGGGCCTGTGAGAGTGTGTGTCCAGATGTTTTTGGTTTTGGCCGGTTCTCTCTCAAAATTATTGCATAGCACAATGCAGAGGGCTGAGGCTACTAGCAGAAATGGACTTCATGTTTCATACCCTCCATACAATGCATGGCTCATTCCCTGGCTTTATGCTTTTGTACACAGATCCTGTGCTAACGGGGTTGTGGGAATGTCTCCCAATGTGTGTGCCACTTCTACATCCCTCACAAATGAGGTTTTTTGCAAATCCATGATTGCGCTCCTTTGTTCACCCAATGATTTTGGTTTGTTCAAGTGTGCTAAGAGATTGAGAGGTAGTGGGCATGTGTAGTCTTTTATTGTACCGTAAAATTTGTCTTGCTTCAGTTTGGTGTGTTCCCCTTCAAACTTGTGCCTCTCCTAGCCATTAGTTCTTTCAGACTTTAGTCTGTTCCAGAGAGCTTGTAATATCAATCCTTTGCATCATTTGGGGCCTCTTCACATGTTTGGGGGGGGGATGAAAGGGGAAGAATTGTGTAGAAAAAGCTCAAGTTCACCTCTAGTGTTAGGTATTTAACATAAATGAGAAAGGCCCAAGTTACAATTTTACTTTTTTGTGCCTATTGGTTAGTCATTCTTCAGTCTTTCTGCCTGCAGTGCAATAGTGACTGATGTCAATGTAAGCCATTATGCATTTTCACTAATAGTATGACAAAAGGACTCTGTCTGCATGTGTAGTAATTCTGCTTTACCTCCATTCCCAGCTAGAGATGAAGCGAACATATTTGTTAAGGGCAGTAAAAAGAAAGTTTCAGCAGCAGAGGAATGAGGATGCAAACAGACAGGGTTCCATTATTTTTCTGTGGGTCATCAGAGAGGGGAGATTAAAGAAAAAGTCTACCTTCAGGACAACGCAATGATTCTGCATTACAGTCTGACAACTGTGAGGCCAGCATCCTGTCAATTGAAAGTGACCAGTCTCTTGCGGCTACACCACAGCCTAGCTCCTGTGGACCTACAACCATTACCATGGGTGAAAGCATGTCAGCAAATGAAGATTCAACTGTAGAGGTGTTGCCTGGATCACCAGACTTTGATACAGAAGGAGCCCATACTTCCATAGTGACAGATGTAGCCTATGACTTGCAGGGAGTGTCAGGTACATCTTTTGAGGATCTAGGGACTTTGCCAGACTTGATAAGGGATGAGTTTAGGGTAGCTGCCATTCAGCATGAACCTGTGCAAGTGGTGTTACCACAGTTCTCAGTGAATGAGCAGAAAAGAATATTTACATCAGACAACTATTTCCATGTGCTGCCTAATGGAGAGAGAGCAAAACGCACTTGGCTGACATATTCGGTCTCAAAGGATGCACTGTTTTGTTTTGCATGCAAATTGTTTGGACATTCTAACCATCTTCTCAGGGCAGGTGGTTACAAAGCATGGAGAGGATGTCCAAAGCTTTACACAACCATGACCAAGCACTGGAACATATGGCATGCATGCTGAAGTGGAAGGAACTGGACAATAGAATAAAGAGTAGGCAGACTATGGATAACGAGAGACAAGGAGTGGTTGAAAAGGAGATAACTCACTGGCGTGGTGTGTTAGAACACATTGTTGCTGTTGTCCAATACTTGGCGGAACGGAACATGGCATAACGTGGTACAAGTGATGCCCTGGACACCTATGGCAATGGTAATTTCTTAGGCCAAGTCCAACTTTTGTCGTAGTTTTGACTCTGTCATGGCTGAACATTTGTGTCGTATTCGGAATAAAGAAGTAATGGATCACTGTCTTGGGAAGGACATACAGAATGAAGTTATCCAGCTGATTGCAAATGCTATTTTAAGGATTATTGTAGGGAAGGTGAAGGACGCTAGGTACTTTTCCATGATTCTTGATTGCACGCCAGACATCAACAATCAAGAGCAAATGACTGTAGTAGTTTGGTATGTGGATATTTCATGGACCGCAGCCACAGCTGAGGAACACTTTTTAGGATTTGTGCCTGTGAATGATACAACTGGGGCAGGACTTACAGAAGCTCTTCTTCAGACTCTTCAAAATCATCAACTGGACATTAATGACTGTTGAGGACAAGGATAAGCCAATGGCAGCAACATGAAGAGGAAACGAGCTGGAGTGCAGGCCTGGGTAAAACAGATGAATTCAAGGGCTTTTTATGTGCCGTGTGCCTGCCATATTTTAAATCTTATAGTTAGTGATGGAGCACATTCATCAGTACAGGCAGTGTCATTCTTTGGATGTCTGCAGAACATTTATGTACTCTGTTCAGCATCAACAAGCCGATGGCAGATCTTGAAACAGCACACAAATGTCACTGTGAAGACACTGTCGGAGACTCACTGGGAATGCAGGATAGACTGTGTCAAGGCAGTAAGATTTCAGTTGAAGGGAATCATTGAGGTATTACAGGAGATGGGTCAAGCAGTATGTACAAATGATGCTGCAACATATCAACAAGCAAGGGGATTGTGCTCAGAACTTATGTCATACCAGTTCATTGTATGTTTAGTGGTTGGGTATGATGTGCTGACAGAGGTAAATCATGCAAGCAAAGTTCTGCAGAGTCCATCTGTTGATATTTCGACGTGTCAAAGTGCTGGCATCCACTATGGACCTGCTGAAGAATTAGAGAGAGACAGGATTTCAACATACCATGGGTGAAGCCTCCAAGATAGCGGAAGAACTGGATGTTGGCACCACATTTCAACAAAAAAGACAGAGGAAAGTAAAGTGGTTCTTTGACTATGAAGGAGAAGATGAGACTGTACAGGATTCAGTAGTAAAAGTACATGTAGAGTTCTTCAATGCACACAACAATCCAATCTTTTACTGACCGGTTTGAGCAGCTTTCAGAGTTTTACAAGGCCTTTGGATTTTTATCAAATATTAAAGCCTTGAGTGATGTTGCAGAGGACACATTGCTGCAACACTGCAAGGCTCTGAATGAACAAGTGACTGACAGGATAAGTGGCCACTATGATATTGATGACTCTGACCTTGGACATGAACTTAAAAGCCTTTCTCTAATGATTGATAATGAATCATCATAACTGACTGTTAAATTTCCTAATTCGCAGCCACTTGCAAGACATATATACATACGTATGTTTCACTGCACATTTATTTGACTGCACCTGTTACAGTGGCTACTGCAGAATGCAGCTTTTCTAAACTGAAACTCAAATATGTACCTGCAGTCATCAATGAGTCAGGAGAGACTTTCAGGCTTAGCTGTGCTCTCAATTTAGCATTAAGTGGGACAAAGTGTATCACGTGGCAGCCTTATTGAAGACTTTGTCTGGAAGAAAATTCGTAAGATCCCAGTAAAACTGTAAGTTAGGTATGTGCTCATATTTCCTTTCCAGTAATCTTTTACAATGCTGTTGGGCAGTAAATTTCAGGTAGCCCCTTACTGTGGCTTGTATGCTTTGTATTCACTTTTTTTTTTACTTGGCTCCCAACAGGTAGGACCACGAGGATGGAACTAGCAGAATGTTAGGTAAAGGTAGCTAGGAGCACCAGGACTTGTGTGGAGCAGCAGGGGAGTGGCAGGACTCGTCATGATGCTAGGACAGTTGGGAGCAGCAGAACTCATCGGGGAGCTAGGACAGAAGTGCAGGAAGAACAGACAAGTGGCAGCAGTCAGAAGCTGAAGAGGTAAATGCACATGGAAGTCGAATGACACTCTGGTCTTCACCTTTTCCTCTATGGGTTTGAGAGTCTGCCTGTGTCAGACTCACTAAACCCCATTACTCTCTTGTGCATGGGTTTGAGTCTGCCTCAGGCTCAGTAATCCCCATTGTGCTCTCTGTTTGGGTTTGAGTCATCTGCCTCTGTCTCAGTAATCCCCATGGCTTTCTTTTGGGTTTGTTTGGGTTTGAGTCTGCCTCAGGCTCTGTAATCCCCATGGCTTTCCTTTGTATGCTGTGTCTGTGGTCTCTTCTGTGTCCCATAGCTGTGTTGTGTACATCTGCAGTGTGACTGTTCTGCATGTCAGTAATTGCCTTGAGTGGTGTCAGTTTATCTACTGCTGTTTGTTTCAGTCTTGTTGTATTGCTGTCAATGTCTTGAGTTTGGGAGTGGTGTCTCAGTTCTGTTTTCTGGTAGTGCTGACAATCTTGTGTGGGTTTATGTTCAGTCTTGAAGTAAATTTGTCCTGGTCTTGTCTCTGTACTTGTGGGGGTGGGTGCCTCTGTCCTGTGTCAATGTGGGTGTTAATGTTTAGTCTTGCTGTAGTGCAGTCTTTATCATGTGTGGGTGTCTGTCCTGTGTGCAAGAGTCTCTGTTTTAGTGTGCTTCTGTCCTATGTGAGGGAGTCTGCCTGTGTGTCTGTGTGGGAGTCTGCCTGTGTGCCTTTGTGTGGGAGTCAGTGTGGGTGTCTGTGTACCCCTGTGGGACTGGCTACCTTGATGCGGTACAGATGCTTGTCATAATGTAACAACATTGCTACTAAATGCCAGTTGTAGCTCTCAATCTCATGGCACAAAATCTGGACAAAGCCACAGATAATGGGGTTCCAGCCCCAAAGATCTGGGCAAATTTTAAATATTGCTCTTATAAACTGAAAAAGTTGCTAGAATAAAAGGTGTTGCCATCCATACTCTGAAGGATATGAAGTTAAACTGAAATGCCTGTCATTTAATTAATTCAGTCATCAATGATTTGCCACAAAACAAAATCAAGAAAACTACAAATTGTGAGAAACAGACCAAACATGAGCCACATCTGGACATTCTTTGAAAATCTGGACAGTTGAGTACGCAGTCAATGTCTGCACCTGTGAGTGGCCACCTTGCTGTGGTACAGGGATTTGTCCATAATGAAACAGTCGCACTAAATGCCATTTGGTGTGTGTGCAGCTGCGTGGCAACCTTGCTGTGGTACAGGGGTTTCATAATGTAACATTGGAACTAAATGCCACTCAGTGTGTGCACCTGTGAGTTGCTACCTTGCTGTGGTACAGGGGTTTATCGGAATGTAACATTGGTACTAAATGCCAGTGTGTGTACCTGTGAGTCGCTACCTTGCTGTGGTACAGGGGTTTATCGTAACGTAACATTGGTACTAAATGCCCATCAGTGTGTGTACCTGTGAATCACTACCTTGCTGTAGCACAGGGGTTTGTCATAATTAACACAGCTACTAAATGCCAGTCCATGCACCTCTGTCACTACCTTGCTGTGGTACAGGGCTTTGTCATAATGTAACATTGGCACTATATGCCAGTCAGTGTTTGTGCACCTGTGAGTAGCTACCTTGCTGTGGTACAGTGGTTTGTCATAATTTAACATTGGTACTAAATGCCAGTCAGTGTGTACCTGTGAGTAGCTACCTTGCTGTGGTACACGGGTTTGTTGTAATGCAACATTGGTACTAAATGCCAGTGTGTAGCTTGGCACATCAATTCTTAATAATCTGAATGTAGTGACACTAGTGGTTAAATGGTGCTGGATGAGCATGACAGGGAAGGGGTGTAATGGCAATGTGGTCACACTTGACATTCACTTGATTAGGGCCCCCCAACTTGAACCTTGCTGGGGGCCCCCAAAATGCTAGCACCACCCCTGGTTACCACTTGTATAATGTGGCCTAAATTTAAACCAATTTCCCTTCAGTGCAGAAATAACCCTTAAATGTATGTCTGATGTTATTGTGACTACCTCATTTTCAAATGGAAAAAAATAAAATCCATCTGGAACTTAAATAAAAAGCAAATCAGTGATGGAACTTGGCATTTCAGTCTATTTTAAACATATTTTACATACATGGCTATATCTTCTGAACAAAAAGGTTTGTTAAGACAGAGAATACTGAAAATGAAGGCCTGTAAATAACTTTTAACATAGTATTAAGAAACAAATTTAATGTAAATGAAAAAAGTGATACCATAATGCTGACTGTAATAAATATGAATTATGTAACATTATAGTTTTCAGACATAACACAATATACTGTCATGCCCTAATGAAGAACTGGTATCACTTTACGTATACATCTCAACTGTCCATGCTTCTGTGTCACATTTTCCTGTTACAGTCAGTCAATAATGCCAGCAATTACAATTTCATAAATCTTATTGTTGAGAAAATCCATGATTATGCAAAACCTGTTTGATCTCCCACCAAAAAAAAAAAAAAAAAAATTGCGGGCTCTGTCCCTGATTCTTTGGCAAAGACATTGACATCTATGCATTTAGATAACCAAACAATAAGAAAACAGCTCAAGAAGTCTCTATGAGTCTAGAAGTTCTACAGGAATGCCGGACGACAAATATAGACAATCTGCCAAGGTTCATCTCTTCAAACCCACTAAATTTATCCAAAGTGATGAGGTCCTGCGATGTGCTTAGTCATCAACCTTGGCACCAGATCTATCCTAAATATCTACATGGATTTTGACTAATAAATCTACTATGACAGTGTCATCTTGCACTATAAACATTAAGAGCACTGCAACTGCAGCATTTACGGATAAACCTTCTCATGAAAACACAGTCTATTATGATACACACAAAATAGAAATACTAGTTTTAATAACAATCTACATTGACGTAATATATTGGTAAGCAGCTTGCTATAAAAGATTACACCAGCAGAACTTGTCTTTGAAAATCTGATTTTATTACATTGTATATAGTTTTGGGAAAAAATATTAGAAAGATACAAGAATAATTTTTATGCACTCAACATGCAAGTTAGGTTTAGAACAGTTTATTGAATGTAATTCGTTTGACCAGTAACAAATCAAATATAGAAAACTGAAACATAATTATCTAAAAGTAAAGTTACCCGATGGTCACAATAATTTTATTGGTTAACTACCACACATTTAAGCCAGCTACTTCACAGGCAGGGTCTAAAGGTGGAGATGTCTCTATTTACATCAAAAATAAATACACTTCAATGCTGGTCAAACAGGACAATGCACTTGAGCTGCCCCATGTACAAATCACCATAGGTAAAATCCAGTACTACTTCCTTGCAAGCTACAGGTCCCTCTCTATGACCCAGAAAAAGCCATACCATGTATTTATACTTATTAGAAACACTAACCATTCAACCCAATGCTATATTCATGGGTGACTAATTATCCCACTGTTAATTGGGAATCCTATACGACACCAAACATACATGCACAGAGATTCCTTGATTTTGTAAACACAAACTCCCTGGACCAGACAGTCAATACTCCAACCAGGGGTGCAGCCATACTGGATATGGTCCTCACTAATATGGGAGACTGCTGCACACCCCCTACTGTAATGCCTTCCCTGGTAAGGTCAGACCATAAAATAGTCTCCTTTGAATTAAACCTGGAATATTCAGGAACTATTCTAAGGCTAACCGCCTACTATTAAGTGAGAATCTGGCAAAATTCCAAGCCCCCATAATCCCTGAGAACACTGCTGCTTATGCAGAACTGTTCACAGAAACCTTGTACAAGCATGAGACAGCTGTACCCACCAAGAAGTAGTACAGAACTAACTCAAAAAATAAGCCACTCTGGTGCAATCATAAAATCAATAGGCTGCATAACAGAAGGAAGAAAATCATGGCAAACATTAGGAGGTGCAGCACCCAGCAGGATAAAATCACTCTCAAGCTAAAACAACTCACAGAACAAATAAAGCTAACCAAAGCCAGATTTGATGCAAGTTTGGCCTCCCAGGCCAAGGATGACCACAAAGCATTCTTTAGCTATGTCCACAACATCAAAGGCAATACACAACTGTGCACAGAGTTCATTGTAAATGGAGCCACCTATACTGAGCCCGAAGATATAAGCAAACCTCCTGGCTGACAAATTCAGTTCCAACTTTAACCCTCTCGCCCTCTCAACCTTCCCTCAGGAAATATAAAATATAACTCCTCCTACTATCACTAGGGAACAGGTCCTTAATGCTTTCTCTAAGACCAAGAACACTGTATCAATGGGTCCAGACAATATCCCAGGTGTCATCTAAATAGCATGAAACATGACCTATCAGGGCCTCTGGAATTACTATTTAACTGTAGCCTCCAAACAGACTTTGTGCCTCATGAATGGAGAAAGGCAACAGTCATCTCTCTGCACAAAGGTGGACCATCTACAGACCATCTACAGACCCTGGAAACTACAGACTCATAAGTCTCACTAGTCTTATGTGTAAAGCCATGAAAAGAATTATCACGGAGATGATCAGAGATGTAGTAAACCTCCAGACACTGGACCAAACCCAGTTTGGTTTAGTCTCAGGCAGATCATGCCTACTCAACCTGGTGGACTACTTTGAGAAGGTCACCAAAGCAATGGAGGAGGACAAAATCATTCACACTGCCTACCCTGACCTCGCCAAGGCATTTGACACAATACCCCACACGGGTGTTGTTGACAAACTCAAGAGGTTAGGTACAACTCCGTATGTCACTGGTGGATAGCCAAGTGGCTCACAGACAGAACCCAAGAAGTTTGAATTGGGGAGTCCACCTCTACAAACAGGCCAGTCACAAGTGGAGTCCCTCAGGGATCAGTTGTTGGACTGTTCTTTTTTGGCATTTACTTCTCAGATGTCAAGGCCAATGTCAGTGGTCTCTGGCTGACTAAATTTGCAGAAGACAGCAACTAGGAGCTGACATTGAACCGCACACTGACGCAAATGTTCTCCAGGAGGGGATGACACAGACAAACAACTGGTGTCAGAGCCATGAACTAAAACTAAATGCCAATAAATGCATAATAGTATCCTTTGGGAAGTCATCCATCCCTGTTAACAATCATATTGACAACGCACCCCTTAGAGCTGACCCAGTAGACAGGGACTTGGGGACACACGTAGATAGTAATCTAGCCTTGGACCATCACGTGTTTGCAGTACTGAGGAAATCATTCTATGTTGTGCAACTTATAAACAAAGGTATGGCATCTAAGTCTAAGGAAGTCATTGTTCCACTGTATTCGGCATTCATCAGACCTATCATTGAGTACAATGCCCCCTTTGGTATGTATTTAAGCAGGTATATCAAACAGTTGAACATACACAGAGGTTTCTCACTAAAAGAGCACAGGGCTTAAGTAAAATGTCCTATGCAGACCACCTCAAGGCCCTATCCCTGTAGTCCGTCTCCTGCAGGCTTTTGAGTGGAGATCTATACCTGGCATATAGGGCATTGTCAGACCCCACTCTGATGGCCTCTTGCATATCCACAAAACAAACAGGACCAGAATTACACATTCTAAAGACTTAAACCTTGCCTGTGATATAATAAGTATGTATCCCAGAGACTATCCTATCAATGGAACAGGCTCCCCATCCGTGTGAAGTAGAGTTCCTCCCCAACCCAATTCAAATGCAACTTGGAAAACTGGATGGGTAGCCAGAAATGCATCCCAGGTTTGGCACCTATGTCTCTAATGGACACAGGTAACCTGTAAATGATTAATCTCCCAGGCCCATGCTTACACTTATCAAGGGTATAAGAATTGTCAGAGATTTGGGATGCATAGCTAGGCTTAAAAAGGCCCTTGTGGTCGTTAGCCTAGTAAACACCTATGAACCTAGGTAGGCCCACTGGATAAATGTTCTCTTTTTAGGGCAATCCAGGAGCAGTGTCTGGTTAAGAGACCTACTCAATGTTACAAAGTAGGCAAACAAGGACTACAGTATTCAAACCCTGAGCCACAGAAGTACAGCTTGCATCCTTAACTTTTGCGCCAACTACCAGACAAAGAATGTGGAAGATCAAGAAACAGACTTTAAATAAAGGTCCTGTCCCACAGGTATATGATGATACAAAGCAAATACATATTTATGGACAATAAATATCAGCATGTCCACCAAAACAAACATCCTCACCACCTTAAAGTCACTGTAACTACAACACAGGAACCTCAAAAGAAACAGTTGTTTTGCTCTAATTTTCTTGGAACATTTGACAATCACATTTTTACCAGCTGTGATTCTGAATAAATAATTTTCAGATCACTCTTAAAATGGAAATTACTTTACTAAAATGAATTCAGATAGGTGTCCTACTGAATATAATATGTATGGATACATGTCAATCGAGCAAAAACTCTTATAATGAGTGCCAATTCATCAATATGAAAAATTTTGGCAAGATCAAGCTCTCTTGCAGTTCCCATGTGGACTGACACCTCCCAACACACGCATATCCCATACTTAAACACACCTACTGCAAGGAAGCACAACAATGGAGAAAAATCCACTACTGGGGAAAGTAATTTTACCCAAATTTTTTCATTAATTTGTAGAAACAGCTGTTAGATCCCATGACAGCATCTCATACATAATATATAAAATGCAAGAAAAACTCCAACCAAGCTAGAGTTTTCACTGTGTGATACCATAGAAATCCTGTAATGGAAGCACATTGGACATATACAAATGAACCGTTAAGAACAAAGTGTTTCAGCTAAATTGCTTCTGAATGCCCATGACTTTTTACTTTTCAAGTCTTAATGGATATAATCAGGCCAAAAAAGCAGAACCCCACTAGCTGCACACATGTATGTTTCAGCCTTTTTACTGACTAAATTTGCACAGCATTAAGTGGACAGTTTAACTATACTTTTGAAACACAGAGCAAAAAATCATACCTGACATCCATAAACATTAAGATGCCTGCAAAATGTCCTAATTGGGCTTGGATGTTAGTTAATTTAGAGTGCGCAGTCCACCTAATATGTCTTTGGAATGAGGGAGGGAACCAGTGCACCTGGAAACACACACACACACAGATGATATGCACACTCAGCACAGAAGGCATCCCAGATTAAAATCAAATTGGGGATCCTCTTGCTGTAAAGAGACACTATTACTCACTGCACCACTGTGCACTATCATACCAAGACATAGAGAAAGAGAGCAAACTTTTCCTGCTACTGGAAGAAAAAATAAACTTCTCATTGCCCCCTTTCTAGGGCACAAAGGAGCTTCACTCCACTTATGGTGTCAGTATAGCCAAGAGCAGCAGAATCAGCAGTCTGAGAGAAAGTGCAGTGGTGTAAAATCTTACCATAACAGTAGATGTCCTTATCTTCACTGTTGCAGTATTCTTAACATGAGGGTTCCCCTGCCAAGGGCGGCCTGACGTCCAGCCAGTATAGCAAAGCCTTTAGGTTGTTCAAGATATGCTATACGTCACACGTATGCTCCCTGTGCTAGATGTAGGGCATTAAGGTTATGTCCAGACCTATCATCCTCAGAACTGAGAGCCCCAGGAGGAACACCAGCCCTAGGATACTAGAGGGTAGCATACACTTCCAGAGGGACAAAAGAACAGGGGGAGGAGGGAGGGGGTGAATGCTGCAACAGTGAATAGAAGGACATCTACCATCATGGTAAGATTTACACAACTGTACCATGTCCTTCCATTTCACTGTTGCAGGATTCATTACACAGGGAGAGTGCAAAAGCTCAGGAAGAAGAGAGGGAGGAGGAAGGGCCAGCAGAGCCTTCTAGGAACCCATGAAGGATGGCCCTAGCAAAACTAATGACATCCAACTTGTAGTGCTTGGTAAAACTGTGCACCAAAGACCAGGTAGCTGCCTCAAGGATAGAATTAGTATTCAAACCCTTGAAAACAGCACCAGAAGAAACCACAGCCCTTGCAGAATAATCCTTGACCGTAGAAAGAAGGTTCTTACTATGTAAAAATAACAAAAGGAAAAGGCTTTACATATCCAAGAGGAAATAGTCTGCTTGGAAACCACCAAATTTAATGATCTAGCAGAATGAAAAGAAACAAAAAGCTGACAAGATTTTTGAAAAGCTTTAGTTTTGTCCAAATAAAATAGGAGTTGTTTATGCACATCTAACGTGTGCAGCACTTTCTCATTAGTGGATTGCAAAGAAGGGAAAAAAGTGGGCAAATGAACAGATTAAGAGACAACTCATTCACCACATTAGGCATAAAAGAAGGATTAATGCGAAGAGACACCCTGTCCTTATGAAAAACTAAAAAAGGAGGAACAGTCATAAGGGCTTGAAGCTCGGGCACCCATCTGGCAGAAGTAAGGGCTAACAAAAGAACAGTCTTCCAAGAAAAATGTAGTAAGGGAGCTGAAGCTGCAGGCTCAAAAGGAGCTTGTGTCAATCTCTTCAAAGCAAAATTAAGATCCCAAGAAGGACGGGCAGGCTTCCTGTGAGGTCTAATATGAAGAACGCCTTTAAGAAACTGCTTGGCCTCAAACCTAGATTCCAAAGGAGGAGATAAAAGGCAGACAAGCAAAAATAGCTGAGAGGTGTGCTTTAACAAAAGAAAATGCTATCCCAGCATTGAACAATTCACACAAAAGACACAACCAAAGGAGCATCCACAGTAAGTAGGTCCAAGTTATGAGAAAGACACCAAACAGAAAACCTCTTCCATTTGGACAATTAGGATTTCCTTGTAGAAGCCCTCCAACCCCTGTCTGAGAGGGAAGCTGGTGTTGAAAGGGAAGCCCTGGATTCAAAGTTAGTTGGTGAATCTACCACTGAAATTTCAACTCGAGACATGGAAGAAGAGGGATTGGAAACTCTAGAAGATGAGAATGCTGAAGCCAAACTGACTGTAGATACCGCTGAAGCTTTCTCATGTGCAGTTTGGCGAATGGAAACATAGGGATGGTGGATGTCATGAATACCAGAGCCCTCAAAATCCTTGGCTGAAATCAAAGCCAGAGGAAGAAGGGACTGAAAAAAGGAAATCAAGAGTCAAAGCCTTGGGAGGAGGGAGGGATGCTAGCATATAAAGTCTGAACCCTGCATCCCACAAAAACATGATCTTGTGACAGAGATAGGAAGGACTTTTGAAAATTTACAGTAAACCCCAGGCTTTGCAACAAAGTGATAGCCAGCTGAAGGTGCTATAAAAGAATCCCTGGAGAGGAGGCTTGAATAAACAGGTCATCTAAATAAGGAGACACCTGAATGCCCTTGACCATGCAAAAAGCAATCACAGGAGCTAAGCATTTAGTTAATATCCTTGGGGCGGTAGAGAGGTCAAAGGGCAAAGCAGAGAAATGAAAATGACAGGAAGCAACACAGAAGCATAAAAACTTCCTGAAAAGGGGGATGCATATGGATATGGAGGTAAGCATCCTTGAGATCCAGAGAAACCATAAAAGCTGGAGGAAGCATTATAGGGAACAAAGTCTGAAGGGATAATATTCAAAAGGAAAGGACCTTCAGAAATGTGTTCAGGTGAGAAAGATCCAGAATGGGTTTATAAGTGCTATCTTTCCAGGAAACCAAAAACATTCTGGAATAAAACCTCTTCCCCCTATGAGTAGCTGGAACCTCTTGAATAATTCCCCGAGTCAAAAGTCCCTGAAGCACCTCTGGAAAAAAATAAACTGGTCTTGAGGTGGCTGAAGAATGTCCATGAAAGGGGAAGAGATTTCAAAACCACAAAATACCCTTTGTGAATGATGGAAAGGTCCCAGGAATCCTGGATTAAGTTTAAACACACAGGAAGAGACAGAGACTGTGTGATACAGGAATGTGGCTGGGAAGAACCGGGTAATCAGACAGCATCTGGTTTATCAGGAAAGGAAGGCTTCTGAGCAACAGGGGTCTGGGTAGACTTAGCCGGGGGAGCCCTCCTGCCACCTTTCTTGCCTTTAGGAGGATGACGAGACTGCCTTCTAACAAAAGACTGTTTATTGGGATAGTTTCCAACACACAAGTAAGCAAAACGAAAACCACAGAAACCTTCAAGGCTTGCCCTCCTTTACCTGTATAAATCTCAACAAAACAAACACTCCAAATCAGAAGTTGGTCAGTTGAATGTCCACAATGAAACAAAGTCGGCCCAGCAATAAAAAAAGAATACTTTATTGTAAAATAAAATAACACAATTTTCACATAACTGGACTCCCGATGAAAGCGCTTAAATCCAGATGTGAAAATTGTGTTATTTTATTTTAGAATAAAGTATTGTATTTTATTGCTGGGCCAACTGTTTCATTGTGGATATTCAACTGACCAACTTCTGATTTGGAGTGTTTGTTTTGTGGAGATTTATACAGTTAAAGGAGGGACAGCCTTTATTGGGGCCAGCCTTGAAAGTTTCTGTGGTTTTCATTACTGGGATAGTTTCTCTGAAACTTTGGCACAGGGGAAACTAAAATAGGTTTCAGGTCCTGTAACTCTTTGCCTTTTCCCTGCAGGGACTTGAACAAATCATCATCAGCAGCAGAAAACAAAAACGTGTTGTCCAGAGGTGCATCTATCAACGTAGCCTTGATATCATCAGGCAGAGGGTGAAGCTGTAGCCAGAAAAATCTCCTCAACACAGAATCTGAAGCAGCAGCCCTAGAAGTAGCATCTGCTGCATCATAACTACATTTAATGGAATGGCGAGATACCTGTGAAGAAGTCCCTAACAGAGACGGGGCAGAAATCTGTCCCTCAGAATCAGGAACGTCAGAAATAACCTGACAAGCCTAAGAAAGGAGAGCCAAAACATATCTGGTGACAAGAGTCTGATAATTAATAGCCTAAAAGGCTAGCGTACCTGAAAAATAAACCTTTTTACTCAGCCTTTCCATAGTCCTGCTATCATTATCAGAAGGAAGAAGCTTGGTAGAAGTCAGTAATTTAGAAGGCTTGTTGGATGCTACAGTGACCACCGAGGGGTTAGCAGATGGACACAAAGGAACGTGCAGTCATCAGGCACTTTATAAAACTAATCAGGTTGTTTAGGAGCAGGAGGCTGTGAATCAGGGGCCTGACACACAGAAAAGGCATCCAATAAAGCAGCCAAAACAGGAAGAACAGCAGAGGGTCTATTTGACTCCATTTGAAGGAGTTCATAAAACCTTTTCTGAACTTCAGACACTTGGGCACAATCCCATTTAAAGAATTCCATCATCGTGGAAATAGCATCCTCAAAGGAATTCCCCTCAAAAGGAGATTCAGGTCTAGCAGACTCCTCTTCCTCAGAGCCATAATCCAAAGGGGAAGGAATCTGGGTAGAACAAGCCAGGAATTCCTCATCAGAATACTGTTTCCTCAGAGGAATCCTGTTCCCTAGTTCTCTTGATGGGAGAAAATGATAAAGGGGGAGCCGGGACAGATGCTCTGATGAGACTCCAAGGCCGTAAGAGCATTTAACACGCCCTGTGTAAAATTCTGCCATTCACTTTGAAGGTCCTTAGCAGCAGAAGAGATGTGTTTTGTCTTTTGCTTCTTTTTTAAAGGGATGTTTGTCTTATAAAATGTAGATGACTCCGACATCATCCTGCACTCAATTATTGTAGTAGCGACTTCTTCCCTCACCAGTATCTGAGGAACCTCCTAGGCTCTTGGATGATAATCAGCAGCTGTTCCCCCTGACAGTCCGAAGCAGACATCTGCAAGACCTCCAAGGACATGTGAGAAGCTGGATCCATGCCAGCCTCCAAACCAGCTGTGGCAGAGGAATCCAGTTCAGAAACCAGATAATCCTTCAGGCTTTCACCAGCCTCAAGAGAAACATCTGGTGAAGGCACCACAACTGAAGAATCTGACCCGACTTTTTTTGTCCTTCTTTGCAGACGGATGACCCTCGAACCAGGAAGAACTCTCCATAGCACCTTTTGCTGAAAGCTTTAGATGCTGGTTTTCTGGATAGATGGCTAGTGTTGAAAGATGACTACATACTAGTGTTGAAAGATGACTACATAAAGTCTATGGAACAAACCCTGACAAATAGTACAGAAGTATGGTCATGAGAAGCACCTAAACAAAACAAGCACTGCTCATAACAGTCTTTATGGGGAATCTGTCTCCCACACTGGCATTTACCTTTCTGGATGACATGAAACCATCCAACACAAATTAAAAAGAAAAGGAAAAGCAAAAAAAACCTCAATGGGCACTTATTTGAAACTAGGTAAACCAGCAAACAACTCGCGTGATTAGACAGACTATCAAAGATGGCATCTGGACAGGCGGTAGATAAGGTCTGGGGATGATACATCTGGACCTATGGTGGGATGCATACATGTGATGTGTGGTGTTATCTTTAACAACCTAAAGGCTTTCATATACAGGCGCCGGACATCAGGCCTCCTTTGGCAGGGGATCACTCATGTTAATACTGCAACAATGAAATGGAAGAACAAAAAAAAAGCCAAACTGCCTTGGTAATTTCCAGAAGGAATCTTCCCTTCAGAGGAGGTATGCCCAAAACCAGGGTAGCTACAGCCTACCTTCAAGTAATCATCAGCAGAGTTCATGGACCCTTGCCCTAGCTTCATGCACAGGAGATAGTCGGGTAACATCTATCCCTCCATGTTTTTGCATAGCTGACCAAGATTCAGGACAAGTTAATAAGGAAAGCACTGTGCAGAGGAAATACTGTTCCCTTGCACATCTCCTTCCACCCATAAAGGAAAAAAGAAATGGGCATTCAGAAGCCATGTAGCTGAAACACTTGATGTCTTTAAGGGGTCATCTGCATATATCCCATTGGCCTCCATTACAGAAGGTTTAAAGCATCACAGTGAAACCTCTAGCTTGACTGGGTTTTTCTTGCAGTTTTTACTGAATGGTTAATCTATGTGACCTTTTTACCCTTTGGTTTGGATATATAATAAATAAAATATACACAAACACACTCATTATATATATATATATATATATATATATATATATATATATATATATATATAGATAGATACAGTGGATATAAAAAGTGTACACACCCCAGTTAAAATACCAGGTTTTTGTGATATAAAAAAATGAGACCACAATAAATCATTTCAAAACTTTTCCCACCTTTAATGTGACCTATAACCTGTACAATTCAATTGAAAAGCAAACAAATCTGTTAGGGGAAAAATAAAAAAAATGTACAATATGCTGGTTGCATAAGTGTGCACACCCTTAGCTAATACTTTGTTGTGAGTGCACACTCTTAAACTAATACTTGGTTAAAGCACCTTTTGATTTAATTACAGCATTCAGTCTTCTTGTGTACACACCCACCATCAATTAAAGAGAATCTGATTAACCCCAAATAAAATTCAGCTGTCCTAGTAGGATTTTCCTGACATTTACTCAGTTGCCTGCTACAGCAAAAGCCATGGTTCGCAAGCAGCTTACAAAGCATCAAAGGGAAACCCATTGTTGAAAGATATCAGTCAGGAGAAGGGTACAAAAATTTTCCACAGCATTGGATATACTATGGAACACAGTGAAGACAGTCAAAAAGTGAAGAAATATGGGACAACAGTGACATTGCAAAGAACTGGACATCCCTCCAAAATTGATGAAAAGGCAAGACAAAAACTGGTCAGGGAGGCTGCCAAGAGACCTACAGCAACACCGAAGGAGCTGCAGGAAATTTTGGCAAGTACTGGTTGTGTACTACATGTGACAACAATCTCCCGTATTCTCCATATGTCTCGACTATGGGGTAGGGTTGCAAGGCAGAAGCTTTTTCTTACGCAGAAAAACATCCAGGCCCAGCTAAAATGTGCAAAACAATACATCAAGTCTCCCAGAAGCATGTAGGAAAATGTGTTATGGGTCTGATGAGACCAAGAACTTTTTGGCCACAATTCCAAAAGGTACATTTGGTGCAAAAACAAAACTTTACCTATCACATCACCTAAAGAACACCATCCCCACGGGGAAGCATGGTGGCAGCAGTTATTATTCTTTGGGGTTGCTTTACTTCAGCTTGAACTAGGGCTTTAGTCAAGGTGGAGGGAATTAGGAACAGTTCCAAATACCAGCCACTTTTGGCCCAAAACCTTCAGGCATCTGCTAGAAATCTGAAGATGAAGAGGAGTTTCAACTTTCAGCATAACAATGACCCTAACCAAACATCCAAATAAACAAAAAAATAGCTTCACCAGAAGAAAATGAAAGTTTTGGAATGGCCCAGCCACATCCCAGACCTAAATTCAATAGAAAATCTGTGGGGTGACCTGAAGAGGGCTGTGAAGGAGAGATGCCCTTGCAAAGCTGACAGATTTGGAGTGCTTTTTGCAAGGAAGAGTGGGCAAATATTGCCAAGTCAATATGCACCATGCTGATAGACTCCTACCCAAGAAGACTGAATGCTGTAATTGAATTAAAAAGTGCTTCAACAAAGTATTACTTTAAGGGTGTGCACACTTATGCAATCAGCTTATTGTACATTTTTTTTATTTTTTGTATTTTTTTCCCCTAACAGATTTGTTTGTTTTTCAATTGAATTGTACAAGTTATAGGTCACATTAAAGGTGGGAAAAGTTTTGAAATGATTTACTGTGGTCTCATTTTTTTTTATATCACAAAAACCTGGCATTTTAACAGGGGGGGGTGTACACTTTTTATATCCACTGTATTATTGGCAAAATTAAATATAGGCTTAAACCCAATTCTTTCCTTCAATACTTATTAGTTCTTTTACTCCCTCCTTAAATGATCTGCCATCCAATACTTTTAGCTTTACCTATAGCTTTTATCTTATTTTCACTTGGTATATAGCTGCAATTAAATTTGTTTTGTATTTTTGTTTGAGTTGTAGCCAGTGTTTACACAAATTATTTGGGTACCTTTTCAATTGAAAGGTATGAATTGCTTGTAATCTATCAAGTCCTATTTTTTGTTGGTTCAGATATATAATGTATCTTATAACTTTTACAACAATGTAAAATGCTATATTGGTGAAGAGTATGAAGATCTGGTATTTTTTATTGTTTTTCTCCCACTGCTCATGTTTTTGTTACAAGAGTGGTTTTCAATGCATTGAGATGATGGATAACAAATGTAGGTAAAGTATGAAGTACAAATTCTGTGGTGGAACAGGGTCTTTGAATGGTGGCCTAATGTGAAATCTTCCCTTGAGATAGACTTGTAAATCTTTAAAGAAGAAAATACAGTTCTGGAAAACCTTTATGAAAGTTAGAAATGGCACAGAGGTGAATCATAATAAATCAGAGAGAGGCAATTAAAGACAGCTGGCACAGTCCCTGAAAAGGGATATATCCTTTTATAAGTAACCTGAATGGAAAAGCAAAAGAATGTCCATTTGCTTTCATGTTTTCCTGGTACTGAGTCTCTCAGAAGAGGTGAGGCTCTGGATGACCCAAGAGGATAAGCATCATCTCTGGTCATTATTGAAAGTAGAGTATTCATGCATGTAGCTGAAGGGATGGGAGCTCTGGATGGAGTCCTAACAGATAAGTGAGTCAGCAGTGTTCTGTAGGACCACAGCTGCAGAGGACTCTCCAGAAACTGAGCCCGCAGCAGAAGAAACCACCGCTGCTGAGGCCACAAAGGACTAGGAGAATGACTCAGGACTTGCTCCCCTAGCTTTCTGCAAGAACTTATGATTAAGGGCTAATGGCAGAAAAGTTTAAAGTAACTTTGGAGCGCAATTTCTGGAGAGCAGCATTAGTGGGAAGTTGTATCGGGGGGGGGGGGAGCAGACGTTGCTGCATTTGGTAATGAACCGAGATACAAATGAGCCACAGCAATGCTTCTCTTAATGAAATTAGAGTCTCCATGCTACTGACAAGCTTGGGGACTACTCATGTAGCATCAGTAAACAATAACTGAGCTTGCCCATTACAGAACTGGCATCCCTGGGAGTGTAACTGGCCATATCCTCACTGCTTCCCAACACAGGAGAAAAAAGAATAAGTTTCTCCCTGATTACTTATGTACAAAACTGCAGCCATTTTGTCAGTGTAGATGACAACTGCACCCTGGGTTACGGAGTCACCCAACACCTGTATTGTGAGAACCACCCTCATCTTGAGAACAGTGACAGGCATAATGGCTTCCAAATGTAAACATGTACCTTAGAGGTTCCCTACTGAAATGTCCGCACTTGAAATGCTGAGTGCAGACAAGCCGAAAAAAAAAAAAAGAGTGAATCTTGAAAATCACTTTTATCCTTTAAACTTCTTTTTGCAAGGGGTGGCAAGCTCCCCCTCACCACCACCCCCCACCCCCCAAACTTAAATCTACACAAACTCAGAGATTGCCATACCCCTGAGAAGAGGGAATATTTTGAGAAATGGCATCTCAGACTTAGTATATGCAGGTCTGTTCTTCTGGCCTTTCAGTCTCCATATTTCGGGACTCGTTCTAGCTGTTCCCTACTGGACTGTATGCAATTGATAATTCACCTCTACCCCTCATCCTCAGACTGAACCATTTCACAGCAGTTATGGGAGTGAGAAGATAGAAACATGTTGCCAAGAGTAAGCCTGGTAGTATGAATTCAGCAGTGCAAGTATAGCCTACATGCCTTGAAAATGTTAAATAAAAAAAAAAACAAACATCTTATCAACTGGCCGCTATACTTTTAAAATCCATTGCAGAATCCCCATTTGAAACCTAGCATGAGGAACCATGTCTATTGTTTGTGCCATCAGCCCAAGTGCCTTGAGACAGAGTTACTGCAGTCTTGGATAGTCTCAGCAGCACAGATACTGTAGATTGTGATGGAAGACTCTTAATCTAGGAGAGACAAGACCAGCCTGTCCAGGGTTCACTCAATGAATGAGTGCCTGTGATACAACCGCCTGGACTTTGCAGAGCTCATCGTAATTCCACAAACATTATAACAGCTGAAGAGACACCCATACTACCACTAGGTAGCCTAGTGCCTGTGTGGACAAAAGCTACTCACTGAGGTATGGAAAACACCTTAATCCTCTATAATCACTGGCCATTGCAACTACAGACATGCATTTAGTAAACACAATGGGGGTGGATGGGCTAAGGTTACACTGAATTTTAAACCAAACATTATTGTCTTATACCCAGAGGAGTAGACATCTTCTGGACCCCTTCATGATTTTTAATGTTGAAATTTGAGTCTTGGAGGTCCACAGAATATATCCGGTCAGTTCCTGATTGGCAGGGACTCCTTGTCCATTCTAGATTTTTTCTTTGGGGATGATTTCACTGAGGCCACTTAATTCAGTATTATAGTGAGGTTCTTTGTCTTTGGAATAAAGATACTTCTGGAGTAATACCTAGAACCTCTATGATCTCAAGGGACCTCTAGAATGTCAGTTTTGCTGATGAAGCTTAAAACCTCAATTCTTGCTGCACTGTTTTGACATGTTTGGACCTTTGGCAATGGAACAGTGTGTCTTCAACTGACTTATAGAAAATAATTGTACATCCTCTTGATATTAATGTGAGAATCCACTTATCCTGTGTGATGGACAATCATGCAGGCAACTGGAGGGACAGAAACCCCCACTAACTCCAGAGTGGGGCAGTTGGGCAAGGCCTTGGGATTACCCTGCTGTTCTCTTCACTGCAGGACTGTGGTATTCTGCATTCCATTTAATATTTTGCCTTTGAGCCAGCATCAAGAAGGTATCATGACCTCACTTGTTCTTCCCAGATCGTATCATGACCTCACTCGTTCTTCCCAGATCGTATCATGACCTCACTCGTTCTTCCCAGATCGTATCATGACCTCACTCGTTCTTCCCAGATCGCCAATTTCCTTATTGTTGGTGTCACACATGTATCAAAACTGGTGCAGACTCTTGAATCATACAGAAGTTAAGTTATGGAGTCTGAACTTTCATGCCAACAGCAGCAAGGGCGTTTCCTTCTTTCACCATGTCCCTCAGTTTTTCCTTAAACATTGGTATGAACAGGTTTAATGCATCAAGTAGGATGATATGAAAGAGCACCTTACACTTCTCAGTAAAGTCAGTCTAGTAGAGTTAAACATGGCCGCAGGGACCTATTTATGCACCTGCTGCTCTAAATGCATCATCTGCACCATTACCAACCAAGCATATCAGTTTGATGTACATGAAATAGTCATCACCTCTAAGTGCAATACGGACTTATGTTCATCATCCAGCAACTTGGTCATCTTATCAACAAACTCTTGCTGAATTTCAGCATATAGATTAAATCAGTGTAATGCTCTGAAGATAAAATTAGAGTGATAAACCAGCTTCTCAAATCTGTCCATATCACTAGGTTCTGTATCTGTGAGGGGTAGGCAGCAGCATTTTTTTGAATGGGTCCCTTTTTAAAAACTATCACAGTGACTATAAAGTTATTCACAGGAGTCTGAATCCAGCAATTTCAATATTAGGGTGGCCAGAGGATCTTGTATGTCCACTCTGACACAGGTGCTACAATATTTGGTTCTTTTCTAGCCTCTCCAATTACAAGAACAGTTATTTTGCAGGATGAGGAGCCACACTGAAAGAAGGCATGGGTCTACAATGCCTTTTGCAGCATCCTTTGTGGAGATATCATGGAATTTGTGGGGCATACATCCTTATACCTCATTAGTTCAAGAATCTTCCTAAATTTAGGATCTTCATTGGACATGGCTGGTAATCTGTACCATCCAGGTATCTGGTGTGGAAGACTATGATAGGAAGCCAATATGCTTTCCACTCTCCTTGGAGAGGAGTAGATTCAATACAGGAAAGCAATACTTGACTACACCCAGACACACACACAAGATCCAGCTGCTGATAAAGGTGGTATAGCTGTTAAAGAAGGCAAGAGAGGATTTAGTTGAGGTCAACAAAGCTGCAGGTCAAAGGCAGCACATAGAGAACAATCTGTGGTGATGATGTGGAGTACAACACTGAAGCAAATGTTAAGGCTGGGGTACTGATGCAAAGGAACTGAGATCAAATCCCATCAGCATAAATGACAAAGCTCAGCACCAATTGCTTAACAATGAACAATGGATGGCTCAGTGGCCCTGAGCTTGCCATCAAGAACCTCAGACCCAAGGCTCAAAAGCCGACTTATTAGAGACCTGCATTTATGCTGATGGCATTAACAATGAAACTATCAAGAACAGTACAATCAAAGCAGAAAGCACTTCAGCAAAGAGTTGTATCCTGATGCCAAAACCATATCCAATATTAATGCTTCCGCTGACTCCTGAAAAATGCGGAAAGGTGCAACTGCTACCTCAGTGGGAACAGTAGCCTATGAGTAGAAGGCTAAAATTGAGGGCTGATAAGAAACACCGCTACACACTTTAGTCTTACCCCTTCCCCCAAGTTACCAATCTCCTGCAGTAACTTAAAAGACCTCAACTCGTTCTGAAAATCCTAATCTATAGTACAAGGGCAACTACAGAAAGAACAAATAACTTGGTAGATGATGGTCTAAATGGCATATACCTCCTCAACTCAACTCGGGCAAAAATAGAATGCTATTCTGCTTGCTTAATACAGGTGATGGAGCATTCAGTTTAGAAACACCTGCTGGAGAAGCAGCAGATGAGGATTCTTCAACCCAAGCTTCTTTGTTAGTGCAAGAGAGGACTCTTTGGCACACACAGATTTATCCTCTCTGCTATTAAGCTTCTTAGTTGTGTCTACCTCATTGTTCATATGTATGAGGTCAGAAGAACCACTGTCAGTCCTAGGTGCATAAGAGGTTGACCACTTGAGGAGGAAGCCCCTTCTAATCAGGAGCGTCCTTAGGTCAACTGGTGACCTAGACAAAAGGGCTCCATGGCCCCCCCTCAACACCACCTGGTGCCCCCCATCCTGGTCTACCTACACCAAATAAATACTGGAAAAGTGCCCCTGCTACAGCGGCACCCTAGGCAGCCGCCTAGTTGGCCTATGCCTAAGGCCGGCTATGCTTCTAATATAGGCACTGTTGTATCAGGAAACCATTAAGGATTAATCAGCTTTTTCCATATACTGAATCATGAAATCAAAGGCCCCACAAATATATCATTTACCCTTAAAATGATCTGCCCAAAAACAACCTAAACAAAAAGTGGATTTGTCTTGAGGAGGGGTTTTATGCCTGCATTTTAGAGTATTTCGTAAAATATCTACCACACAATGGTATTAATAGCAAATTAACCAACAATGAAATACATCAATTTAACTGTCTACCTCTAGTTCTGTTCAACAAAGTACTAACACGAGCAATACAGTGG
The DNA here is from genome assembly GCF_019279795.1 of Protopterus annectens. Classification (NCBI taxonomy): domain Eukaryota; kingdom Metazoa; phylum Chordata; order Ceratodontiformes; family Protopteridae; genus Protopterus; species Protopterus annectens. The sequence continues at coordinate 779,630,957 of NC_056730.1, forward strand.
TCTAACGTATTCAAAGATGCAATAAACTAGGCTAACAAATGCTATAGCAGAAGCTAAGCCAACTACACAAATTATGAATGTAGAATTTTTTTCTTAATACCAGTAAGGAAATCCACTAAGTACTGAGCTACAGAAGAAAATTGCTAAGGCATGGCAAAAATGTTGAGACCTATGGAAAGGAGAAATAAAGTACTGGAAAATGTAAATATAAAGTTTTGTCTGTCGTGAAAAGCACAGGAATGAAAAGTTAATTGCAATAAAGGGAGTCTTAGAAAGGTGAAAGGTAGTAACTTTTTTTTCTCACAGAAAATTGGAATATAGCTTGTAGCCCTTTTTCTTACATTCAAGCTTAAGTGGCAGAAAGACCTGGATAAGAAGATATCAAAGACAGAAATCATCATCCTTGATAATTTCTATGCTTCTTTATCTCAAGGCAGATGACTAGCAAAAATCAAGGTAGGCGACTGATATATATATTTTCTTCTTCTTTTTTTTTTTAATGCTATTAGCTTTCTTTACAGGCCAAGGCAAATGCCCAAGCAGTGGGTATGTGATGGGAAAATCAAGGGGACTTCAATCACTCGAGCACGGTACAAGTGATGCAGCCTCTATGACAGTCCTGCTCCGTCCATCAATCACTCATACACGGTACAAGTGATGCAGCCTCTATGACAGTCCTGCTCCGTCCATCAATCACTCATACACGGTACAAGTGATGCAGCCTCTATGACAGTCCTGCTCCATCAATCACTCATACACGGGACAAGTGATGCAGCCTCTATGACAGTCCTGCTCCGTCCATCAATCACTCATTGCTCCGTCCATCAATCACTCATACACTACAAGTGATGCAGCCTCTATGACAGTCCTATCAATCACTCATACACGGTACAAGTGATGCAGCCTCTATGACAGTCCTGTTCGTCCATCAATCACTCATAGTGATGCAGCCTCTATGACAGTCCTGCCCATCAATCACTCATACACGGTACAAGTGATGCAGCCTCTATGACAGTCCTGCTCCATCCATCAATCACTCATACACGGTACAAGTGATGCAGCCTCTATGACAGTCCTGCTCGTCCCATCAATCACTCATACACGGTACACATACACGTACAAGTGATGCAGCCTCGATGACAGTCCTGCTCCGTCCATCAATCACTCATACACGGTACAAGTGATGCAGCCTCTATGACAGTCCTGCTCCGTCCAGCAATCACTCATACACGGTACAAGTGATGCAGCCTCTATGACAGTCCTGAGTGATGCAGCCTCTATGACAGTCCTGCATCAATCACTTACAAGTGATGCAGCCTCTGACAGTCCTGTGTTCCATCAATCACTCATACACGGTACAAGTGATGCAGCCTCTATGACAGTCCTGCTCATTCCATCAATCACTCATACACGGTACAAGTGATGCAGCCTCTATGACAGTCCTGCTCGTCCATCAATCACTCATACACGGTACAAGTGATGCAGCCTCTATGACAGTCCTGTTCGCCTCATCAATCACTCATACACGGTACAAGTGATGCAGCCTCTATGACAGTCCTGCTCCGTCCATCAATCACTCATACACGTACAAGTGATGCAGCCTCTATGACAGTCCTGCTCCGTCCATCAATCACTCATACTACAAGTGATGCAGCCTCTATGACAGTCCTGCTCCATCAATCACTCATACACGGTACAAGTGATGCAGCCTCTATGACAGTCCTGCTCCGTCCATCAATCACTCATACACGGTACAAGTGATGCAGCCTCTATGACAGTCCTGCTCCGTCCATCAATCACTCATACACGGTACAAGTGATGCAGCCTCTATGACAGTCCTGCTCATCCATCAATCACTACAAGTGATGCAGCCTCTATGACAGTCCTGCTCATTCCATCAATCACTCATACACGCCGTGATGCAGCCTCTATGACAGTCCTGCATCAATCACTCATACACGGTACAAGTGATGCAGCCTCTATGACAGTCCTGCTCGTCCATCAATCACTCATACACGGTACAAGTGATGCAGCCTCTATGACAGTCCTGCTCCGTCCATCAATCACTCATACACGGTACAAGTGATGCAGCCTCTATGACAGTCCTGCTCCGTCCATCAATCACTCATACACGGTACAAGTGATGCAGCCTCTATGACAGTCCTGCTCGTCCATCAATCACTCATACACGGTACAAGTGATGCAGCCTCTATGACAGTCCTGCTCAGTCCATCAATCACTCATACACGGTACAAGTGATGCAGCCTCTATGACAGTCCTGCTCCGTCCATCAATCACTCATACACGGTACAAGTGATGCAGCCTCTATGACAGTCCTGCTCCGTCCATCAATCACTCATACACGGTACAAGTGATGCAGCCTCTATGACAGTCCTGCTCCGTCCATCAATCACTCATACATGGTACAAGTGATGCAGCCTCTATGACAGTCCTGCTCCATCCATCAATCACTCATACACGGTACAAGTGATGCAGCCTCTATGACAGTCCTGCTCCGTCCATCAATCACTCATACACGGTACAAGTGATGCAGCCTCTATGACAGTCCTGCTCCGTCCATCAATCACTCATACACGGTACAAGTGATACAGCTTCTATGACAGTCCTGCTCCATCTGCATTTCAACAGACCCCAGGGTAGATTCACTGGATGTATGCATCCTTAGAGACAGTCCCCTTTCTCCATCTGAGAGATGGAAACAAATGAATGACTCCTCATCTTACACAGTCTTTTGGGGAGTGGAGACAGGAAAACTGCAGAGGTTTGATGCTGTATTTTGGGGGAGGGACCTGAATAATGCACCTTTTAAATTTGTTGCCATGTTTGACAGGAGTATGTAATCCAGTATACATAGTTATGTAATCCAGTGCAAATGTTCTCAATCCCAGTTCTGGTCCACTTTTCCTACCTAAACCATATGCTATAAATGATGACTAGCCTTTTTCAACACAAAATAGAGCAGACAACCCATCTTTTCCTATGTCCCCTCCTCTACCTCTCAAACCCACCAAGAGCAATTTGGACAAAGTCCTTTCAGCGCTTTTCAAAATTAAAAATGCTACTTCCATGGATCCTGACAATGTCTGCTGAAAAGCATAAAGTCCCACTTAGGGAAACAGCTCATCAACTCTTCAGCCTGGGTTTCTTCACTAGTTATGTCTCTCAGGGATGGAGAATGGTAGTTGTGATGCCCTTGCATAAAAGTGGCACCTTCACTGATGCCTACAATTACAAACCTATTAGTCTCACTATTTGCCAGGTTAGGGAATGACACAAGTGATCTTATATCCCTGGATAAACACCAGTTCAGCTTTGCAGATGGCAGATCATGCTTGCTCAAACAATTTTTTTTTTTTTTTTTTTTTTTTTTTTTTTAAGAAAGGAGGAACAGAAGAACTAAGTTGGTTGGCTTTCTCAGATGTTCTCTCTGTATTAGGTAGAATGAGCTAATGACACTAGACTGGGAGGAGTGTCCAAAATCAAATTTAGAGTAGGGGTGGGCAATTGCAAGGCCAGCAGGTCTAAACACAAGATACAATAGGGAGGGTGTGAAACTTTTTAGCTACGCAATCAGGAATATGGACACTATTACAGCTACAACCTAAACTATTTTAGGCAGAAAACACTACAGAAATGTTTATCACAGCAGAAAACCAGCAGTGAGCCAATAGCTATGAAATACAGTACAAGTATGCAGTATACAATAAACCTCATTCCTCAATTGTATTGTTCCCACAATTCCCATTTTTTTCCTATGTAGTTTGCTCCTACCCTTTTCTTTGTTGTTGTGCCTTTCGGCTTTTCCCAGTTAGGGGTCGCCACAGCGGAACTCCGGTCCACTAATGATTGGCAGTAGATTTTTATGTGCCAAGTTGCCGGCCCTGACGCACAACCTTCAACGAAGGTACACCCATTCACGCATGTCTCCACACAGAAGGCGCTCTAGCTGAGAATCGAACAGGACAACGTCTTACTGTGAGGCGACAATGCTACCGCAGCACCACCACCGCAGTTTGCTCCTACCCTTTTCTAAAGATCTCAATTCAAGTTGTTTTAGCCCTGTTACTATATTCTCTACTTCCAGCCAGTTAAATTCCTTGAGGGCAGTGCAGTGATGGCTAAGGTGGGTTTGTTGGCACCAAAATGAGCAACATTACTGTAACACTGTCCGAGCTTAGATAATTGAAGGTTGTAAATATTGGCGCTCCAAGAAAGTCACCTGTGACATCCCATTTGGCTCTGCCAAGAGTGCCCTTCTCTTTGATGGATATTTCTGTGACATAAAAGCTAGTATCATGAGACTATGACTAACCAAGTTTGCTGCTGATAGCAAACTGGAAGTGGTTAGCAAATCCCATTCTGATGTTCAAATTCTCCAGCAAGGGCTTGACCAAACAAATGCTTTGAGTATTAATCACGGGCTTCCCCTCAATACCAAAAAGTGCAGCACAGTTTCCTTTGGTAAATCTAGTATCACTACTGATTACCATGTAGATAATATTTCATTTAAATTTGACCCAGCCACGTACATGTGTTAATAACAGACTATCCCTTGACCAGCATATTTTTTATGTAGTGGTTAGAAAATCCTTCTACCTTTCACAACTTATCCTTCATGGTATTTCAAAGTAAAAAGAAGTTACAACTCCACTTTACTCATTTCTTTTTAGGCCTACCATTTAATGTAACGCACACATCAGCATGTACCTCACGTATACCAGCTCAATATCTCAACGTTTCTCAACAAAAAGTTCTCAGGTCACAGTACCCTTAGCTACTGTGATAAATGAAAAGCCCTGTCCCTCTACTCAGAGTCATACAAATTCCTGAAGGGTTCTCTCTGCTTAGTTGTCACTGCTACGAATGACCGAGCAGTCTTTGAACTCCATCACCTAAAGAGAACCAGTGGTAAAGCAATCACCCGTTCTAGTGAACTAAACATATACTACTACATCAAGAGCAACAAATGGCATAATGGATACATAACCCCAAATATAACCTGTTTGTGTAATAGGTTGCCTTTGCCTAACACGCAAAGTACTTCCTAAGCAGCCTTTAAAACCAGTCTGGATGACTAGATGTGTGACTGCAAATTTTCACCAGGGATATTTGAGTAATGTCTACTTAATGTGAGGCAGTGTTAGTGCCCACAGTACTGAGTAATGTGGCTGAGCTTCTCCAACAGTCTCCTTTGGACATATAGGTTCATAGGTGTGTACTAGGCTAATGGCCCTGGAGCCTTTACAAGTCTAGCCCATAGGATTTATGCTTAGTAAACACCAATGAACCTCTGAGACCCATCACCTGACCATCCAACAGTTAAGATGTTAATTGAACCAACGTTTAAGGGAACAGGCTATCCCATTACCACCAGATCAGTTAACTTCCAGCAATATATTAAATTAATGACAATTTAGATATCACTGCAGAGATGAGTTTGAGCACTTGGTCAAGAGAGAAATATCACAGTTACCACAATAATGTTACACAGAAACAAAGCTGTTAAAGGAGATCTACAGGTTCACAAATTTTGTATGCACTGCAGTTAGTTTAAGTGGCACATTCACTTATATACAAATCACAATGAATTCAAGGTGTCACAAAAATGAGTGCTTTTCCAAGTTGCTATTATGTACTGACACTCATTGTGAGACTGTACAAATGTTTGTGTTTCTTCTTCTTTTGGCTTTTCCCGGTTAGGGGTCACCACAGCGGATCACCTGTCCACTCATGATTGGCAGTGGAGTTTTACAGTGTCGAGTTGCCAGCCTGGCGCCCAACCTTCCACAGAAGGCACACACACGTATGCACTCATGCCTAGGACCATATAATGTCCAATCCACCTACATCATGTCTTTTGGATGTGGGAGGAAACCGGAGCAAACCCACGCGACCACAGGGAGGACATGCAGACTCCAAACAGAAGGCACCCCAGCCGAGGATGGAACCAGAGAACCTCTTGCTATGAGGCGACAATGCTAATCGCTGCACCACTGTGGCCACCCCACAAATGTTTGTTTCTAAGAGCAGTTAATGATACCATGCACTGAAAAAGTTGTGCAGCTTCCATGAGAAAGTCCATACAGCTTAGTAATGCTTTCAGGCAAACAGCTCCTTCATCAGAAGCCAATGAGCCAAATCATTAGCTCTGCAAAGAAGGATTGTGCAGTCTGTTAGAACGATATTACAAGAGTGAATAGTTAGAACGATATTACAAGAGTGAATAGTGTGATTATGCAACACATCAACTAATCGATTTAGCACTCTTATTAAACTGATGTCGCCATAAATCTCCCTACAGGTAAGATCTGTCTGAAAGGCCTAGCACTTGGTAATAGCATGAAAATTATTCTGCTTCATCACCACACTCATTAATATGGTATCACAGTGCCATCTTGTTGCTATGTTCATTACTAAAGATTTGTATTTGGTTTTCAAATTTAACAGGTTAATTCTAAAGAACGCCAGTCCTCCTGTTATTTTGAAGCAACAGCTGTCCTTCTGGAACTTAAAACTACCTCACAACACCTAAAACTGCCTGCTAGTATGTGATAACACATGGTTATCTGAAGTACTCAACAGTAAACTGACTTAAGAATTGGTGATACTAGACAGCAAGGATGGCTATACTGCAACTCACTTTTACTACAATAAGGCATTTCATCATGGACAACCAATTTTACTGCACTGCTAGGCTGTAGCCCTTCCAACATTTGCCAATTTCTTTAACAAGTTTATGTACTTGTTATTTCTGAGCACATTTAGTTACCTATTTGCAAACTGTGCAGACTTGTATACCCACACACTGCATATTCATGAGGTTCCACTCCTCCTCACTCTGGTAGCTTTCAATTTGTTTACTGGTAGCTGCAGTAATAGGCTGTCATGCAAAACAGCCCATAAAAGCTATAGAGTTCCCAATGGAATGCATGCTATTACACATGCTTTTATACTCCCACTGTAAAAAAAAAAAAAAAAAAAAAAAAAAAAGTTACAGCACAGCAATTGTAAAGCTCATTTTGTCTGAAACAAATAGCAGCTAGATGAATAATCACAGAGACTGTTTGATATGTCCATTAACTTAGGGCCTTCCTGCCTTGACACAGCATTGAGATCTTGGCTGAATAGTTAGCTCACTGATTTGTGCTAACCATTCAGTATAACAACCACATCAGCTACTTGTGGCATAGTAATTCCAATCAGAAAGCAGTCACAGCAAAAAAAAAAAAACAGCTTGAATTTCTGAGCTTGGTTCTCCAATGGAAACTAATATATATCTATCACATGGCAAACATATATTCATTCCAGATGTCAGCTACAGCTACGGTAAGCAAACGGATGGAAGGCAAAAATGGAGCGTTATTACAGAGCAAGCCACTGATATAGAAGGGTAAGTTACCAGTTGCGCTCTATTTCTGCAAGACCGTCCTAATATGGGCAGGCATATTCTACAAAAAAACATCAAAAACACCTTATTTTTATTATGGCAATCAAGCATTTTGCATTAGCTTAGGATGATAATCATTACTCTGAGACACCCGATGGGGAGGATACTGAATCTCATCTGGAGCCATGATAATTTGTATTGTGTTTCACAGCAATTAAGTGACACAATTATTTTAAAATACTGCTAGAATGCAATATCTGTCACTGAAGTACTTTTATTACTGGAGCTATGGCATACTAACTGCAATTTATCAGAAGGAAGTTCCAGAATAAAATACTGCACACACATGTCATTGTGGTTGCCATACCAACCTATATAACTAGTACTAATAATTTTTCCCTGCTGGCGTTAACCTGCTGTGTTTATTTGAAAAGAGATTATATATCAAAAACTGCAGTGAAAGCAAGACCTGTATTGACAGAAACCAAAACACACAGGTAAGCAGAAAGTGACACATAATGGCACCTTCATTGCAAATAACCTCACGTAATAATAATGTGGTACATGGACTGCCATGATTATACTCTAAAAAGGTTAAATAACATTCTGGTTAAGCACTACTTCAGAGCGAGACCTAACATTGACAACACTTAGAGGATTAAACAAAAAACACAATCCAGGCTGGAAACAACCACACAGGAAACAGGATGAACCAGATCTTAATGTCAATTTTAGCGCTTTTGTCTGTATGTAGCACAAGACCTTTTCAGAAACATTATACCAATACAAAAAATCCATTAAATACCATACTTTACCCTCCCCTAATAAAACACATCTACTGCAATAACCAATGAAATACACACTCCAATTAAAATACCTTACAAATTCTTGACAATTAAAGACATGGTACCGGGCATTAAAATCACACATTCTTAAAGACAAATGTTCTTTAAAAACACACACATTTGGTATATACAAGAACTTCATACTATATAGGAACAAAGCTTCAAAATGCTGGCAATGGATATAGTTTCACTGAGTCCAGGTGGAAAAACAAGCATTAAACCTAACTTGCCACCTTAACTCTTTATATTCAATGGTGTCAGCCAGAGGACCACCTCTTACATTTTTGTTAATCACCTCAAGACACAGAAATCCAAATTCATGACCAGGGTTTTCAACCACGTGCTTAGAAAGTGCATTGTTCAGGTTCCCTTTCTTAATAGCATTGATATGCTCATATATACGACCTTTAAACCTTCTCTGGGTCTTTCCTAAATAGAACCCCTTATATTGCTTCAGGCAGCCAGGTAGACAATCCCAACAGTATTACAGTTGCAGAAAAATGTTTTAGTTGAATGTAAATACCATTAATAGTGGTCTCATCACCTTCTATGATGCATTTACATAGGCCACAAAAAAACACATTTACGGGTACCAGTTCTCCCACTGACACTACCCCCAATCAACTTTTGAATTTCATGAAAAAATGAAAAAAAATTCCAGTTCTTTTTCAAAGTTTCAAAATATGATCACTAATGGGGGAATAGGTGGTGACAAAGGTTAGTTTGTAATCAAAATTGTCTCCATTATCAGGTCTATTATTTAGGCCAAAAGTGTCACAATCACCATTTAACAGAGGGGGGACAAAACTTTTGTTTTCTCATCGACCTCATCTCTTATATTTTGTACCAATTCCTCAGAGTAGCCTCTAGCCAAAAACATTCACGGGAGTAGGATTCTTCCTCAGAAACTATGCTTGTCAAGCATACAAATTGACCCTTTACAATACAATGCCATATTTTTAATGTCCCTGGTGGCAACGGTCATAATGTAGGAGGCAATTTGAAAAGGTGGGTTTCCTGTAAATGCTGCTGACCAACCTTTTGTTCACTGTGTCTTTGGTAATTTTGACATCTAAGTATGAGATGTCTTGTTCACTCCATTGGGAGGTAAAAACAAGAAAATCTGTTGTTTGATTAATATAGTCAAGGAAAACCTTCAATTCATCTAGACTTTTTTTCCAAATAAATATGTCATCCAAAAAATGCAAATAGAGGGCCCATGATGGGGCCTCTCCATACTTCGCAAAAATAAACCTTTTCTCCCATTGCAACATTACTACATTTGCAAATATGGGGGCACAAGCCTCCCCCATTGCCACTCCTTTTTTCTGCAAAAAGTAGTGCCCATTAATGTAAACATAGTTTTGCTTCAACATAATCTCCATTAACACATCTAAGATGTTGATCTCCTTATTAGAAAAAAGGTGGCTTTCAGTTAGAAAATCATAATACTGATCTAAACCCTCCTCATGAGGCATCACATTGAATACATTAACATCCACAGTACACAAAATTAAGTCATCTTTAAATTCAATTTTAGACAATGTAGTAAGGAAATCCCAGGAATCCCTATAAATGTGCTGTACACTCTCCAATACTTTTTAAATTTAATATCCACATATTTGGCCAAAGGGTGGGTTTTAGATTTGGATGCATTCACAATTGGCTTCGTCAGTGGATCCCTTAAGTTTTTGTGGATTTTGGGCAATCCAAATATCGTAGGTATTATTGGGTACTTCACAGCCAAAAAAGTCCATTCATCTAAACTGATCTGTTCTTGCTCCTGCAATTGCCAGTCAATTCTGGCATAAGCAATGTGTACCATGTTGAGAGAGGTTTCCTCATAACAATCTCCAAGTAAATAAAAAGCATTTTGTTAAAATCACTTGAACTCATTAATACTACCCCCCCCCCCGCCTTGTTGGGCTTCATGACATGTATGGTTTTGTCATTACACAATTGCTGCAACAATTTTCTCTCTACATCAGACAGGTTAAAAATATATATTTACGTTGATTTTTACACAAGTTCCTAATCTCAAATTTGTAGAGCCTTTCAAAAATTACTAATGGACACATTAAGGGGGGGGGGGGTTTAAAATGCTACTCCTTTTCAGTGCATTACTATTAAATTCAACATCTTTCCCATTGAACAACTTAAAGTTCAATTTACGCAAAAATAACTTAAGATCAAGAATTAAATCAATACTCATTTTGACAGTAGGAATAAAATTAAAGCCTTTACATAGTAATTCAACAACATGTTCATCAAATGACTTGGAGTAGTTATACAAGTAAAAGTCACCTTTTCTGTTGCTCATAATACTGGGACCAATGCCCTCATGTTTGTCACAAGTCTGCTCTGAATAACTCCTTGTTGCTTAATAATCCCACTATGAGTTGTTGTTCCTCCACAATTTTTGCTGAAATCCCCCATTTGACCTCCCCTGAGGGTACTTAGAGGATTGTTAAGCAGCCTTAGGTGCTGCTCGCATTAAACATGCACTAAAAACAGGCAATGCAGAATAAAACACAGCAGCAGCATGGCATGAAACGGCTTTGCTTCAACTCCCGTTTCTGCCTGCTAAGTACACCCAGTACTTTGGTTACAACCGCTTTCCTTACAACAGGAAATATACAAGATATCAACCACTTCCCCACTGCTTTACCAGCTTTCAAATCCAGCACAACACATCACATTATCTTTTAATCAAATTTTTCACTAAATCTCCGTGCATTACAAAGAATTATGATCAGATCTCCAATCGTAAAGAAAAATCAAGCCTTTTCAAAATGGTCACCAAATTTTACCTCTCGAGTTTTACATCCATGTCTTGAACACATAATATGCCTAGTTACAAACTGCAACTTACAATAATCTTCTAATAATAAATTCAAAGTTGCAAATGGCTTAGTGACAGAAATAAACGAAGTAACTTTTCCATTGTCATACTTCTGAACTCACTTCTTACAAATGGAATGTAAACATAACTAGCATATATCACTGAATTTATGCTTGCAACTTTAAATTCTTGTCTTTCATTATAAGTGACTATTTAGCCTGTAAGCTTATGTAATTTTTGTCTTCTGTATGACAAGATGAATTACTGAAGAAAATACATGCCTCTGGCTTATGAAGGGGTGACTGATGGACAGTTGTCTTTAAATTACATTGATCATGAATGCTGCAAACTTCAAAAGCTGTGTCATTATTTTGAACCAATGCTGTTATGAAAGCAATAAATATGGAAGGAAGTATAACTGAAATGTTTAGATAAACAAAAAAGCTATACATGCTAAATGTAAATGTTTCTGGCAGTCTGTATGCTGTGATGTTGGTCTCTAAACTTAAGTTTGCCTTTGTGAATAATTGGATATCCAAGTTCAATCTCTGGAGCTGCAGCATGGGTGTGGTGGGTGGTCCCAACATAAGCTGTGACACTTTGCACTGTAGCCCACACCAATGCAAAAGCAACAAATTATTTGAATTACTTGTGGAAAGTAGCAGTTGGTATCCTAATATTCTGTTGCCTGGAGTTTTGACATTTTACTGTGCATTGCATTGTAAGGAGCAGATATTGTTAACAGCATAATGCTTTTCTCTGGTAACAAGCATGGTTATGAAATACAGAAGTTGTGACTAAATGCTTTGTCTGATATTATGATAGGAGCATGCAACATTCTTTTTTTAATTTATTTGATTTTAAATATTCCAACAAGAGTTCAACAATCTGAAACAAATTAAAACAAAACTATATACAAAAGTCCATAACAAGAATTATATATAGAAAACCATTAGTACTTAGTATTTTTCATTTTTATGGTCAATAATTCATTTTTACAAACAGATCTGGCTAGACAAATAAATTCACTTGTAAAAGAGAGAGTAGTTTTACATTTCCAGTTTTTAGTTGTAAGTTTTCTAGCAATAGCTAGGACAGACCAAATGAGAGGTATTTGCAATACTAGAATAATGCCTGGGATTGGGGCACTGAAAAATATCAACAAATCTGTTATAGTACAATTATCTGACCACAATGCTTGGGAAAAGCTTCTAAAATCAGTCCAGAAAGATGACACTATGTTGATTGCTATGGTCATATGAACCCAATCTGCATCAAGGGCTTCATTGCATCTCCAGCATTTTATTTTTTCTGATTTATATATAACAGCAATTTTATGGGGCGTTAGAAATATTATGTGTAAACATTTCCATGTATAAATCTTACAGTATAGAGAGGACATTGATTTTCTTGTACATTTAAAGGATAGTTTCTTACTTTTCTGAGAAAATTCTTTATTTATTTTTGTCAAGCAATTCCAGTATGACAATTCAGGGGAACAAATTCAATTCTATTAATCTTATATACGATTTACAAGTACGACTTACCTTTAGATGGATTATTTATATCAGAAAAGAAGTCCAGGATTTTTGGAATAGTTTTAGTTTGTATGTTTAATGCTATTTTAATTTTGTCTTGAATATATTCCTTATATAGCTAGCCAGCCACTGATTTCCAAACTGTATCTGGCAATCAGATAATCAGCTGAATGTACTTTATTCCCCTTTAGAAAATGATGCCAATAAATTAAATTACTATTCTTTAAGTCAAACATTTTCCTTGTATTAAAAGATACTAAGCATCCATTTGTGAAAGCTACAGGAAATATTATTAGCAGATCTCTGATTAGATCATTCAAATTCATAAGTCTCCTGAATATTAATAGAACTTGATTTATGAAAGGGTAGAGAGTAAACATGTTTTTCATTTAACAGTCTTTTAAAATACAAAAAAGGTACTGATGTCCAAATTTGTATAAGTTTCAATTATAGATTTGTTATCATTAGTATATTTTCATTTATTGATTTCTAAAAGGAAGCATAAGAGGAGTCAAGCCACTGAAGTATTACTTTAATAATTACAGATTTAGAATGTAAGTCAATATTGGGGAAACCAGTCCCTACTTCCTCCCAACCTTTGATTTGCCAGTCTAAGAAGATTATGGCTTTTTTTGGGATACCATAAGAACTTTAGTAAAATAGAGTTTACTTCAAAAAAAAAAAAAAAAAAACGTTTTAGAAGGGGGAAGAATTAATGACAAACTAAAGAATGAGATTTTACTACGATTATCATAGGTTCATAGGTGTATACTAGGATAATGGCCCTGGAGCCTTTACAAGACTAGCCCATAGGATAACGCTGGCATCATGCCACCTGGACCTTAGTTCCCAGTGCATCTGTCAAGTAAAGCCAATGGAGTCATCCCCGGGGTGAATTTTCTATTTCCCATCCACTCATCAAGAAGAGGGCCAATGAGGTGCTCTGCTTGACATGTATGGGAAGTCTATTCCATAGCATGGGCAGTCTTTGGGTTATGTACCTGTCCCGCCAGCTTGTTCTGTTGATTGTAGTAATGAGGTTGAGGTCTCTGGAGTGTGTGGTGCGGAGGGATTGGGATTTCATTACATGTAGCATTTCTAACAGAGTTGGGTCAGACATGGCTTTGTAACACGAGCAGATATGAGACTGAGAATAGTTAGAGTTTTTTTTGAGTCTGTCCATACAGGACAATTGTTTAAGGCCTAGGATCCTCTTTGTGAGGTACTTTTGCGGCCTCTCCAATTGCTGCAGGTGTCTACTGAGGTACATGCCAAATGGGGCATTGTACTCAATGATTGGCCGAATGAGGGAAGAGTAGAGGGAGACAATGACCTCTTTCTTTCTGGGGGCAAAACCCTTAGTAATGAGCTGTGCCACACAGAAGGACTTTCTGACCACAGTGGAAATGTGGTGATCAAAAGAGAGGTTGCTGTCAGCCTGTGTTCCCAGATCTCTTATAACACCTTCTGTGTTCAGTGGACTACCATCAATGTGGTAATTCATGGGAACCGGGTTTTTCCCCAAAGGGGATGATGACACATTTTTTGGCATTGACCTTAAGGCCATGGTTCTGACACCAGTCATTGATCTCGGTGAGGCCTTTCTGTAGGATGCCAACATCAATTGGGGAGTTAATAATAGCTCCCAACTTGTAATTGTTTGCAAACTTTGTCAGCCAGAGTCCCTTTTTGTTGGCCTGGTCTTCAGAGAAGTAGATACCAAACAGGAGAGGACCCAGCACCAAACCTTGTGGGACGCCACTCGTGACTCATCGGTAGTCTGACTTGGAGTCAGCTACTTTCACACTGTGGATTCTATCTGTGAACCAGTTTGCAACCCACCTAGTGATATAGGGGTTGATGCCTAGCTTAGTGAGTTTTTCTATGATTCCTGAGTGGGGAATGGTATCAAAGGCTTTGGCCAGATCAAAGTAGGCTATATGAATCACCTTTCCTTCATCCACAGCTCGGGTGACTCTTCAGTCGACCAGGTGGTGCAGGCATGATCTACCCCTCACAAAGCCAAACTGTGTGGGATCCAGAGTTTGGAGATTCCCTGTATACTTGTTTATTAGGTCCATGATGATGCACGCCATAGCTTTGCATATCAGACTCTTCAGGTTAATGGGACAATAGCTCCCAGGGTCTGTAGTTGCTCCTCCTTTGTGGAGAGGGATGACTGTAGCAGTGCGCCATTTGGTAGGGACAAAGCCTGAGGTGAGGCTGTGATTGAACAGGGCACACAGGTGAGGTGCCAGTTCACTCTGTAGTGCATGTAGAACACAGCCAGGGATACTGTCAGGTCCCATAGAAGCTGTATTATTGGCCTTGGACAGTGCTGCTTTAACCTGTGCAGCAGTAATACTAAGTGCCTGGCAATCTACTGGCATTGTGATTTATCCTTTGGTGGGGGAGAGAGTGGTGAAGTTGGCACTGAATCTGTCTGCCAGTATATTGACAATATCTGTTGGCTCAGTATAGGGGTTACCATTGTGCAGTAGCTCAGAGCAAATTGCCGTGGAGATCCTTTACATAACTAGAAGGCCTTGTGGTTGTCTTTACTATCTGCTGCAATTTTGTTTTCATAGCTAGCTTTACAGGATTTGATGAGGGATCTCAATTTTTTGCTGAGGCTGATAAGGGAGTTTTTCCAGTCTTGGGACTTCACCTTATTCTGCATCAGTTTCCTCTTTCTGTTGTAGAGTTTGTTTATGGCAGGAGACAACCAGATTTGCTTCCTTTTTTTGGAGGAGGGCGTCATGGTTCTATTGGGTTTGGCGAGATCCATGCATTTGTGCACGTGTTCGTACAGTGCATTGATGTATGATTCAGTAGTCATGCAACTATTGTCCATTTGCTTGGGTGCTGTGAAGTTAGCCACCTCTGTTTTAAGGGCCCAAAGTTAGCTTTGGAGAAGTTTTTCATGGTAGTTACCTTTGCGGGGTGGGTGTGAGAGATGTGAATTTCCAAGGTGATTAGTTTGTGGTCAGTTCTAACCAGGGAGGAGTTGACTACTGGTGTAGAGCATCAGTCACTCATGTTAGTAATGACCAGGTTAAGGATGTTGCTACCTCTAGTGGGGGAAAGAATGAGTTGGTCCAGGGCACTGGAATTAATGAATTGCAGGAAACGTTGGACAAGTGTATTGGTACATGAGTAGTTCTCCCAGTTAATGGAAGGGTAGTTGAAGTTGCCCAGAATTAGAGTATTAGGCTGGACCTTAATATTCTCCAGGGTGCTTAGGAATGTGGAGTGTGAGTCTTGGGGCATGTTTGGGGATCTATAGCAGGCTACATCCTGAATTGCTATCTTACCCAATCTTAGCTGCAATGTAAGTCTATCCTCAAAAGTGAAAAATAATTTATTCCAATTGTCTGTTAATTTGGATATTGTATCAATTAGGTTTTGGTAGTTAACTAAAATTGATTTTTTTTATTAGTCTCAGTGGTAATTCCCAAATATTTTATCTGTAAATTGCCCAGACACATTTGTACAAGTTTAACTTAGTAGTTATCTCTTTGTTTATAAGGAAGGCTTTTGTTTTACTGTGATTAAATTTCAGACCTGAAATCTTTTCAAAACAGTCCAAAGAGCTAATTATATGATCCAACAAGAGTTCAATATTACCACTAGTAAGCAGAATGTCATCAGCAAAAAGTTGAATTTTAGAACATGTTTCATTTATTTTAAAACCTTTTATGTTTATGTTAGAATATAAACAATTACAATATAAGAAAAAGTTGGAGCGTGATTGTCAAGATTTTCACAAGGGCCATATTTTTTCCTGTCCAGAAGTACCAATTAAAGTGAATAAACGGAATCCACGTAGTTCAACTGCCCAATCAGATAGTATCAAGGATACAACAACTTCCTCCATTCAGCCTGAGACTGTTAAGGAAGTGAGCAGAAACAAAGGAGGCAAATTAATGACTGAGATAACTGGCTTATTTTAATTGCTGACAACAACATTAGAAGGTAAGAGAAAGAACATACAACATTAGCAACAATGGAAACATCATTTTTTTGCAATCTTCCACTGCCTATAAGAGAGTTTCCGAAACCACAAAGGTCACTGAGTCAGGGAATGAAGAGACAGAAGTCATTCGGGGAAAGGATGGAATATCAGAAGAAAGGATGGCAACCAGTGAGTCTGACTTGATTTTAAATATTTCTGGCTATGTTTTGAAAGAAACAGAAAAGTCCTTGCTAAGTAAGGGTTTATCGTTTAAACCTTCAAAGAATTTGGACATAATAGATTTTGTTTTGGATATTAAACTTTTTATTAGGAATGAGAGTAAATGAGTTTAAATAACTGACAGCTTTTATACTCCCCTCTCATCCTTTATTAGAAGTCTCCGAAAAAGCATGTGAGAGAGATTTTTTAGATCTTGTTAAGCTTGGGAATGACAACCTATGTAGTTTTTATAATTTAAATAAAGATGAATATAAAGCCTTGAATGATTTTCAGAATGACACTAATGTAGCTATAAGACCAGCTGATAAAGGAGGTGCTGTGGTAATCTTAGACAGCTTTTCAGGGAAATAACAAGCATCTATCTAACTCCACCTAAAACGCGGCTTTTAAGCGCTTCTGTGGATCCCTAGTGATATCTGCATTGCTTACTGTACTTATTTCCTTGTTTCACTTGAAAGAAAGTTACTGTTTGTCATTTTTGCATTTAAGTTACCTGGCACTTGCTCACTAAAGCAATTATATAAGTCAGCACAAAAAAATTAAAAGCACTACACCCTCACAAACTCCCCCTGGAGTACCTTGCTCCCCATTGGCCATTTTTTTCAATTATAAAGAAATTCCCAATACTATTCTAGCATGTCCAAAGGTCAGTTGTCAATCTCCTCTCCAGTCCAGCTGGTGAATCTGGGAATCTTGAGGCAATGTTACAACTGCCTCATGTACACAGACAACCCTCTCCTCCTCCCAACAAATTCCAACACATGTGAGAGATGCAACCAAATAGCCAAACTGGAGGCTAAGCTCTCTCAACTCAGTACTGGCATAACCAGTCAGGAGGAGAAGGAAACCACACTCACTACAATTCCAGTCTCACATAGACCTACCACGACAGCAAACCAAACACATAATCACACAAAAACATACTCAGAGGCTCTAAATAAAGATCTGCCTAAGCAGCAGAGACCTCCAAAGCAGACACCCAAGGAACCGCTACCCCAAAACAAAACACGTGCAACACATATCTCACAAAGCCAGTGTGCTGAACAGTCACAGCCCTGAAGACTAAACAACACACCTGATACACTTGTAATAGGTGACTATCATCAGGCACACTGGCATCCCACTCACCAGGCTGAACAAGGAGAACGTCACGGTGAGCTGCCTGTCAGGCGCTAGGATCCGCCACATAACACAAGCACTCAGGTCACTCCAAGGCAAGTACATTGTCCATGCTGGTATGAATGACCTGAGACATACCTCCCCGGAATACATGAAAAGAGACATAGTGGAGCTCTCTGAGCATGTAGCCCAGGCCGGTATGACCCTGACCTTGAGTAGCATCTTACCCTCACCAAGAATGATGCCACAGTATGAAGACAAGATTATCAATCTCAACAATTGGCTTAAGTATTGGTGTCATTCAAAGGGGATCCAATGCCTGTCAGCCTGGGATGACATGCTCGACAAGCCACGATGCTTCGCTAGGGACGGCTTGCACCTGTCACCCCTGGGCTTTCGGATATTGGCAAAGGCTCTTGCTACCCCCATAGTGCCTTTTTTAGGCAAGGCTCAAAATACAAACCCACCTCCATAGGTATCACAAGGGATAAGAAACTAAGAGTAATGCTACTCAACGCCAGAAGTCTAAACCTCAAGATGGACACACTCGAAACTCTTAGCATGGAGAACATAGATATCTGTGCAGTAACAGAAACCTGGTTCAAGGCTCTCAAGAGCACCCCAGCACTACGAGGTTATACCTCATACCATGCTTTTCGGCCCCAAAACTTGGACCGAACCACAAAATGAGGGGGGAGTATCAATATTCGTCAAAGATACCCACGCCTCCAGGTGGCACAGCACGAAGCATCAGAGACTATCCATGTGCAACTAACAGTGGGTAAAACTGCCTTCCAGTTTATAGCCTGCTACAGACCACCCTCCCAAACCCAGGAACCCCACTCAGCCTTCCTGAGAACAATGGAAAATATGAAGGTCTCTCCAAACACCATTATACTGGGTGACTTCAACTACCCAACCATAGACTGGGAGCATTACTCTAGCTCCAACACCCTAGACCAAAGGTTCCTAGAATTTATAAACTCAAATGCTATGGAACAACTTGTTACCACTCCCACAAGAGGGGAAAACATACTGGACCTGATCATCACCAACATGGGGACTCTATGCTCCAGACCAGAAGTGTATCCCTCACTGGTAAGATCAGACCATAAACTAATCTCACTGGATATTCACATCCCGACCCCACCCCATGCCCAGAAAACCACAGTGAAAAACTTCTCTAAAGCAAATTTCACACTCCTCAAAACCAAGGTGGAATCCTTCAAAGCCCCCGGGGCCTGTGGATAATACGGCCCAGACCGCAAAATCCTTTATAAATGCATTCTATGAACACCTTCAGGAATGCATGGATCATGCAATCCCAAATAAAACCAAGACCCAATCCTCCAAAGGCAGATGTCCTGTCTGGTGGGCCCCAGCCATAAACAAACTATACAATAGAAGGAGGAAGCTACTACATGATGGAGCAAAATCCCAAAAAGGGAAGGCATCTCTGATCAGTATAGCAAAAAACTACGGGCACTCATAAAATCGTCTAAGGCCAGCTTTGAGAGAAAAATTGCACAGGACACTAAGGATGATCACAAGGCTTTCTTTAGTTATGTTAGGAACCTGGGTGGGAATTCCCAGATATGCTCAGAATTAGTCAAAAATGACAAAAAATACACCGAACCCACAGACATTGCCAACATCCTAGCTGACAGGTTCAGCGCAAACTTCTCCCCCCCTCCCCACCAAAAGGGCTAATATCTATCCCAGCAGAGTGCTGCCCCCCTGACATCTCAGATGCTCAGGTAAGAGCTGCCCTCTCCAAAGCAAGAAACACAGCATCAATGGGACCAGACGGTGTCCCGGGCTGCGTCCTACATGAACTCCAAGAAGAGCTAAACCCAAACCTAAAACTACTGTTCAATCTCAGCCTTACTACAAGATATGTACCCAAAGAGTGGCATACAGCAACAGTGGTCCCTCTCCACAAAGGTGGTGCCTCAACGGATCCTGGAAACTATCGCCCCATAAGTCTCACTAGCTTGGTCTGCAAAGCTATGGAAAGAATCATCATGGACCTTATAAATAAAGATATTGGGGACCTGCAGACACTGGATCCTACCCAGTTCGGCTTTGTTAAGGGCAGATCCTGCCTCTTGAACCTGGTCGATTTCTTTGAAACAGTCACCAAGGCCATTGACAAGGGGAGGGTGGTCCACACATCCTACCTGGACCTCGCAAAAGCCTTTGATACAATACCCCACTCAGGCATTATAGATAAGCTCACCAGCTTAAATATAAACCCCTATGTCACTAGATGGGTTGCAAACTGGCTCAAGGACAGAACCCACATGGTTAGAATAGCTGGAGCCATGTCAGACTCCAAACCAGTTACAAGTGGCGTCCCACAAGGCTCAGTCCTGGGACCTCTCTTGTTCGGTATATATTTCTCAGAGGTACAGGCCAACATGGAAGGACTGTGGCTGACCAAGTTCGCAGATGACTGCAAACTGGGCGCCATAATAGACTCTCCAGCCGACACAAGCATCCTCCAAAAGGGCCTCATAGAAACAGACAACTGGTGCCAGAGCCATGGCCTCAAGCTAAACGCCAAAAAGTGTATAGTCATCCCCTTTGCCAAAACAAAGTGCCCACAAATTGCCACATAGGTGGTAATCCATTAAGTACAGAAGAAGTAATTAGAGACCTGGGGACCCAAGTTGATAGCAATCTGTCATTTGACAACCACGTGGCCAAAGTGGTTAGAAAAACATTTTATATAGCCCACCTAATCATGAAGGGATTCGCATCTAGATCAGGGGAGGTCATCGTGCCTCTTTACTCATCCCTCATCAGGCCCATAATTGAGTACAATGCCCCTTTTGGGATGTTACCTGCAGCAACTGGAAAGACCCCAAAAGTACCTCACCAAGAGGATCAAAGGGCTTAAACAGATGACGTATGCTGCCTGGTTAAAGAAACTCCAGCTCTACTCAGTGGCATACCGCCTGCTCAGAGGCGATCTGTGCCTGACGTATAAAGCCATGTCCAACCCGGAATTAATGGACATGCTGCACCTCAGAAAATCCAAATCCCATCGAGCTACGCGCTCGAGGGACTTGAACCTCAGCACTGAAATAAATAGGACATGCTGGAGGGACAGATTCATAACCCAGAGGCTCCCTTCACTCTGGAATAAAATCCCAGTCCAGGTTAGGCAGAGTCCCTCATTGACTCTCTTCAAGAGGAATCTTGATGAGTGGATGGGAGATCATAGGTTTACCCCGGGTATCACTTCTGTGTCACTGTTAGACAGAGGCACAGTATACTAACCTTGAAAAAGGGCATAGCAAAATTAATTTAATATGGGTGGCGAAAGCCATACACACTCTGGTTAGGCTTATAAATGCCCTAGGGCAGATAGGTTCATAGGTTCATACTAGGCTATGTACAATGATAAAATGGAAGCTATGTTAAAAGATGTCAATACTTATAGATGCTTGACAAATGAACAATTGAAGAAGGTGATCAAAAATATTCATAGTGACTTGTATGATTTTTTGATGTGTAACATAACAGACTGTGATTTATATAAGTATTTCTTGGTTGAAACGCTCTGTATCCCAACTTTCAGAGGTCCCCCAAAAATATACAAAGATTTACATAACCACCCCACTGAGACCAACTGTCTCTAGTAGGTCGTTGGTAACTGGACCTCTATCTATTTATGTAGAGAAACAACTAAGGCAAACAGTAGACAATACAGATACTGTTATTAAAGATGTGCAACAGGTTTTAGAGAGCTTATCTAGGTATATCTTAGAGCTTATCTAGGTATATCTTATCAGAACAATTTAAATCTATAATACTATTGGTGATATTAGACATAACCTCGTTGTTTATGGTCATTCCCAATGATACTGGTTTAGATTATGTTAGATTATTTTTGACCAAGAAAGGTGTGTCCAATGAGAAGATAATAAGATGTATGATGCTATTGTATTTAATTCTTAATAATGTGTTTCATTTGGAGATGTCTACTATCTACAGACCAAAGGAGCTGCAATGGACACTTCTTGTGCCAATTCATATGCCAATATAGTAATGGCATAATGGGAACCAATTTCATTATGAACAACATGGAGCTTGCTCAATATATTCCATACTATAAAAAGTTTGTGGACTATGTTTTTTTGATATGGGATGGGCCGATGGAAAAGTTTAAAGCTTTTCTATTATGCATTAATGAGACCACTGATTTCCTACAGTTCTCAAGGAATTGGTCCCATGACAAGATAGAATTTCATGATGTCCTTATCCAGAATTAAGGGAACACAATATTCACAGAAGTGTTTAGGAAAGCATGTAGGAGGAATAATGTGTTGCAACGCAATAGTATGCATCCTCTACATATATACAGAAACACAGACAAAGACCAGGGACTTAGGGTCTTAAGGTTGACTAGCCTAGACAATGTGTGTCATTACAGTACATTAGAAAAGGAATTCTAAGAGGGTACAAGAGAGATGAATGTAGTGGTTTATGTGATGGAAAATTTATAGAAGGGGGAATACAGGGAGACTGTTTTTAGGAACAGGACTAATACAGAAGTAATGACCAATGCCAACAAAGCAGATTCACTTCAAGTGAATAGAG
Source organism: Protopterus annectens (assembly GCF_019279795.1). Lineage (NCBI taxonomy): Eukaryota > Metazoa > Chordata > Ceratodontiformes > Protopteridae > Protopterus > Protopterus annectens. The sequence goes on from NC_056730.1 coordinate 779,653,512, forward strand.
TTACTATACCATTTTCTAACAATAGAATGATACAAGATATTATTGCCAAAAATTGGGGAATTCTGACTACAGATAATAAAGTTACCAACATCATAGGAGTGAAACCCAAATACTCATACAAAAATATTTATTTATTTATTTATTTATTTATTTATTTTACATTTGTTTACCGGGCTAGTCTAGCTGGATACATGTCCATTTTCAGTAGAGGCCCGGGGAGAAAAGCTCCAAGAAGAAGGTACAGATAACATAATAGATGCTAAGACAATAAAAATTACTATAGGCTTTACATATATTTGAAATAGAGATAAAAATAAAACAATTGGCTATACATGTAGTTGAAATAGAGAATAAAAATACAACAATTGGCTTTACATACTATATAAAACAGGCACAGAACTTAAGTAAATAATCTCACATGCTTCATCCCTAAACAGGCTGCTCTGTTACGAGAAGAACCCCAGCAAGAGAGTACAATCAATATGAAAAGGCACTCTTGCCTGTAGAAACTGTAAACATTGTACATATATGGCCAACAGCAATAGGTTTATATGGGTCTATATCACTTTGATGAAACAGCAGAAGTTCGAACACCATATATTTGAACTTCTAACCTCAAAGTGCAAAACCATCGAAGGCTTAGAACAGCGATTTTATTCCCAGGGCAAACAAATCACTGTTCCAAGAAACTCACACAACAAAAAAACAGCAATCCACACACATACACTTAAAATCAGACATCTAAACCTACACTAAACTGTACATACACTATCTATCCACTTACCTTAACCCAAACCCTAACTCTAAGGTCTGTCACTATCACACACTCACCTGACCCACGCCCTAACTCACCTATCCCGCCCTAACCCTAAAGTCTGTCGCTATCGCACACCACCTCACCAGCGCCCTAACCTTAAATCACCTAATCCATGCCCTAACCCTAACGTCCACACAATCGCACACTTACCTGAACCCGACCCGTAACTTTCTACCACAGTGCTGAAAATCGCGAAGCCACAGAAACGGCCCACCGAATTCTTTCCCTGGGAAAGAATTTGGTGTTCCGTGGCTTCGCAATAATCAATTTTCGAACTTCACAGTTCGAACATATGGTGTTTGAACTGCTGAAGTTTCGAGGAACTGATAAGAACCCAGTTTATACATCTAGCCACAGGGAAGATTTATGAATTTCAACATAATGCTGACTGTAAAACTTGTAACCTGATATATCTAGACAATTGTACTAAATGCACAGCATTTTATGCATGGAAAACAAATAGAACCCTAAGGGAATTGGTTAAGCAGCATTTGTACACAATAAATAGAGAAGATGAGAGTAATGCGTTGGCAAGACATGTCATGAACCATGATCTCTCACAAATTTGTATTTTCGGCTATAATGTTGGTTAATAAGCGTATTACTTAGGAATTTCAAGAATTACACTGAGACATTAGAAACTAAATGGATTATCGGGCTACAAGCAGACAAAGCTTGTGGACTGAATGACAGAATTTCCCAGAAACCATTTCCTATCGAAAGGCCATTAACACATTAAACAGACTGATTTTGTTACCTTTGTTCAAGGGGATGTTTTTATTACTGAGACTTCATGTATATTTTATATATACATATATATATATATATATATATATATATATATATATATATATTTTTTTTTTTTTTTAATATACATTTTTTCTATACCCAGCCACTGGGGATGCACAAGCCAGTGCATTTCTTTGTGCCAGTCCCAAGCCCGGATAAATGGGGAGGGCTGCGTCAGGAAGGTCATCCAGCGTACAACTTCACCAAATAATTCATGTGGACACCAGTAAATATTTCCATACCAAATCGGTCGAGGCCCAGGTTAACAATGACTGCCACCAGTACTGTTAGCCAACAGGGTGCTGGTGGAAATTGGGCTACTGCTGGCCGAAGGAGGAGAAGAAGCGGAATTCATGGCTGAAGGCAGGAAGAGAGAAGAAAGGCTAGGACTGTGGTAGTGAGGGTCGAAACTTTGAATGTTGGCAGTATGACTGGTATAGGGAGAGAGCTAGCTGATATGATGGACAGAAGAAAGGATGATATATTGTGTCTGCAAGAGACCAGATGGAAGGGGAGTAAGGCTAGATGTATTGGAGGTGGGTTCAAATTGTTTTATTACGGTGTGGATGGGAGGAGAAATGGCATACGAATTATCCTGAAGGAACAGTATGCTAAGAGTGTTTTAGAGGTGAAAAGAGTGTCGGATAGAGTGATGTTTATGAAGCTGGACATTGATGGTGTAACGATGAATGTTGTTAGTGCATATGCTCCACAAGATGGGTATGTGATGGATAAGACAGAAAAACTTTGAAGCAAGTCAGATAAAGTGGTGATGACTGTACCCAAGGGTGAGAGAGTGGTGATTGGAGCAGATTTCAATGGGCATGTTGGTGAAGGGAATAGAGGGGATGAGGAAGTGGTGGGTAGGTATGGTGTTAAACAAAGGAATGCAGAAGGTCAGATGGTAGTGGATTTTACAAAAAGGATGGACATGGCTGTGGTGAAAACATATTTTAACAAGCGGGAGGAGCATAGGGTGACATACAAGAACGGAGGAAGATGCACACAGGTGGATCATATCTTATGTAGGAGGGCCAGTTTGAAGGAGACTGGAGACTGACCGGGGAAAGTGTAGTTAGGCAGCATAGGATGGTGGTTTGTAGGATGGCGCTGGTGATCAAGAACAGGAGTGTGAGGGCAGCACCAAGGATCAAATGGTGGAAATTGAAAAAGAGTACTTGTGAGGTGGAGTTCAGGAATGAGTTAAGACAGACACTGGGTGGCAGTGAAGAGTTACCAAATAGCTGGGTAACTACAGCAGAGCTAGTAAGGGAGACGGCCAGAAAGGTGTTTGGTATGACATCTGGACAGAGGAAGGATGACAAGGAGACATGGTGGTGGAATGAGGAAGTACAGGAGAGTATACAGAGAAAGAGATTGGCAAAGAAGTGGGATTGTCAGAGAAATGAGGAAAGTATACAGGAGTATAAGATGAGGTGCATGGCAAAGAGAGAGGTGGCGAAGGCTAAGGATAAGGCATATGAAGAGTTGTATGAAAGGTTGGACACTAAGGAGGGAGAAAAGGACCTGTACCGATTGGCTAGACAGAGGGGCTGAGCTAGGAAAGATGTGCAGCAGGTAAAGGTGATAAAGGATAATGAGGGAAACATACTCACAAGCGAGGAGAATGTGTTGAGATGGAAGGAGTACTTTGAGGGGTTGATGAATGAAGAGAATGAGAGGGAGAGAAGGTTGGATGATGTAGGGATAGTGAATCATGAAGTGCAATGGATTAGCAAGGAGGAAGTAAGGATAGCTATGAAGAGGATGAAGAATGGAAAGGCTATTGGTCCAGATGACATACCTGTGGAAGCATGGATGCATTTAGGTGAAATGGCAGTAGTTTTTAACCACATTGTTTAATGAAATCTTGGAAAGTGAGAGGATGCATGAGGAATGGAGAAAAAAGTGTTTTGGTACCAATTATTAAGAATAAGGGTGATGTGCAGAGCTGTAGTAACTACAGAGGGATTAAATTGATCAGTCACAGCATGAAGTTATGGGAAAGAGTAGTGGAAGCTAATTTAAGAAGGGACGTCATGATTAGTGATTAGCATTATGGTTTCATGCCACGAAAGAGCAGTACAGATGCAATGTTTGCTCTGACAGTGTTGATGGAGAAGAACAGAGAAGGTCAGAAGGAGTTGCATTCTGATTTGCAGACTTAGAGAAAGCATATGACAGGGTGCCTAGAGAGGAGTTGTAGTATTGTATGAGGAAGTCAGGAGTGTCAGAGAAGTATGTAAGAGTGGTGCAGGATATGTATGAGGGTAGTGTGACAGAGGTGAGGTCTGCGGTGGGAGTGACGGATGCATTTAAGGTGGAGGTGGGGTTACATCAAGGATCAGCTCTGAGCCCTTTCTTATTTGCAATGGTGATGGACAGGTTGACAGACGAGATCAGGCAGGAGTCACCGTGGACTATGATGTTTGCAGATGACATTATGATCTGTTATGAGATTAGGGAACAGGTGGAGGAGACCCTGGAGAGATGGAGATATGCTCTAGAGAGAAGAGGAATGAAGGTCAGCAGGACTAAGACAGAATATATGTGTGTGAATGAGAGGGAGGATAGAGGAAAGGTGAGGATGCAAGGAGTAGAGGTGGCGAAGGTGGATGAGTTTAAATACTTGGGATCAATAGTTCAGAGTAACAGTGAGTGTGGAAGAGAGGTGAAGAAGAGATTACAGGCAGGATGGAGTGGGTGTGGAAGAGTGTCAGGAGAGATTTGTGACAGACGAGTACCAGTAAGAGTGAAAGGGAAGGTCTACAAGAGGGTAGTGAAACCAGTTATGTTATATGGGTTGGAGACAGAGGCATTGACAAAAACGCAGGAGTTTGAGCTGGACGTGGCAGAGTTAAAGATGTTAAGATTTGCACTGGGTGTGACAAGGGTGGACAGGATTACGAATAAGTATATTACAGGGTCAGCCCAGGTTGGAAGGTTTGGAGACAAAGCCAGAGAGGCAAGATTATGTTGGTTTGGACATGTGCGGAGGAGGGATGCTGAGTATATTGGGAAAAAAGATGCTAAGGATGAAGCTACCAGGTAACAGGGAAAGAGGAAGGACTAAGATAAGGTTTATGGATGTGGTGAGCGAGGACGTGCAGGTGGTTGGGTGTGACAGAGCAAGATGCAGAGGATAGGAAGAAATGGAAACAGGTGATCTGCTGTGGCGACCCCTAACGGGAACAGCCAAAAGAAGATGATGATGACACATTTGATACATGTTTTTTGATACATAGTGATTTAACATTTTATAGGTGTTTTCACTCATTTTTACATATTTTGCATTTATATATGCATGTTATTTATATACATATTTTTTTCTATACATATACACACTTTTTTTTAGGTACGTGCTGATATATAGAAAGTTTTTATATACATGTGTTGTATATCTCTATATACATATAAACATACACACACACACACATATATATATATATACATATATATATATATATATATATATATATATATATATATATATAGATAGATATATACACACATACATATATATATATATATATATATACACACACACACCTACATACACACACATTATATATATATATATATATATATATATATATATATATATATATATATATATATATATATATACACACACACACACACACACATATATATATATATACATACATACATATGTGTGTGTGTTAGTTTTATACATGGGACACACTTCCACCACAGTCCCACACCTATGTTAGTCAGATAAGCTTCACAGACATTTAGGATATGCTGCCATCTACTGATCATTATTGGACATGATTTTGTGTGTGTTTAGTTTATAGGTTCATAGGTAGGTACTAGGCTATCTGCCCAAAGGCATTTATAAGCCTAACCAGAATGTGTTGGCTTTCGCCATCCCCTTAGATTAGTTCCCTGTGCCTCTGTCCCGCAGAGCCACTGAAGTGATCCCCGGGGTAAACTTTATTTCCCATTCACTCGTCAAGGTTTCTGTTGAAGAGTGTTAGCGAGGAGCTCTGCCTACAGGAATCTGTCCCTCTAGCATGTCCTATTTTGTGTTGTGGTGAGGTTGAGATCCCTACAGCGTGTGGCTGGAGGTGATATGGTTTTCTTTAGTTGGAGCATGTCCATCAATTCTGGGTTGGACATGGCCTTGTATATCAGGCAGAGATCACCTCTAAGTAGACAGTATGCAACCAAGTACAGCTGGAGTTTCTTCAGTCGAGCTGCATAGGGCATCTGTTTGTGGCCAGTGATCCTCTTGATGAGGTACTTCTGTGGTCTTTCCAGCTGTTGCAGGTGTCTTGTACGGTACATCCCAAATTAGGCATTGTACTCTATGATGGGTCTGATGAGTGATGAGTAGAGGGGCACAATGACCTCTCTTGATCTGGATGCGAACCATTTTGTGATTAGGTAGGCCACATAGAAAGATTTTTAACCACTTTGGCAATGTGATTATCAAAGGAGACATTACTATCTACTTGGGTCCCCAGATCCCTTACTACGTCTTCCGTATTTTGGGACTACCACCTATGTGGTAGTTTGTGGGTACTTTGTTTTTTCCAAAGGGGATGACTATTCACTTTTTGGCATTTAGCTTGAGGCCATGATTTTGACACCAGGTATCTGTCTCAGTGAGACAATTTTGGAGGATGCCTGTGTCAGCTGGAGAGTCAATTATAGCCCCTAGTTTGTAGTCGTCTGCGAACTTGGTCAGCCATAGTCTTCCTGTGCTTGCCTGTACCTCTGAGAAGTATATGCCGAACAGGAGGGGTCCTAGGACTGAGCCCTGGGGAATGCCACTTGTAACTGGTTTAGAGTCAGACCTAGCTTCCACAACTCTCACCATGTGGGTTCTGTCCATGAGCCACCTGGCAACCCATCTTGTGACCTAGGGGTTTATGTTCAGGCTGATGAACTCGTCTATAATACCAGAATGGGGAATGGTGTTGAAGGCCTTTGCGAGGTCTAGGTAGGCTGTGTGTACCACCTTTCCCTCGTCTATTGCCTTTTGGTAACTGTCTCAAAGAAGTCCACCATGTTTAGGAGGCATGATCTGCCCTTAAAGTTGAACTGGGTACCGTCCAGTGTTTGGAGTTTCCCAATGTCTCGGTTAATGAGTTCCATGATGATGCGCTCCATAGCCTTTGCAGACCAAGCTAGTCAGGCTTATAGAGCAATAGTTCCCAGGGTCTGTTGAGGCTCCAACTTTTGTGGAGCAGAATAACTGTTGCTGTGCACCACTCTATGGCTATGTAGCCAGTGGAGAGGCAGAGTTTGAACAGTGTGTTTAGGTGAGGGGTTAGTTCGTCTTTGAGCTCGTGTAGGATGCAGCCTGGGGACACCATCCAGTCCCATTGATGCTGTGTTTTTGGCTTTGCAGAGGGCTGTTTTAACCTGAGTATCTGTGATTTCAGGGGCTCTACAGGTCTGCTTTGCTAGAGTACACACTCATGTACATATATATTGCTCTGTGATGCCATCATAAGCAAAAAATTATAGATATATATACTCTTTACAATGTATTTTATACATATCGATAATAGCTTTGATTAAGCGCAAGGTTTCATGGTACATCTTTCTGGAAAATAGTAATGTTTTTGTAGATATTTTCAAACCAGTTAATTAATACAAGATTATGATTGTTTCAAAGGAAATTGAGTTGATGCATTGAAATGGATGTTCTAGCAGTTGTGTATTATGTCTGATGAAGCGTCCAGATTCGATCATGAAACCGCTTACTAAGTATACTGTTTTTATAATTTTTTTTTTATTTTTATTGAATTAAAGTGCTTCAGTTTACAATGTGGTGCCACCTCAAGAGTTTTCTGTTTTTTGGCATTGCTTTTTTCATTGAGGTGCTTTATCCTTCGACTCCCTTGGTTTCTACTTACTTTTCTTTTTTTTTTACTTTTAAGTCTTTATGGTTACATTCAGGCCAGGAAAGCCAAACTCCTGAATGTAACCATAAAGACTTAAAAGTGAAAATAGTCATGGACATTCAGAAGCCATGTAGCTGAAACAGTGGGTTACAAACAAACTGGGAAAGATCATGGCGAGTTTGTGACTGTAACTGCTCATCACCTTATCAGTGTGAACCTTAATTGCATGTGTCAGGCGCTGGGTGATACCAGAGACAGCGGTATTCATTTATCACATGCTCTTAAGGCCAACTGTCTCTTCGCATAACTTTGTAGTCTGCATTGAGGATTCTAAGACCATAACCCCCTGTACACTGAACATAAACTGATGGCAAGTGGTGGGATTTTTGCACCCATCCGTTGGTAGGTACTAGGATATCAGCCCTGGCGTCTATATAAGCCTAGCCAAAAAGGTTCCCTGGCTTTTGCCACCCAAAAAAATTATTTTCCTGTGGCCCTGTCGAGCAGTGCTGCAAAAGTGATCCCCAGGGTGAATTTTCTAATCCTCATCCAGTTGTCAAGATTTTTCTTACAGAGGAACTTTGCTAGACATGAATGGGTAGTTTGTTTCAGAGTATGGGAAGTGTCTGGGACAATAATCTATCCCTCCAGCATGTTCTGTTAATAGCATGTCCAACAGTTCTGTTTTTGACATAGCTTTGTGTATTAGGCAGAGATCACCTCTGAGTAGGCGATACGCGGCAGAGTGGGGCTGGATTACTTTGAGATTGTCTGCATATGACATCTGTTTGAGGCCGGTAATCCTCTTAGTGAGGCACTTCTGTGGCCTTTCCAATTGTTGTAGGTGTCTTGTGAGATACATGCCAAATGGGGTATTGTACTTTATAATGGGTCTGATGAGGGATGAGTAGAGAGGAACAATGACCTCCTTTTTTCTACAGGAGAACCCTTTTGTGATGAGGGGTGCCATGTAGAAGGATTTCCTGACTACTGTGGTGATGTGGTTATCAAAGGAGAGACTACTATCCACCGGCGTCCCAAGGTCTCTTATCACACTTTCGGTGTTTAGTGAGCTACAGCCTATGTGGTAGTTCATGGGTACCAAGTTTTTCCCAAAGGGGATGACAATGCACTTCTTGGCATTGAGCTTAAGGCCATGACTTTGACACCAAGCATCTGTCTCTGTGAGGCCCTTTTGTAGAATGTCTACATCATTAGGTGATTCTATTATGTATCCCAATTTGCAGTCATCTGCGAACTTTGTTAGTCAAAGACCTTCTGCGTTGGCCTGTACTTCAAAGAAGTAGATGATGAACAGGAGAGGACCCAGGACTGAACCCTGTGGTACTCCACTCATCACTGGTCTGAAGTCGGACTTGGGAGTTGGCTACTTTTACTGTATGGGTTCTGTCAGTGAGCCAGTTGGCCACCCAACTTGTGACATAGGGATTTATGCCCAGTTTAGTGAGTTTATCTGTAATTCCAGAGTGGGGGATAGTATCGAAAGCCTTGGTGAGGTCAGGATAGGCTGTGTGCACTACCTTGCCCTCGTCTACGGCTCTGGTGACTGGGCTCTGGTGACTGCTTCAAAGAAGTCAATCAGGTTTAGCAGACATGGTCTACCTTTTACAAACCCAAACTAAGTGGGGTCCAGGGTTTGGAGATTACCTATGACTTTGTTTATAAGCTCCAAGATGATACGTTCCATGGCCTTGCAGACCAGGCTCGTCAGGCTAATGGACGGTAGTTTCTGGGGTCCGTGGCGGCACCCCCTTTGTGGAGTGGGATAACCATCACTGTGCACCATTCAGTAGGCACATAGCCTGAGGTGAGGCTATGATTGAACATGGTACTGTGGGGTGCCAGTTCATTCTGTAGTTCGTGCAATATGCAGCCTTGGATGGTGTCTGGTCCCATGGATGCCGTGTTCTTGGCTTTGGAGAGTGCAGTCTTTTCTTCTTCATCCGTGATTACAGGAGCTTTGCATTCTTCCAGTATTAAGATGGGCCCTTTGGAGGGTGAGAGGGGGGTAAAGTTAGCACTGAACCTATCTGCCAGGATTTTGGCAATATCGGTTGGTTCTGTATATTTAGTGCCATTGTGCTGTAGCTCAGAGCAGATCTGAGTGTTGCCATTGAGATTCTTGATATAGCTGTAGAATGCTTTGTGGTTGTCTTTGGAATCTGTAGCAATTTTCTTTTCATAACTGGCTTTGGAGGACTTTATGACGAATCTCAGCTTCTTGCTGAGGCTGACCAGGGAGTTCCTCCAATCTTGGGATTTTACTCTTTTCTGCAACAGCTTCTTCCTTCTATTGTAGAGTTTGTTTATAGCAGGGGACGACCAGATTGGCTTCCTTTTTTTGGAGGATAGCGTCTTGGTTCTGTTGGGTATGGCACGATCCATGCACTCGTGTATGTGCTTATACAGTGCATTTGTGTAAGATTCAGCAGTCGTTCCTTTATTTGTCTGCATGGGTGTCGTGAAGTTTGCCACTTCTGTCTTAAGAAACATGAAGTTGGCTTTGGAGTAGTTTTTGACGGTGGTTTCTTTAATGGATGGTAGGGTTGGGATATGGATGTCTAGGGTGATTAGCTTGTGGCCGGATCTGACCAGCGAGGAGTTGACCTCTGGCGTGGAACACTGGTTACCCATATTGGTAATGACCAGGTCCAGGATATTGCTGCCCCTGGTGGGGGTGTGGACGAGCTGATACAAAGAGTTGGAATTTATGAATTCCAGAAAACGGTGAGCGAATGAGTTGGTACAGGAGTAGTTTTCCCAGTTGATGGTGGGGTAGTTGAAATCGCCAATAATTAAAGGTATTGAGTTGTACCTTAATATTTTCCAGTATCTTAAGAAATGAAGAGTGGGAGTCCTGGGGCATGGTGGGGGATCTGTAACAAGCTACAACATGGATTGCAGTCTTGCCCAGTGTTAGTTGCACTTGGATAATTTTGGATGCATTATGTTGACCAACTAGCCTGGAGGTGTGGATATCCATTATGTTGACCAACTAGCCTGGTGGTGTGGATATCCTTAATGACTATGGACATGCTCCACCTTTAGTGTTTCAGTCCAGGTTAGGTGGCCGAAAGGTATGGTATGAATTATAGCCTGGTAATGCAGGGGTGCTCTCTGGAGCCTTGAACCAGGTCTCTGTCACTGCACAGATGACTATGTTCTTCATTTTAAGGAGTGCCTCGAGTGAGTGCATTTTGAGGTTTAGACTTCTAGCACTGAATAGCATTACCCTCAGAGTTTACTTGCTTGTACCTGTTACAGTGGTGAATTTGGCATTTGAACATTGCCTAATAAAGGCACTATATGGGTGGCAAGAGCCTTAACGAGTATCCAGAATCCCAGGAGCAACAGGTGTAGGCCACCTCTGGCAAAGCATCGTGGTCTGTTGACCATCTTGTCCCAGGCAAACTGATACTGGATCCCTTAGAATGACACCAGAAGCTTAGCCAATTGTTGAAGTCAATCATTTTGTCCTTGTACTGTAGTATCATTCTGGGTGATGGCAGGATGCTACTCAGGGCTAGGGTCATACCTGCCTGCACTACAAGATCCGAGAGCTCCTCCATGTCTCTTTTCCTGTAGTCCAGGGAGGTACATCTCAGGTAATTTACACCAACATGGACAATGACAGAGTCGTATTTGTACTTGTTGTGCAGTGACCTGAGTACGTGCGTTATGTGGCGGATCCTGGCACCTGACATCACAATGTACTTTAGGAGATACAGCCAAGGAGGCTGTTCATACCTTTTTGGTTTTAATATTTGCATTACTACAACACAAATCAACTATACTTTAAGTGTACTATGAAATTTCATTGCCTTTGGCAAAAATGCTGCACCCCAGATGGACTTAAATTATACATTTGTGGAAGAGCTGATTTGTGAAATCTGTGAGCACATAGTGCTATTGGTCAGCTCACTTTCAAGTATCTTTTACATGAAATTAATACAAGTATAAGTTAGCTGACTTTATAAATACTGGTACATTAAATTAAATTCTTACAAGTAAAAGTGCAAAAGCATTGTTATTATTTCAACTTCTGCTACAAACATTTGTCATTGTATGCTCTGCGAAGATTAAATGCAAGTATGTTTTGGTCTGGATTCAGTTCTGAGTCCCTGTGAACCAAGGGTCTTTCTACACTGGGTACTACTGTAGCAGAGCACTTTCTCTGGGATGGATAAAACCAGCAAGTACCATTCACTTCCATTCCTCCACAGCCAGCTTCTTATGTGGCAGGTCCACTACTCAAACTAGGTAATTTGGGCAACAATTGGGGTTTTATCCCTCTGGCAATGTTACTTTTCTCTTTATTTGCCTTACATACTATGGCAGCTTTAAAGTTCAACTTTAAATCTGCAAAATTAACTTTTATTTCACATCAAAAATTGTCTGCATGCATATTTTGCATGAGAGCACTTTTTGGTGTGAAAATAAAAGATTATTTCAAGTGCTGCAAAACAAAGTTTTAAAGTTTTCTTCCAAACTAGGGAGACTAAACATACACAACCATGTTTACAGCATTAATATTATTGGGCATGAAGGAGCTGGTTACGTAACTTGTTTCCAGCACTGCCAAACTGTTAGTTTAACAGTTTAGCAATTACATAATTTAATAATTTGTAGTTATTTACCCACGCTAATCCAGCATAATTAGAGCCGAAACCAAAAGTGATATAACCACCTCCTTCCCTCCCATTAATATTATTGCTGTAAACAGGGCTGTGTATGTTTCGTGTTTGTCTTGGGAAGCGATTATTAAAATAATTTTATTTATAAACTGGTGTGAAATGGCATCTTATTTTTGCATAAAGTGTTCATATATATACTCACAAACACTTTTTTCTGCAAAAGGACAAAGTTCATTTTGCACCTTTAAACACGACCTTTAATGAAACTCAGTTTTTTCTTTTGTATATGACATATTCTGCAGCATGTGGTATAGGTCTTTCAGGACAGTGGCTCCAGGGTGCTTATTTTGGGCCTGTAAGGAACCACACATTACTTGTGTTGTTGTATCTTTCGGCTTTTCCCGGTTAGGGGTCGCCATAGCAGAACTCCGGTCCGCTAATGATTGGCAGTAGATTTTTACGTGCCGAGTTGCCAGCCCTGACGCACAACCTTCAATGAAGGTATGCCCATTCACGTATGTCTCCACACAGAAGACGCTCACTTGATGTCCTAAAATATCTCTCATGAAAAGATTTGCATGAAAGTCCCAACCTCCTGTAACAAACACTCACCCATCCAGGTATAGATTAGTTATATATTGTCTAATAACAAGATCTCAACCCTCAGTACAAATCACAACTTCATAAATTTCACAAAAGCACATCTATTACAAACAGAAAGTTTCAAACTGGCATCATAATGCTCTGCAGCAGTGGCACAATCCTACTCCTACTCATATTATGATATCTTCATTACAATCATCTACACTTTGAGACTGGTCAAACAGCATGACTCTTTCAAACTACTCCATGTCCAAAAGTGCCATACCATATAATTGCTAGCTATAGATCTGACACCATAAACCAGAATAAACACAACACCTACCTCGATTTACTGGAATCCCTCACCATACAGCCCAACACCTTAGTCATGGGAGATTTCAACTATCCTTTCATAAACTGGGAGGCACACATGAGCAAAAACACACTTGCTTAGAGGTTCCTGGACTTTAACAAAAATGCCCTGGAACAGAAAGTCTGCACTCCCACGGACGGCTCTAATGTTCTGGACATAGTACTCACCAACATGGGAGTCACTGTACTTCCCCATGCATGATGCCTTTCCTGGTTAGATCAGACCACAAATCAGTCTCATTTGAAGTAACTACTGGAACTGACACCCTCACAGGCATAAAAATTATAAAAACTTTACCAAAGTTAACTACATCATACTAAGTAATGGTATAAAAAGCTTCATACCACCCACAATCTCAGACACCAATGATCACTATGCAGAAGTGTACACAAATACCCTGTACAAACACTTAAGCGACTGCATGAACTCTGCTGTACCTGATCGGATCAAAAGCATGTCTTCCTGTAAAAACAAGCCACCATGGTAGACTTAAAGTAAAAATAGATTAAATAAGATGAAGAAACTGTTGTCCAAAAGCAAGAGGGATAACACTCTGCAGAGGAAGAGTTCCCTCCTAAGCCTAAAGAGGAAAATCAGAAATCTTGTGAAGTCTTCTAAAGCAAATTCCGAAACTAAATTGCATCCCTAGCCAAGGATAAAAATAAGGCATTCTTTAAATATGTCCAAAGTCAAAGATAATGCCCAGCTATGTGCTGAAGTGGTTGCAGATGGGATCGCTCATACTACACAGGAAGATATCGCCAACCTGCTAGCTGACCGATTCAGTGCAAACTTCACCCTACTATCTTCACCTACCATATCCTAAAGCATACCTGACACCAATCCTCTGCCTAGTATCACTAAACAGGTCATCTGTGCATTCACCAAGGCCAAAAACATGGCCTCAATGGGACCAGATAATATCCCAGGTTGTTTACTAAACAATCAAACAAGAACTAGTGGATCCACTCATTGTCCTCTTTAGTCATAGCTTGAGAACTGACTCTGTGCCTGGAGAAAGGAAAACAGAAACGGTAATCCCCCTGCACAAAGTGGGGCCATCAACTGACACTGGTAACTACAGACCCATATGTCTAACCAGCCTCATCTGCAAGGCCATGGAAAGAATTATCATGGACCTTATCAACAAGGACACAGGTGACCTGCAAACGTTGGACCCAACCAAGTTTGACTTTGTTAAGCATAGATTATGCTTACAAAACCTGGTAAACTTCTTTAAGAATATCGAAAGAACTGAAAAATGGCTTTATTAAGCAACAAAATGAAATAAATCAAGTGCTTTCGCCAGGTAAATACCTGGCTTTCTCAAGATAAAACGTAGTACAATTGAGGTGTTTAAATACATGTGTAACTAGTTACATGACCTCCAATTAGTGTGTGAAACATTCAATTGAATTAAATTAAAATACCCTCACTCGATAAATAAAACTCCTATATGGGCATAAACAGTACTTGAAATAAATGCTTAAAATTGTTGAAAAACATTTAAAAATTACTAAAAAGTCACTGGGATGATACATTTACAAAAAATGTATGTGTAAATACATGTAAAGATATAAATACAAATATAAAAACAATTACTAATTGTAATCATAAAATTCATAACCTGGCTTTTCTTAGCTTGAGCACGCTGGATATACTAATATTCTCATTAAGACCCGGGGGTCTTGCAGCATTGTCTGAGTTGCCATAAAAGCTCTCTATATTCAAGACGGGTTTCTCAGTCGCCTCCCCTAGCGTCCTGCATCACTTGCTCAAGGACCATGAACTTAAGTTGCATGTTGGGGCAATAAGCTAAATGTTTAAAAAAAGAGACTGCAAATTTGTCCCTGGGGTGGCACCCTTGTCCCTCATGGACAGGAGTAGCCGGTGTTTATCACAGACCTGCTCCATTCATTAAATTCATTCTTAACTACCCAAAAAAAAAAAAAAAAACAAATGGGGATACTTGGGATTAACATGGGTAGGCTTGTAAAGGCTCTATGGCTGCTAGCCTAGTAAAATCCTATGAACCTATTACAACACCTTCTAGCTGTCAAGTAACCACCTTCAAAACAAACCAAAGCTACATCTCCAGTAAGAATTCCACAACAAACATAACTAACTTGCCAACAAGCATATCATTTATTATCTCATACAGGCACCCAAACCGGACATTAGAAACCATTTGCAAAACTGCATGTCATATATTACTTTTCCAAGTCCTGCTCCATTCTGTAGAGACATACAACCAAACTTGAGCACAAATTATCCTGACTATGCACAGAAACAAATACTTCTCAGCCTCTGAACACTGAAAATCATAGCACTTGCCTTTAGAAAACAGCACAAAAAAACAAAGATGCACTCTCTTATTTTTCAGACTAGGAGGTACTATGATACTAAGTCTGAAAAGTTAGTGATACAGAATTTTTACACAGGCTTAATTCAGTTATTTAGCAATGTATATGCACTCAAACTTGTTTAACTCAAGTGAAGAAAATCCATATATCCAAGAGGAAAAAGGCTAAATTCAAAAGCAACCTTCTTTGTGCTATGCCAAAATCATAGCAACGGAGCGGTAAGATAGCCCATAGGAAGTCCCAAAGCATTCAAATAAAATAAATTCATTAAATTCAAAATAAATTAACAGAATTTAATGTATGGCTATAATACTATTTAACAAATTTTCTAGCTACACAAAAATGTGTGGCCAAGATGGTGGCCTTAGTGCAACAGATTTTACTTGCTCTGTACTACTAGGAAGTTTTTTTTATATAAATTTACTATAAAACTCTATGCAGTTAGTGCTATAAGTGAAGGAGAAAGCATTTTTTTGTCTCAAGAACAAATCACGAGTCAAAAATTAATGATTCAAAGCATTCCTGTCAGAAGATATCACAGCAGACTACTTTAAAGACATCATTCTCCATGACTATTGGACAAGAGACCATTTCTCCAAAGGAGTATTTCTAGAAGGCAATAGTGGAATTCAAAAAGGTAGCACAACATGTACACCTTCATTACAAGTCACAACAATCTTTTTGAATTCAGAGACAGACTTACCATGGTGCAGCCCGGTGCAGTAGCAGGAAGGCATGTAGCACCATATAAGGTTGGCTCCAGCCATGCAATATGTTAATAAGGTAGTCTGTGGGACAGGTATATGCTAATTAGCCAAGTGCTCTCTCCCCTGAAACCACCTCCTGGAAGGCACCTACAGAGTGATTCAAGAAAATACTCGACAAGCAGATCAGTATTGCCAGCCCCACCAAGTGGTGGTAATGAACACTGCCAAAAGGCCATAATCATCTATCAGACTTCAATGAAATATGGGGATTGGGACTGGGTGAGCAGAAGCACCAGGGATACTACACCTGTGCCACAGCAGCATTTACACTAGTAGGGGCATCAGGGGTGGGTGGCAGCACTAGAGACCAGGGAGGACTATAAATTCTTGTACTTATGCTAGTACAGGGATCTAAAGACATCTCAGGGACAGGTACTGGGACTATGGTGTGTGCATGTGGGTGTTTTTGTTTGAATGTGCACTTGTGTAAGTGTGGGAGAGTGACTAATGGTGGTGACTATGTGGCTACAGTAGTTAATTGCCACAATGTGAAGATCAGTAATGCTCTGTATGTCATGGTAGTAACTGCAATTCAGAGACATGCAAATTAGCTGATAATGATGTCTTTTCGTCATTATGTCTAACATGTCTCTGAATCGCAGCATACCGCATTGTGTGAGCAGGTCTTTTTTAATGCAAGCTATACAGCTATTGCTAGGCCTGTTCTTGAATACCCAGGAATGTTATCCATATAAGAGTTATCACTAAAAATAAATGATCTCCATAAATAGGAAGCCTATACATTAACACAGCAACAACAAACAGTTTGAATTTTGAAAAACTATGATCAAATAATAAAATGTTTATTGAAACGAGTTTAAATGACGAATTGAAGACTGCCTGAAGAAGACCACCACACAAAGTTTTTACTAAAGCAAAATAACTTGCAATCGCATAAGGCAGAAAAGGTAGAAAACTAGGAGAGAGAGAATAATTTAAAGCTATATGGTGTGTCTCAGAAAATCAAAGGAAAAACATGTTTAATT